>NC_141335.1:18873882-18991382 GCF_037954235.1 Aulostomus chinensis | reverse complement strand
CTGAGGGCCCTTTAAACATGTAAAAATAAAACAGTAAAGTGTCATATTACGTAGTTCAAAAACTTTCTGAAGTTATCTTTATATTGGTTGTTATAGTTTTCCTTTCAAACTTTGGTGTTCACGCACTCAAATTAATCTTTGTACAAAATAAAATCAGTTCTCAATCTTTTTTTCTTTTTCTTTTAATACAAACATTTGGCAACCACCCAAAATGATCCTGTGACTCCCCAGAGGGTCCTGGCCCCCAGGTTGAGAACCACTGTTCTAGTTAACAACATTGGAGAGCATAAATTTGCCTGATTATTTAAGTCGGAATTCTCTGCCCCTTCCACTTTTCAAGTACTGTCCTTTTCAACGTCCTCACCAGGGGAAACAACTCATAGCTAGCTAGCTTGCAAGCACGATTATATGTTTTGATGAATATTAAGATCATAAAACAAATTCCAGAGATTCCAGGGAATACTTGGGAAAATATGAACAATCAAGTTTCCTTAACTGAATTTAGTCTACCCAGGATTTTTTGTAAGGGCACTAGGGCTGCGTTAGTGCCACCCAAAAAACTGTGACTGACACAGAGAAACGCAATCAAGCCAGGGCATTTTTTTCAGCTGAGTGACAATTGGTTGAGACAGACTAAAGCCCACCTACCCCAGGTAAAGCTCATATGAGCCTTACTGTGTAATAAAAACTCATAGATGGAAAGCATGGGAACACAGTGCAGTCACCACATCAGAGGAATATTACACAGAATCCAGTGCTGACAAGTTCTTCACCTTAAAGACCTAGAACTCATGCCAACAAGCAAAGCCATAAGCTCCCTGATGCACTCGCCTTTTATTGATACAAATTAAGGTCAAGTGATTGAATTCTTCATCCTCATGAATAGCCCCCCCTTGCTGTGCTGAACTGATGAAGCTAGAAACACAATGGAAGGTTATTTCTTGCATCGCAATCACTTCATGTCAGTCTTCATTAAAAGCATAGTGGAGAGCTAAATATAACTCCCTGGAAGTCAAGTGAATGATACGTGTCCTCAAATGATCCCCCTTGTCTAAATTTGCTAAGATATGTCATTGCCTTCTCTGAGGAGAGCTACACATTTACAGAACTGGGTGAGAGAGGCTTGCTTGCACAAGCTAATATGTACTATATGTAGCATTTTACATAGTACGCTGAGTGGCACAAGTTTAATAACAAGCGACAAACACAATTGTGCAATAGTTGCAGGAGAGCTGTGAAAGACGTCAGTCAACAACTTCATTTGAAGCGTTAGTACACACTTAAGAGTCGAATCTTTTCACTTCGCTCAGCTCACACGGCACAAGCGTTTTTCTGTGGACGATACTGATATTAGAAATTGGAATTATGCAAGTATCATAATTTAATGAGTGACAGTGTGTAAATTTCTCAAATAAATCTGCATTCATACTGCTTGACCATGTAATAATAAGACAAAAGTGACACAATGTGAGTTCTTTGTGATGGATCACGATCGATACACCTGAAGTGAATTATGGAGCTTAACTTGCAAACACTAATATTGCCATTTGAAAATGTTTATTTACAGCATAACATCATTAAGAAGGGACATGGGTGTTTCATGAAAATGTAGCATCACAGCAACGTGAGGGTTTTAGCTGCTTCTCCCTTGCTAAGTTAGAAGAATAGAAAGGATTCCTTGAAGTGCTAAAGGCGTCCTACAACGAGAGGGATGCTACAAGTTTTGACAATAAAAGGCTTGGTGTCTTGACTCTGGTGTCTTGTCCTGCGTGGGTGATGACCAGGACTTCTCTCTTGTGATAAGACAGATCACAGTCTGCTGGAGGTGTCTTTTTTAATCACACTCAAACGGGTCAGTGGGCTCATTCAAGCAATACAGTACTTAGTGTATTTTGTATCTCAAGAACTCTCAAACTGGTGTCTTGAGCTCACAAAGATGTTTTTTCCCTACTGCATGACTTATTTTTAATTCCAGAATGCAGAAAGAGCCAGCAATGTATATTTTGCCACAAGCTAATGGTGACTGATGGCTGACAACAGCTTAACTGTCAAAAAACATCCATTACAAACTCTTAAGTGTATTGTCCACTATAGTCCCTGTCATCATTATCCAGACGCATGCTCAGCAATCTACAAATACTGATCTGAGCTTCAAACAAGCAAACTGCCCTTTGGGTCTGCTACCATGAATGAGCGTGGACAAGCAAGTTTGTTGGTTCAAGTGGATGCGTCAGCCTGTCACACTCTCTGCTACAATGTATCAGTGCCAAACTGGAAGCTTGATTGGTTGTTTTTTTAATTTTGTTTTTTAACCTTACCTATCATTTGATTTTGGTATTTTCATGGTCTCCTTCCACTAAATTCAACTCAGTAATTAACATGAAAATGCAATTCAAAACATGTGTGGAAAAATAGAAACTGACGCACTTTATATGTACATATATATATATATATATATATATATATATATATATATATATATATATATATATATATTCTACAATTCTACAATTTCATTTAGCAGACGCTTTTGTCCAAAGTGACATACAACACAAGCAAGAATTTAGACTTAATTAAGGATAGATATATATCAATGTGGCAGAAGACAGCACCGGAGCATGCCGGTGATAGTATTTATACTGTATATGATGCACTGCTGATGTTTTGATGCCACAATGTGTCTTCGGCACAGCATACATAATGTTGGGCTGATTTTTTAACAAATTGTCCAAAGCTGCTTGAATGGTAAAATACACTTTTTGGATGAAGTACATTTTAATCACAGGGAAGTCTGGCATGAAAACATGAACCACAGACTATAAATGCAACGGATTAATGCCCATATTTTAGAGGAGAAAAGTTTGTACAAGTCTTTCACATTTTAGGAGAAAAAGTTGCTGGAATATAGCTTTGATTACTCGTCTTTAACTTTGCTTTGAACTGAATGTAAAATACAGTAAGAACTAACAATATTATCTTTTGTTGTGTGTTTCAGAGAAGAGAAGCCTATCCAAGCAAGAACAGTGAACTTGGTTGGGCAGAAAAAACCTCCACAGCAAAACGATGTCCGGTGAGTGGCAAGGGCTGCTATGGAACTACAAGTTGGATATCAACCAGTTAATAAAATTTGACATTTTTCTCTGAACTAAAAGGGAGTTTAAAATAGGTTTGTTATCTGCCTTTGCATCGCTTTAATGTCATTTTACCTCATTTGTCATAAACAACCTCCAATCAAGAGCTGGCAGTCGGTTCTTTTGCTCACATTCATGTTTTGTTGTGAAATCCATTTTACACCTCTGATGAGTCAACAGAGCAAAAACTGAAATCCCACTCTGGTGACCATCTTTGGTGTGACTCAAGCTATTATTATGCAATTTCAGGACCTCATTTTGAGTTTTACATTTATATTTAGGAGAAATGCCAGTAAAGGCACACACACACAGACACACAGATGCACACACACACACACACACACATACAGTGGTACTGATTTGTGCTTGGCTGCCATCTATCAGTGTACTACTACAGTAGCTTCCACTGGAAAGACAGACATGATCACTCTGGTCCAGATGAGTCATTCGAGACTAGCTGAGGACAGTTGTCACACTCCACCTCCGTAAAGTTGTTGGCTTAAACTGGATTCATGGGCCTTGCAGTTTTCTCAGCTCTTCTGTCACACAGCTTGTCTGGAGGACACTGTGTGTGTGTGTGTGCGTGTGTGTGCGTGCATGTGTGTGTGTGTGTGTGTATATATCTAGCCTTTGGTGTGAGCTGTGGAAAAAGAGCTGTTCTATATCATACTGTCCATGATATATCAGGAAAAAATCCCTTGCCTATATCATTAAAATTGTGGTATTTTGCACTCCATGTATGTTTTCTTTAATCTGAGGCTGGATTACACCACTTTGGTCAAAATTTTTGAATATAAATCTTGCTCAGAATTATTTGCCAGTGTAATTGGTAAGGATTAAGTTTATGTTTCAGGGTCTATTTTTTTTAAAGCCCTTCATGCTGCATGCAGATTTGACTTGTTGCCAAAGTATCATCCAAACTATATATTGGCCACCTCTATTTGGAAAAGAAAAAAACAGTGCAAGGCATCGGAAAGTCTTTTTCAGTCATAAAACATTTGAACATTTTCATCCAGAAATTATTTTTCTCACCTTTTTCCCACCTTATATAAAATTTTATTTAGGAAGACATTCGCTTTGAAGGCTTACTGGCAGAGAAAGTCTTTCTACTTAGGTTTCCATCAAAATATTTTGATGTACTTTTGAAATATCACTTTAGAAAAGGTTGAAATTAAAAAAAAACTCAACTCACCAAACCTTTTTATGCTAAATTAAGCTGCTTTTTGACTTCATCAAACCAGAGAATGCATCGTGAGACTTAAAGTCATGTGACCGACCAGCTTTTCTGTGGTTTGTCACTGCATTTGTGGATATCTATTCTTTCCTTTTCCTTTTCTTTGTTTGTAGTCATACTTTCAGATGTTTTTTTTATGTTTTATTTTGAGTTTTGAGTTGGTGTTTGGTTAGCTTTATAAAAGAAACATGGTTTGGATGAAAATAGAATCTTTCACAACTTTCACAAACCTTGTGCTATAAGTAGGAAGGGGTCACAACAGTCTGCCTGGGTTCTCAAAATAAGAATTCAAGGTGAATTCTGAAGTCTTAAGCCTCTTTCCACTTTTCCACTGTATAAAAATCCTGTTAATGCCCACAAACATCTGGTGCTGTTTTTTTTGGGCTACTGGCAAAGGTTTAATGGGCATTCAATCTCAGGTCAAATGACCCCATAGATCACGACAACTTTTCTCCTCACTTCCAATGAACCTTTTAACTTTCTGTCTAAAAATTGTGTATAGTGATCAGCAAAGAGTCCTAGTCTTCCCTTTACAGAATGTTCTCCAGGGGATTCACAGCACCATTTGTTCAGTTTAGTTGTTTTGTTTAATTTTTGTCTTTTGGATGCATCAGTTGAGCTGCAGTGGTGTGGTGGTTGATGCAATCATACAGTGGTGTAACTGAGGACAAACTAAGCAGCAGTTCAGACACCTTTTAAACAACAGAAAAGTTGAAATTTACAATCTGATTTGATTAAAATAGGAAACTCTCTCTGCAACACTTTACTAATGATACTGCTGATCATCAGTCTACATTATACGCAGTGGTTCAACTCTGAGTCACCCGCAAGTTGACCCAACTGTTCTTGTGCACCTATTTGTAAATGACACAAATATGAGGGACCTATGGCCTTGTGGGTTGTTGTAAAGAAGCACAGCGCTGCCTCACCAGCACAAAATACATTCTATTGAAGAAAGAAGTTTTATAATTTAATCATTTAAATATTTGCCCTGATAACAATCCACAGTATATCATAAATCTCTACGTCCAATTGCAATGTTACATCTACAAAACAAATCCAGCATCCCTCTAAACTGATTTAATTGGGAAGCATCTTGAGCTGCTGAACGTCATCAGACTACTACTGATGTTTGGAGGTTAACTTTCACTGAGATATGGGATCTTGTCAATTAGTGTGGATTGAATGCTTGATGGGTCAGTCAGAGCAGTTGTTTCAATTACTGGTTATCTTTACTTGTGTGTGTATCGAGTCTCTTTTTTGATCATAGTTTATTAATATGGAATTGGTTTGACGATGTTACTTGAAACAGGCTCTTTGATGTCATATAAACATCTATGTCCCTGCTGGCTTGTTTGCACCAAAAGTGAGGTTCCATGCATTTGTGTTGCAGTGACTTTAGCCATGTCTTTTTTTTTTCCTGCTACACAACGATTAAAGGATGAAGCTTGTTTATGTTCTATCCATGTACATTGTATATACATTGTTTTATATGTTTGTGTGTGTGTTTGTGTGTTGTTGGATCAGAGCGTGAGGTGGGATTACAATATAAGTAAAATGGAGCACATCTGCCTCTGTGAGGAATCCAACGATATGGCCCCCATTTGTAACATTATAATTATTAATTTGTGCTTTTGTGTTCCACATGTTATTCCACTGCAAAAAGAAAATACTGAATCCTCAAAGCCATCCTCAAACAAGCTCAAATAACCCTGCAAAATAATGCTGAGTTCTATAGGCAGTAACAGCATTTGTATTACTTTTACAAAGGTTCTGCCATTGTCCATCTCCATTGTCAAACGCAGAAACAGACTCGTGTTTTTTTAGCTAGTTATAATCCCATAGTACTTCATACACTCTGTGCAACAATAAAAGGCTGTGATGTCTTACATGGCTTCAAAAAGAGTTATAAAATGATCAAACTTCTTTTTTCTTTCCTTATATGCATTCCTATTGCCTCCAGAATGGTCAATTTTGGATCCTCGATTGCCTTTACTCATAAATCTGTGCGACACCTCATTAAGCAACTGAAAAAAAACCCCCAAAAAACAATCAGAGGGGATTCGGAGAGCGCAGACTGCTGTCATGGTGATATGTCATTATATCAACAAAACCCTACGAAAATAATGCTTTGTTAAACAAAACTTTAGGGGTTATTCCTCTGCCCCACAGGTGTGAAAATGTACATTTTGATTTATTCTGCCGTAAGAAAAATAAGCAAACTGTATGAAAACAAATGTAAACATTGTAGTTTCTTCAAACCCTGTAAATTGTGTTTTGTATGTGAAGCATCTCACAGACAACTCGCTAACGTTAGCTTGCGAAACATGCTAAAATAAGACTGGCAGGTCAAGGGAGGTTTAAAGCACAAATGTAAAAGCATCTAATGATTAAATTCAAGAATTCAAGTAGGAAACAATAGAACAAATAACAGCACAGTACATTAAAAGTTATTATGCAGCACAAAATATTAATCCAAGACCTAAAATCTAATTGAGTTAAAGGAAACAGCAGCAAACAGAAATATTTTGAGCTCTGATTTTTAAGACCAGATCTGTGGCTCTCTGAAAGCTGCATCTCCATGTTTAGTTTTGACTCTGGGAACAAGCGCCCTTGACCATCAGAGAGGTCTGGAGAGTTCATAATGTTGATGAATCAGAGATGTTTTTTGGCCCGAAACCATTGGAGTGCTTTAAAATCTAAGAGTAATATTCTAAAGTCGCTTCTTTGATCGAGAGGAAGATAGTGTAAGGACCTCAGGACTGGAGTCCTGTGATTCCCTTTTATAGTCTTAGTTAAGACTTGAGCAGCAGTGTTCTGAATTAACAGCAGCTGTATGATATTTCCATCCATCCTTCCTTAACAGGATAAGTGGAAGAAAATGGATGGATGGATGATATTTAAAAAAAACAACCTGTAAAGACACTGACAGTAGTTGAATCTACTCAAGATAAATGCATGAACAAGTTATTCCAAATCCTGCTTAAGCACAAGTACTTTAATCCTTGAAATAATCTTAAAGTGAGAGTAGGCTGACTTTGTACATTGTCAGTGTGGTTGTTGAAATTCAGGTCCACAACCACATCAAGGTTTCTGGCTTGCATGCTGACAATTTAAATGCTTGCCACAAAGGCAGTTTGAACACTAACGTTTTTAGAGGATACCCTCAATGAAGGTGATGCCTGTTTATATGGGCAGCACGGCAACAAAGTAGGAACTGTCCATTCTGAGCGGACCCACTGACCTCACACTGGAACATGGAGCCCTTTCTCTCTGTTTTAATAGGCTATAATTGACGGGTGATATTGTCAAAATAACAGTAGGGGAGAATGAGGTCATCAGAGCCAGTGGGAAAAGTGAGCCACACTCCCTGTCTGTGTCTAGGTAACCATAAGTAGTATTATGACCGCAACACAAAAAATTCATCATGCAAACAAAGTACACTTTCAATTGTTTTTTTTTTAGAATAAAAAAAGCTATGTTTTGACATTGTTACATGTAAGTATAAGTCAGTATAAAACACAAATTTTGGGGGATGAAATGTGCCAGTGAGGTTGCTGTGGTTCATTTTAAAAACACTCTTGACTCTTGAAAGTGCCATGTAGAAAGATGTGACTGTTGTGATGACCGCTGCAACTCTTAGAATATTGATAATAAAACCTGTTCATGTTAAGTTTAAGCCACACGCAAAGATCCTGTTCACATTGGCACAATCAGACACTATTTTTGGAGCTAGCACACAAACATAACTGTAAAGTTTGTATGCTTTGACCCAAACATAAAGTTTTGCTTCTCTTATATTCATGTTGTTAAAATCTGCATTGTTTCAAAATTGTTTGCTTTTCCCCCAAATTTTTTAATGTATTATATTTTTTGTTGTCGTTCTGATTTTAGTATTTAATGTATTTAACTGTGGTTATTTTGTCTTCTCAATGACCTGTGGCATGCTGGAAGAAATAACCACGATCTGACACAAAGACATCACTTATTTTAAATGTAAAATAATAAAATGTAACAAACAAAAAAAGTGGCTCATCTTAAATTGTTCTCCCCAACAGTGAGCCTTTATATTTATTCAACTTATTAGCTTTCACTCAGTTTTGTTGTCACCTATTGATATATTTAGATTTTAATTGTTGTTAGTATATCGTGACAACCTGGCCGCTCGTAGTGTAAATGACACCTGAATCAAATTTGCCACAATTAGTAAGAATACCTATGTATGAATATGTGGTTGAAATCTTCAGCAGCAGCTTAGTATCCAATAAATTATTTCTGTAGTAGCATGGTTATTTTGAATATTGATTTACATTGGAGTAAGCAGGAAAGCAGGGGCTATACAATGTGTTAAAAAAACAACAACTTTAATGCCTGAAACTGTTATTTTCAGCATTCTAAAATGAAAGAATAATGTGGGGTCCAATGTGGCATTTAAGGTGTTATTAGCCAGATAAGTGTGCCCTGAGAGACCCTACATTTCTTAATAACATTGCTGAAGCCTCTCATAAAGGAGAATATTGGTCAGCTAAGGGAACCCCTGGATGGCCGACCTCAACTGCTCATTGTGTATTACTTGTTGTTGTTGTTGATTCACAGAATGTTTGTAATGTCTGTAGGAAATAAAGCGGGCCGGGAAACCGTAGCTGCTGATGGTCAGATGCTGCCAATCTATTGTCAGGTTGATCGGCTCAGTAGTGATAGAGCAGATTTGTGGTGAGCTGTTGATTGAGCTGCTGGCCATCTAAGAGCTCTGCAGAAGAGAACAGACCTTGTTTTAAACCTGACTATTGAGTACTTATGAGGTTATCTCCTGGGATCTTTCGACTTTAAATGAGTCCAAAGTTTCTTAGTTCTCAGAAGGACATGTAATCCTTCAGTTTTATCATGATAGGTTACGTGTGTATGCATTGAGTGCAGTCCCCATTTAGTAACCAAAGTCTGTCAGTCATCCGACAACAATTGATATGTTCTCTTGCAAGGCCGCCATTAAAAGTTGCCATAATGTGAAATGGAAAAGTCAGAGCACTATTTGTGTGGTTCTGGTAGAAACATGAGATGAGGGAGGGACTTGTGGACATTGATCGACGTTTACATTAGGCGATAGCTCTGAATGTTCATAACGTACGATAGAGGCTACGCACCAGAGATTTACGCCGGATGAACACTTCTGGGTTGCTCTCTAATGCATGTGGATAAATCATTTACTGTATTTGTTCATCCCCTCAGACTTTTCAAATGTTTTCAGACCTCTGATAATGGAACGAGTCATTTCACCAGGGTCGTGACGCACGAAACATTTTATCAGCTGTTTATCTGCCACTTCTTTCACAGTGTATGGGAAAAGGTCATTTGGGGCTGCAGTGCATCATATCATGAATGGGGGAGGGGCATAAAAATCAGATGAAGTATTTTCACGGGATGCAAAATTAGTGCACTGGATGCAATTTCTTCATTGGAAGAGAAAAGACAGGGATTCTGGAGTGAACAAATCTATAAACACAGGTAGACAGGAGTTGCAGAAGCAGTACAAGTTCAAAATATGGTATCTACCCTTACAGGTGATAAATGACAGATTAAATGGTTGCAAATGATGGTCTGATTAATGATTGGTTTGATGCAGCATTACAAACGACTGATTAGGTTGGGGCAAGTTTAGGCAAAGTTTCATTTATTATACAAACAAGGAATGTTTGGTCCTTCACCCAACCCTTCACTCAATCACTCATGTCTTTGCAATAGACCCCATGCTTCTGAGAAGGCAACATAGATGTTTACACTTTACATCACTAAATGTGATTGGCCAGGTGTCCCCTGATAGCAGGGTACCATGGCGATGGCCCAGCAGCCCCTTAGTAAGCCTGGTGAGCCCTGAGTTTGGCGAGGTGTCATTTCCTCACTACCTTCAGGGATTGGCTGTTATCCTGGTCTTCCCATGAGTCTCTGTCCCAGTGGGGATTTGACACACACTCAGTTACATTTCTGTAGGTAGTTCCATCCTTGCTAAGTGCAACACACGCCAAGCCTTAAATATTTTTAATTTATGACTGGTTTCCTTGCTGTCAAAATTGAAGATTGTTAGTTTAGGGGAGTGACTGTTAATCAGACACTTTCAGTGTCTCAAGGCCCATAACTTTGTCAGTTTTACTCCTTTATGTTTTCAAGTAGTATAGAAAATACGAAGGTAGGACTAATCCTAACTTATGCTGGTTAGTAGAGCCCACACAGACTGTGAAATAAAAAAAAACTTCATTATTTTGCTTGTTCTAGAGCCTCGCTATTCAATGAACCTTTTAGACTTGCACTCCTGAACGCATCACAAGGGGCTTCATTGCAGTCATAACTGCTCCTACATCTTTCTTCATTCGTGCTTCATCCACAAGGGGGTTTTCATTTCAGGCTGCCTCCGGCAAACCTTGGTTATGGTAAGAGGCGTGAAATTTTGAATACGACCTAAGCAGCCAATCACAGTACAGTGAGCTTTTCAGAGGTGGGTGCAGGAGCACAAATGGCTGGTTTCTGCAGACTGACAAAGGAGGCTAGAGTCATTGCCTTTAAAGCTGCAACTATGAGGTTACTGACCATAAAAGTGTAAATGTTTGTAACTTCATCACTAAAATATAAGCTTTAAACTGAAAAGGGTCTCTTTAATACTGTGTGAACGTACAAGACAAGAGTTTGAGACCAGGGTAATCTTCTCCTGCTGCTGCAGTTTTGGTGAGACTTGGTATGTCTTTCAAACCATTGCAAAAATTCCTGGTTCAACAACATGTAGCCATTATAATAGCTCTGTACTTTGGGAAAATATATTATTCACTGAGAACAGCTTCTAGAAACGTTATTCATATTTTTTTTTTAATTTATATATTAATACCTTGGGCTGCAAGGTGGTGCAGTGGTTAGCACTGTGGCCTCACAGCAAGAAGGTTCCGGGTTCGAGTCCCAGCTCGGGCGTGGGATCTTTCTGTGTGGAGTCTGCATGTTCTCCCCGTGCCTGCGTGGGTTCTCTCCGGGTACTCCGGCTTCCTCCCACCGTCCAAAGACATGCAATTTGGGGACGAGGCTGATTGATTCTCTAAATTGACTGTAGGTATGAATGTGAGTGTGAATGGTTGTTCGTCTCTATATGTTGGCCCTGCGATGGACTGGTGACCTGTCCAGGGTGAACCTCGCCTCTCGCCCATAGATGCTGGGATAGGCTCCAGCCCCCCTGCGACTCTTACTAGTAAGGAATAAGCGGAAGATGACGATGGATGGATATTAATACCTTATATATTTATAGTATTTTTCATAATGTATCAATACAGTTAAGATCTGGTCAGGTTTAGACTTGGAAAACATTGTCAGTTAAGTTGCAGTTATGAAACACTGTTTGAATGGGACACCTGTCTCCCGCTGAAGTCCATCCCACCCAGCCTGCCCATGCTGTGATGTTGCTGAACCAGGGACACAGTGCAAGAAATGAATCACTTCCAACTGAAATATATTACTTAGAAAGTTGTATTGACATTTGAAATTCAAGTTCATGTACACAAATCAATACATCAAATTTTGTGACTAGTACATCAGCTCCAGGGGGACTTGGCTGCTACACCACTAAATGTTCTCACTTTTCTTCAGTACTATGTCAAATAACATATAATACATTTCAGAGGATCCAGTAATAGGTGCCAAGCAGTTGCCAAAATGATTTGGATTTGGAACTGATGTTTCAGGTGCTGTGAGATGATCCAAATAGTGGCTTCATCACAGTTTCACACTAGTCATGTTTGGAAAGTTTCCCTGAGATACTGTTAATCCACTGAGAGCTCATCTTCCAGGCCTTTTCTCTTGTGAAGTTTGTCTATCTGTCATGTTTTTCCTCTTAAAGGTGGTCAAATGTATTTTCTCAGTTATCATTTTTCCAACTGTCTTTTTGAGCTCATCATCTGTGACAGCAGTAATTGGCAGCTTGACAGATGATTCAGTCCACGGTCTGTCTCTGCAGTTAGAAGGGGGTTTTCACTCATCATTAGTTTATTTCCTCTGGGGCAGCAAACACACATTGTGTGAGCCATCAGAAACTCCTTTAAGTTAAAGTGGGCTAACAAAACAATTTTAAGTTTACTGACTGTATAAGACATTCTAAAATTTTGCTAACCTGGAAACCTTACGACAGACATCACCCTGAGAAAATGACTTTGTCCATTCACAAAGAATATCAAACAGAAAATTATCTTGTCCTTCCTCTTGTAGCCCCCTACGTGTACAATATTACTTGTATATTTTAGTTCTATTTGTTTGAGGCATCTAGAGACTGGCTTCCTTGTTCAACATTAAGCGCACATTGATGTGTGACAAGGAATTTTTTACTTACATTCTAAGTCCAATATTCTTCCAGTACCACCTTCAAACAAGGAGGGTTTGCTTCCCCGACTAAGCTGAATTTTTCCTTTTTCAAACATTTTAACAAAAATATCTGTACTCCTTGCAGTTGCTTGTTCATTTACTTTTGATGCACAACAGACAGAAATGATGTAAAAGATGCAATAAGAGAAACAGACAAGATTTTTATTGAAGGAGACAGATAACTTTCCAGTATAGGTGTCAGTAATGCATGTTGCCACTTCTGACAAATGTTAAGAAACTTGAAGAAGACGCCAGCTGTATTCACTCATCAAAAAAATATAAGAACAGACACTTATCCATGGAGAAATCGTTATTCTGGAAGCTAGAACCAATGCAACAAGAACAACAACAAGTACATTTGTGCTGACTCCGTTGGTTCGTTATCATATCTCATATGTTTTCTTCTTCATCTTCAAAAAAAAAAAAATTGTCAGTGATTCACCTTCATGCTGCTCTTCTGCTTTCTGAGTGTAAAAGAATAATCCAATGATTGACAGTACAACTGCTCAGGAGAGGAAAGATGCCCATCAATCATTTAACAAAGATGACCTGATTTACAAGCCAGTAGCAACGTATGGACTGCTGTTTAAATCGACAAGCATGTTTTTTCTCACGTTTTGTAAGGTAAAGCAATCTGAGTGAACAAAAACAAGCATTTTCTCTTTGAATGTTTTTGTCAGAGAAGATTTAAATGTAACACATTTTTTACATTTTCTTTAAAGGAAATGACCTGATGTAAAATGCCACCCTATGGATGTAAATGGATTGGTGGGGGAGGCTTCATCAACCCCCTCAGATACATGTGTAGAAACACAAGGGTTGTGTGTGCGCGTGTGTGTGTGTGTGTGTGTGTGTGTGTGTGTGTTTGTGTGTGTATATATTCCTTTGCGTGTATACATGCTGTGTAAATGTACTGCCTGACTGTGTATGGTATTGCCAGGCCATATGGAGTGCTGTCTGGGGAGCACACTACCCACTTAGCTCTACTGTTGGCTCTGGTGCTCTCTCCATCTGTCCCTCCTTCTCTCTCTCGCTCTCTCTCTCTCATACACACACCCCTCCCTCCATCCCTCTCTTTCCCTCTCTCTTTTTCCCACTGTTCTTTAATCCTATAACTTACATTTATTGGTTTCCTTTTAGCTCTGCTCTTTCCTCATTTCTTTACTTTCAGTCCATCATCATCATCTACATCCAAAAATAGCATTCCTCATGTATTTGTTGGACTGCAAAGTTGTGCTCTTCAGTGCGGTAGTTATGACTGTGCTCTTGTACATTCACACAGCCAGGAATTGTGGCTGGAAAAGACCAAGCTATGGGCTACAGATGCATGCAGAGGCCAGGTGGGGATACTGGAGCCAGTAATTGATTAAATGACTGGTGGGCGTATGTTGTCTGTTTACAGACTACCTGCGGTAAGAGTACATGTGTTAAGCCGTCTAACCTTGCCTCTGCACATCTCAGCTTGTTCACAGCTCCTGTAAAACCTGGAACATCTTATATTGTGATCTCAAAGCTGAGTGTTATCACCTCTCAGAGTTTTAAGGACTTAATGAGCACACGGTGAGCTAATGTTGTGCTCATTTGCATATACCTGAAGTGCATTGGGATCAATTATATGGGGATTATAAGCACTGAGCTTATGTTTAACAATGACCTGGTAAAGATGCATCAAAAGTAGGACAAAAAAAGACAACTCTAGAAGCAAAGAACTGTGTCCTGTTTTCACGGGCCTGATATAAAACGTGACATTATGAGGTTACAAGAAATTGCAGCACAGAAATGGAAGAAAGGATATGTCTGAAGTCATTAAAAGTAACAAAATATAACTTTTACTGAAACTGTATTATCAGTGGATAGGTTGGCACACAGGGTGGCATGACTCAGAGGTACAGTGACTGTCTAGCAACTGAAGGGTCGCTGGTTCGATCCTCGCTTCTCCTGGTGACCATGTCGAAGTATCTTTGAGCAAGATACTGAGCCCATAATTGCTCTTCCCTGCAACAGACTGCTCACCCATCCAGGGGTGAAGTCCACCTCTTATCCAATGTCAGCTGGGTTAGGCTCCAGCCCCCCCACACACATTATTGGCTTTGTATCTTTGTATCTACTACAAAGTAGAATAAAGTTCAATCTAATCAGTTGGTAATTACAGCATGCAGATGCATAATATCCTGTTGATATCTGACCTGAAATCAGTAAAGATGGCATTGTTGTTGGATGCAGCAGCTTGGTTCTCTCTGGAAATATTACATTGTGTTAATTTAACTCTGGCTGGTTTTGCCGGTCAACAGAATAAAATGTTGACATATGTCTCTGTGAAACATGAACACATACAATCTATAAAGATATTTCAGATCAATGTTATGAGAGAGAGAGAGAGAGAGACAGACAGACAGAGACAGAGACAGAGCAGGGTTGTTAACAGCACAGGTTTTTGCTAGTCATCATGTTGCAGGCATTTATGAAAGAATCGGTCAACATACAAAATATAGAGCATTAATAATGTTACTCTATTACTCAAAACCCAAAAATCAATACAGTCTGAGCTTATCGATTCTGCTTGTGGGTCCTATAATGCAGTGACGAGTGAGGGGAGAAAACAGGAGGCAGAAATGATGAGTAGGGAGGGCTAAAGTAATGTTAGTAATAAAACGGGGGGAGCGATTGAGCTGAATTGAGATAAATATGAAGCAGGAATAACTGATGGACTTCTAAATTTTCCAGAATAAGCCTCACAAAGCCAGCTCTTACAAAATCAAAAATAATTATCATGTTGCTTTTATTTTGAAGTCAAGTTTCACATCTCTAGTCCATGCCTAAACCTTTCAGACCTTAAGCATTTAAGCATAGTGTAACTATCATTATTGTCCTAACACACACACACACACACACACACACACACACACACACACACACACACACACACACACACACACACACACACACACACACACACACATACAGTATATATGCTGGCAGCTATTGGGCTAAGCAAAAATTCTACTCCAAACAGTTCTCTTAAGCCTATGACCCTCCTCTGTTGGTGGCCAATTCCTGAACTGTTTATCACTCTGTTACGCATATGTCAGCATGATTGTGAAGTTCTAGTTAGGCTTCACTTCAGGTGTTAACGTGCAGTGATTATATCTGCTCAACCTACATTACATAATGCAACAAGAAGCTTTCAGGTGGGAATGAGAGAGATGCTCCAAGAAAAAGTTTAATTTTTAATAAAAAGTTTGAAGCTATAAAGCAATAAAACATAAATAGCAATAAAAAAGTCCAGCAGAAAATCAAAAGAAATGTATTTGCTTTTTAAAGATTACTTCACCAAAAAAGAAAAAAAAAAAGTAAACAAAATTTTTACTTGCCCATAAAATTACCAATATTTGAAAAATACATATTGACAAATAGATAAGTAACCATCTGCCTGTTAATAAGTTTAGAAGGTTTAAATAGTAATAGTTTTGGGGCTAATTTTAAAATCCTGCAGCTTGTAAAGTTTAGCTGAATATTCACAGAATTTTCATGCTGTTACTGTTAGTCTCAGCTGAGTCAATCATGGCTTCCTAGTTGGGCTGAGGAGTGGAGAATTTTATGTTTATGACAGGTTCTGCTTTGTGCAAGAGATTTGTTTTGGGGGAATTTTTAGATGAAACCTGTAAAGTGATGAAATATAACAATTTCTAGCTTGGCAATGGAGATGCACATCACACATAATTTGTTCAAAGACCACCAGAACAAATTGTGGCTTTAGAATGTGTCACCACTGTGGGCTTTGCTTGGCTTGTTCCCTGAAATATTAGTTTCATCACTTATGCATGATAGAGAAAGACTGGGAGCTAAAGGGGTAATTATGACAGTAAAACCTCTGAGAAACAGTGCAAAGGAAGACTTCTGGCCTGATGTTACATGCAAATCACAACTTTTGTCTGTGTTTTGTCTGTGTTCCCAAGTAAACATTTCCACCTTTCAATCTTGCACATACAAATATGTGGTGTGAACTCAAAGAAAAATAGTTTTGTGCGATTGAAGGATACTTTCACCTTTCATTTGCTTCACTTTTACAGTCATCTATGTTACTAATGGAGAGCTCCAGGTGTGATATTTGTTATGAAAATCACATGGATTCAAAAATAATGTGCATCTGGTAGCGAATGAAGCAAACGAGTGAGTTGAAACAAGAGACAGAGTGTGCTGAAAGAGCAGGATAGAGAGTGAGTGGGTTGAGGAAAGTATATCAGGAGAAAGTGGAGGAAGGGGGAGGTGAGAATAGTAGTGGAGAGAAGAGAAAAAGACACAGAGAGTTGGTTTGGTCATCTAAGAAGCATCTCTCTCTCTCTCTCTCTCTCTCTCTCTCACACACACACACACACACACACACACACACACATATAGAAAGCCAAACTTTTCAACCACACACTTATATGGCTACAATGATAAGATCCTCTTGGAGTTGTCTTTATCATCACAAAGTGTAAATAAGTGTAAAGAGGTAAGGGAGAGTGCGGTTGGATGGGAGGATGGAAGGATTCAACGGAGGGAATGGGGGAGGTGAGAGTACACCCATGCTGCCCAGCATGGTGAGTCCTCTGACGGAAGTGAGGGAGGGAAGGGATGGGGGAGGAACAACAGAACTTGGCACAGGCAGAGACAACTAGAGAGTGAGAGATTCTCCGTGTCCCTACGGGCCATATGGTGAGCAGCCAGGACAGCACATACATGCTCTAGAACAGAGGAAGGATGTATATCCACACATCATCATACACAGCTTGATGAATTACAGTTGAGGTCTGAAGGCATGGTTGATATGTGTCTTAGTATTGCAAGTGGGAAAATTAAGAGTGTTTATATTACATTACAAATGATAAAATAACAGGCTTTTTCAGACAACCTGGCTCCATCGTTCTTGAATTAAAGTCTGCGTCAACCTGTTGATAAAAAAGTTAAATTTACAAAAGTACCTATTACAGGGATGAAATTGGAGGGAGGAATGAAGGGAGAAAATGGTCTATGACCCTTGGAAACTGGAATCCAATAACCCAGTAGTTATAAGAGACAGCACAATTGAGCAAGTAACATCGTACAAATACCTACAGTAGGAATCCATATAGATGACCAACTAAAATGGAATGTACATGTAGAGCTTCTATGTGCCAAGCTGGGCCAGAGACTGCGCTTCCTATGCAGGTTGAGACTGTTTGGTGTAAGTGCTAACATTATGATACTCTTTTACAATGCCCTACTAGAAGTGTGATCAGATACAGCATGGCTGCCTGGTTTGGCCCACTGATGGTACAGCTTAAATCCAAATTGGAGAGATTAGTAAAAACAACAATGAAGGTAATGAGTAGAAGGGATTACCCCTCCCTTCAATTCATTTTTGAAAAAGTGATGGTCAATCAGGTATACAAAATTCTCGAGGCTCCAACTCATATTCTACATACAAAATATGAGCTACTACCATCAGGGAAGGGGTGTAAGAGCCATATAAGAGCAGTCCTTCCTCCCTACATTGGTGGCTCTACTTAATAAATCAAGGGAAGGAAGGAAACTTTTTTAAGATTTTTACGAATTTTTAATGTCTTTTTATTTATCCCTCTAGTTGTGTATTTTTAAAATGTTAAGGCTTTGTTTTTCTCCCTGTATCAGGGCCATGTTCTAAAATGTTTGTGAGCGTTGTCTCGTATGTAGTCTATTTGTGATTGTGATTGTTGTCCAACATGCATGAGCATGTGAATGTTGTCTTACATGTATGTTTACAGCAAATGCCCTTTTACAGAAAAAGAAATGTCTCCTTGCAGGACAATAAAGTTTATCTTATCTTAGTGCAAATTAATAAAAAAAACATATGACAAAATGTCCATTAGAGGGATAATTCACTTAAGAATTTAAATGCTGTCATTAACTTCTCTCCCTCATGCTGGAGGAAGGTTGGGTGAAGTTTTATTTAAATTTTTTTTTTAAAACACTGCTTGATTTTTACAGGAAAGTGTGTTGCAGTAATTTCCCAAACAACTGAAGTGATTTAAAAAAAAAAAGGAAAAAAAAAGAAAACCATGAAAAGCCTCTGTACATCTCACCCAAAATAATCCAAATGTTTTAAAGCTTTGACATGCAAAATTGTTGGGAAAATGTCACTGACGCCTAGTTTTTTTTCTTTTTCTTTTGGATGAACTATTCATTTAATGTGCAGCATTTACAAAATCAAGCGTGCTTGTTTAAAGAGGCTCCATTTGACTCTGCATGACCAGTGTCATAAAAAGACTTATGGTATTTGTTATTGCTAATCCATAATGCTTAATTACCATGGGCTGCTGGGTTTGCATAGGTTTTTTTTCCTTCTACCTGTAACGCTCACATACATGTGAAATCTGTTCGCAGATACTAATAGAAAATCATGTGGCCCATTGTCAAAATTCATAAACACAAGTGTAGAGGTAACAGGCAGTATTAGCCTTCCGAAAGACCATTTTCTGCTCTTCGGTTTACTTCGGACTCTTTCTTTTTTTCAAATGTTGCACTTATGGCCTCTTGAAGACAAATATTGTACTTAGTTAAATGGATTTCTTATTTACCTTGCATTAGAATCCATCTTGCCACGTTCCAAATTATGTGCTTGTGTCCTCACCAAAAGAGGTTCGGCCAATCGGTGTCCCTCGAGGAGATCAAGGCGTGGTTGGCATAGCTGTTGCTATATGGTCTATCTGATTATTTCTTCTATAAGAAAAGCAAAGAACAGCCCTGATAAAGATGGTTGAAGTTAGTTTGATGGATGGTGACGGACAGATGCTTCATCCAATCACCCACTGATTAATCTTTGAAAGTGTCGGCCCTTCTCCAAAGAGTTTCTGCTGAGTTCTGATTAAAACAATGCTTCATTCATTTAAAGCTCCACACATAACTGATTTGTGTATGAACACATGGGCTGATACACACCCACTGTTCAACTTTTCTTAATCTTTCCCCTTTCTATTAAAACAAAATGTCAGAAGGAAACTGGTTGTGCCTCTCTTTGGGTATATTTATGGTGTATTAATGATAATAAGTCCAAGTATATCTTCTCAATAGTTTTCTTCAGATTCCGCTAATGGTGATAAAGTATTTTCTTCAACTAAAAAGGTGCTACAGTGAGTGTAGGTGGATCTACTTTGCATGCAAACAAATTCTACAAACACACACACACACACACACACACACGCACACGCACGCATTCACACACGCACGCACACGCATTCACACACGCACGCACGCACACACAAAATCACACTCTTGAATCACTGCAAACCGGAAACCCATTTCTAAATCTGGCATGCATTATACCTTCCATTCAATTTCATAAATAGCATGAGAGGGAGGGAACCCTTTGATACTCGTCTATAAAAGGACACAGAATCAATCTTTTACATGACTCCTCTACAGTATGAGTGAGAGATGGAGAGAGAGAGAGAGAGACAGAGAGAGAGAGACAGAGACAGAGACAGAAACAGAGAGTTGGGGGGGTAAAAAGGTGAATGGGAGAAGTTTTTGTGGCTGGAAAGACAATGTTGCACAGGTTTGAAACTGAGTTGGACAGAATGAATGTTGACTTGTGAAGGTCTTCAGTTAAGCCTCCCACAACAGAGCTGAGTACTAAGAGACTAAATTTAAAACTAAGTGTTGGAGAGAAAATGAGAGCGAGAGACAGAGTCGGGGTGCTTAATTTCTAAATGGCTACGAGGTGATTTTCCCTGACACTGACTCATTGTTATTTGATTCATGTCTGCCTGCTTCTTGAATATCGATCCAAGAACAGGAGGAGTGACTCATACTCGGCCATCGAGGCCTGAATCACTACAGGAAGAGAGTTGGAGCTGATGCCAACCTGCTTTATAAAAGTCCAGGACCGGAGGAGGCAGTGCCAACATTTGGCCTAGCAGCAGTAATGTGCTCAAGCACTCAAGGACGCGGCTGTTTTATTTGCTTTATTTTTGGACACATGTCGAGCGGGGGGTCTTTTTTTGTTGTTGGTTAACTGTAACTTTATGCTTTGATTGAGGATCCAGGCTCTGGCAGTGAAAGAGAGGTTCATAATCATTTTGGAAAGCAAATTGTAGAGAAACTTCCTGCAGAAACTAATTTGAGGACACACAGTGATGATATTTATTTGAGAATATCTTCACTGTCCATTTGGTAGCATGCATGTGATCTGTTTGAAGGATATGGCACGATTGATTCTATTTGTTCTTCCTGTCAACAAAGCAATGTGCCGGCCCATCTGTCAGAACTTTATTACTTTCTGAGCCTGTGCACATCCCTCCGAGCACATTTGCTCGGAGGGTGCTTTCGGGATAGACTCAAATTAAACACAAGCATGGTTGTTGTGTTCCTAATCAATAGTCACGTACAGGCAGTAGTCACATTTGTTTTCTATTCATAGAATTGATTGACGTATAAGGAAATAGTTCTTTTAAGCAATTCTGTCTATGTATCTTCACTGTGTGTGTCTGTAAGGTGTGTGGATCAAGAAATGCAGATAAATAAAATGTTGCTACCTCTACAAAACCACACGCACACACACACACACACACACACACACACACACACACACACACACACACACACACACACACGTGCAGGTTTAAAATACAGCCTTGGCTAAAACACTTTTTTGAACCTTCCAGCAAACCTTTAATCAAAATTTAATCAGCTGTGAAATACAAAAAAAAATAATAAAAAAAATCGAATACCAAAACAAAAACAAACAACAACCCCCCCCCCCCCCCCACGTCAATTCTGTCTTCTTTTGCCGAATTGTGACATTTTCAAATGGGACTACATTTACAACCTGCACAATGAAGAATGCTCCAGTATGGCTGTCCAGCACAATAAAGTAAAAGTAATCAAGTAATGTGGGGAGGAATGCCAAAAAGGGATATTCCTGTTGAGTGTGTGTGTGTGTGTGTGTGTGTGTGTGTGTGTGTGTGTGTGTGTGTGTGTGTGTGTGTGTGTGTGTCTATGTGCATTCTCCGTTTGTCCTTGCCAGGTAAAGGTCCGTGTACCGCCCAACGCTGAGTTACGGTGCAAGGTAGCATCTGTCACGGTGCCATAAAGTTTGTCCAAAAGGGCTTCCAAGCTTTTCTTCTTCATCCTCCTGTCTTCTTCCCGTCCCTTTACTCATATCTCTTCTCTCCTTCACACCTTCATTTTATTGTCTGTGTCTTGTCGTCCATGCAGTGCTTAACTCTACCCCTAAACTCTGCTGTGTTGTCCTCAAACTACTGTATAAATGTTCATTACCTTTAATGCACACATTTATTTTGGGTCAAAACGTCATACAATTCTGAAAAATTGCTTTTTCCTCCGTTTGGTGAACTTTTTCTGAGGAAACCCACTGCTCTCAGCTGTTGTAGGAATTGACAGAGCTTTTTGGAAAAAAATTGTCTATATCTTAGATAGATGGATTTATACCTCCAAGAGTGACTTTGACCTTTGACTACCAATATCTTTGCAGTATATCTTCAGGTCCCTGTGGATGTTTGTGCCAAATTCAAAGGTATTCCTTCAAGTTCATGAGATATCACCTCACAAGAATGGGACAGATAGATGCCTGCACAAAAGTATTAAGATAAAAGTGTTTTATGGTGTTTGTTAATGAGTGTCTCGGTAGGATCACTTACAAGAAACACTCAGTTTAGTTTGCATCAATATTGAGGATGAAGTTAAAGTTGTTAAATCCTCAGTCAGGAAAGTCAGGCTAACGGGACGTTTAGGGCCATTTGCTCATATTAGACACATTAACACAGCTTTCAATTTCGTTGAAAAACATTGACATAATACATTATATTTCCATGTGTTGAAGAAACAAACGCTACTGCTTTATTCTGGTAACTGAGCACAAAGCAATCAATGTATGAGTTCAGATTTTATGAGAAAAAGGAGGCGATATCTCACTCCACAGAGAGGCAATGATTTGCTATGATGGATATTTTAGTTCTTGGATGTCATTTCATTTACATATTCACCAAAACGATGGTAAAGTTTCCCTCCACTTTCCTCTGCTCTGTGAAAATATCATTGAATCTCATTTTCAGTTTACTTTTGCCCAAATGTGTTACTGGAAAACAGTGCAACTTCAATTCAATGAAATTTTACAAACAAGTTTTGCAAACGAGTGGAAAAGATCACAACATGCTTGCTGACTTTCACTAAGGATAATATGATTTTTGCATATAATCTAATTTAATTTACATTCCCATGGACGAACCTTAAATTCCCCTCAGTGTGTGGAGCTTGTTTATGCTGCGCTGCTTAATTAGGAGACTCTTTATGTTAATGCTGTTTCCTGCTGTGAATCATGGGCCATTTGTTGTATATTCACCCACGTACCCACACACACACACACACAGCAAGGTTTATTTTTAAGTTGCTCAAGAGTAAAGGGATGTCATGTTTTGATGGAAAAGAAGAGGAAGTGTGTTTGAGAGTGTGTGTGTGGAGAAAAGTGAGCTTTTATTCTGTCTTTGCTATAACCTTGTGTCCTTCTGCATTTGAATATGGATTTTTTTCCTGCATTTTCTTAATGAGCTCGCTAGCTGTTTTTCCATCACGCTGTACATTTCTCTCTGATCTCTTTCTGCCTCTTTCCCCACCCTCCCTTCCTCCACCCCCCGTCTCGCTCTCATAATGATCTGCCAGCCCCCCCCCCCCCCCACATTTCCCGACACTGTTATTTGATGTGATAAAGATTTTTTTTCACACCTGCGAGAGAGAATTTGATGACTTGTCGTGGCTGACTGATTTATTGAGAAACACTTCATATATTTCCTGCCTGTTGTTCCTGATGTATGACTTAGTGTCCTACTTTACTTTAACGTTGCTGAACAGACGCATACTGTTGGATCTGTCGTATGATAATAGGCATGCAAGTAAATGATTTTACATATTGTCTCATAATCCCACCATATCATCAAATTCACCTCTTAATGGTCTGAGTTTCCTTTTTTTTTCCCAACTGTATTCACCACTCATTCTTTCTCAATTTGTTTTATCTGCTCTGGTTCATTTCTTGTTAAGCTACTTTTGTCTGTAACCCAACACTTCCTGCACTGATGTCCGCTAATGGATTAAAGTGAAAACCCCTCCCATTCCTGATGAGCCTTTCATGTGAAGCATCTGCAGGAACTCTAAAATGCCATTACACAAAAGTCCCCGCGAATAAGATCGGAAAAATCTTTTGAAAATTTGCTGTAAAAGTTTCTGTTAAGGTCAATCTTTGGGTGTTCTATCTTCAGTTTATTAACTGATTTACAAATGTACATAATGTGCAAAAACAGAGAGCAATGGAGTAGAAGTAGAGAACGGAAATGTAACAATAAAATGGAAAAACAGAGATGAAGGCAATAATATGTGAAGGCTAAGGAAAGGAGGTTGAGGGAGCAGTGCAAAGGTAGACAAATAAGGAAGAAGGCAACATGAGCAAAGAAAGTGGGCGTTAAAACAAAATATTTAATGGACACAAAGACAGACAAGCACCAAGGAGGGGAGGAGTGCATTTATTGTTGCACATCTTGCCAGCACAGATTTATTAAGTCCAATACCAATAGAAGCTATTTTGGAGGAAAGCCACCTATTACCAAGATTCCAACACCATAGAGGACAACAATAATCATCATAGTAAGCAAACACAAGCCTTTGTATTCATGAGGATTCACCGCATTTAATTCAATTTCAAGGCTTCCCAGGGACAGCCAATGTCATATTGATCAACTCTACAATAAACAGATAATCAATCAAACTGGCTCCATATAGTAGGACAGTACTGTACATAGGTGTGACACTACCAGCTAGCCTGTGAGGAGAGCCAGAGGATGGGACACAGTCAGAGCTATGGATCAGGAAGTAAATCCTGCAGCGCTGCAGCAGCAGGTGACCTCTCTGTGACCTTTGGCTACTGCTCCCAGGGTGTGTGTGTGTGTGTGTGTGTGTGTGTGTGTGTGTGTGTGTGCGCGCGCGTGTGTGTGCGTGCACATGCATGTGTGTGTTTGTGCACATATAATATGTCTTTGGAGTGTTTTAACATTGTCAGCTTGAATGTGTGTTAGTTTATTTTGCAAATGTGCATTTTAATATGCACAGAGATTAAGTGTGTGTGCGTGCACGTGTGCGTGCATGCATGCGTGTGTGCGTGTGTGTATGTGTGTGTGTCGGTGTCTGTGTGTCTGCATGGGTGGGTGTGAGCAGAGGGAAGTTGTGTTTCAACCTGCTGGATCCTCTCTGGATCCTGCTCCACTCTCAAGGTCTTCCTCAGGGTGTATTTGGAAAATCACTTGGTTGTGTTACACCCAGAGGAGCAATTCTGGTTTCTCCATTGGCACTCTGCATGTTGGATTTCCTTTTCTTTGGCCTCCTCTGCTGGGATTTGTAGTTTTTAATGGCTGAGCCGAAGAGGGAGGACTCTTTGCGAGCTCACTGTCTGTAAGTAATAAAAGTCAATGCACAGGCAGATATACTCAGATCGAAGGGCAGGCAGCATGCCTAAAGTCATTGTTGCCTAGTTTGTTATGAATCACTGTGGAAAAAAGCTGTCTTTATTCTCATATTAATGTTTTAACATGTTCCCATGATGATTCTTTGTCATAGCTCAGTGTCATTATGGCCTAAATTCACTTGTTTTTTTCTTTAATGCGCCTTTTGTTTCTATTATCAGTCATTTTTTCTTTTGTGAAAAAACTTTGCTGATTTGGCTAATAATCAGTATATGCAAATGCCATATGTGTTATATGTGACATAAAAACATGTCATAGGTTGAACTTTAGGGCTGTTGTTGTACCACGTGCTATACTTGTTCACCCCCAGCAACAAATGTTTAGACTGACTTCTTATAACTCTGAAATTCAAACAGCCTGTGTCCATGTATGATCGCATCTCCCTTTCTCTCTCTCTATATGCAAAGAAACATTATTTTGTATGATTTGGCAGGAGGCAGCAACAAGTTTGACACACTCATAACGGCCACATAAGGAAAAATGACCAAATCTGTACTGACTTTGTAAATCGATACGCACAGATTATAAACCAGGTCAGATTTATAATCTTTGCCCAAGGATTTTAAAAGTGGAGGGCTGGTGTGTCCCAGTGGCTGTGGCCTCCGGATGAGGACACAGCACTCTGGTTTACAATAAACTCTCCAACACCAGGCACAGTACTTAAACAACATGATTGTTGAGGAGCTTCTCAGCTGATTGACACATCTCTCAGCTAACCCTCTCTAAGCTTTATACCTTAGCATTCTCTTTTTTGGGGGGGCGGCGGGGGGGGGGGGGCTGGGAGTATGATGGCGTGGGTGGGCAAAACCCTGACAAACCTGTGCCACCCTGTAAATACATCTCTAGTTCTGTCACTGAATATATACCATTGTGCCGCAAAACCATTAATCAGACCTTTCCTTTTACTCCAGTCACTCCTTTTCCTTTGCTCCTCCCTTCTTTCTTCACTCCCCTTAATTTTTTTTATCTCCTATAATTTTGTACCGTCCTTTCAAAACCAATGTTTTTGTCTTCTTCCCTTTAAACTCCTTTTCTCTCCTCATTTCTGTCCTTCTCTTGCCTCTTCTCTTCTGCTCTGCTTCCCTCCACTTTAAATAAAAATGTCTTCTCCTTTCTGCCCTCTCTTTTTTTTCCAATTCCGATTCTCTTGTCCTCTACCCAGATAAGCTAAATAAGATGTAATTGGCTGAAACTATCCATCTTTCTCTGACTGTTGTCTATTATTAGATATACGTAAAAGCATGTGCAGTTGGTTTGTCTTTGTCGTCTTGTGTTGGTGATCTGAGTTTACTTCCACATCCTCCATCTCCAAACTGTCTGAATGCGTCTGATCTGCCTGCTGCGATGAAGGTTGAAGACAATGAATCTGACATCGAGAACAAATGCATGTTTCTCTTCTCTCAGTTCTCCATTTCCCCCTCTGTTTGTACTCCCCTCACTTTCCACTGCGTGAAATGCAATTAATCAACATACTGTACTGTCTTAGATAAAACCAATACTCACATTGATTTGAGGACCTTCTTGTGTCGACAAAGCAGCCTGAAACAAAAGCAGACACAAAATGTTGATTGCACCAAAACACACAAAGAAAACAATGATATCGACTGGTTTGTCTCCTTCGCGCTCTAGTGTCAGCTTACTTCTCCATGCTTTTATTTGTTATTATTGTATTTGTTTTTTATATTTATTACTTGATATCCATTGCTATTTTTTAGTGCATCTTATTAGCCTCTAATATGCAGCCACAAAAAATGGCATGACTGTGGAGTGCTGATGAGAATGAGCAGTATGAAGTCACGATTTTAATGTTTTCTTTTGTTGAAGACAACAGCATCCATTTCAACATCTGTAAATTTTAATTTAAAAACTATATTATCATTAAATTGAACATTGAAGCTACGTGATGCGCATTTTGTCCTTTGTTGTGTTGTAAAAGGCATCAGGTGTATTGAAGAGCATGCACGGCGGCAGAGATATTTCTTTGTTTCGTTTTTGTCATTTTAACCAATCAGAGATGTCTTAAGGCAGGGCTGAGAGCTGACTGTCACTAATGACATACACTTTTATCTGTTTATGACTCCAGCATTCATTATTGCATCCATGTTAATTAAGGAATGGATTGTTGCCTGACATGTCATTTAGCACTGTCATCAACTCAAATTGAGGTTTTTCCAATTGTGTGTGTGTGTGTGTGTGTGTGTGTCAGTACAAGTGCGAAAATGTGTCACAGCACGACGCATAACTGGAACTACCGAACAAATTGTTTTGAGGGAGTAGTTTACATGTCAGTTTGTTTAGAGCATTTGTGCAAGATTGAATAACAAAACTCAAGACGCATATGCATGTTGAGATTAAAGGCAGGCAGGTGAGAACGTCAATGAGTAGAGGTCTGTATGTGACAGAAATGGATGATCTGTCCATCCATCCATCCATTTTCTTCTGCTTATCCTGTTAAGGCTGGTGGTGGTGGTGGGGGGGGGGGGCTGGAGCCTATCCCAGCATCTTTCGGGCGAGAGGTTGGGTTCACCCTGGACGGGTTGCCAGTCCATTGCAGGGCCAACACATAGAGACAGACAACCATTCACATTCACAATCATACCGGCGGTCAGTTTAGAGTACCCAATTACTCTAGTCCCCTTGTCCCTAGTCTCTTTGGATTGTGGGAGGAAGTCAGAGTACACAGAGAGAACCCACGCAGGAACAGGGAGAACGTGCAAACTCCACACAGAAAGATCCAATGCCTGAGCCGGGGCTCGAACCCGGAACCTTCTTGCTGTGTGTGAGGTGACAGTGCCAACCACTGCACCACCGTGCTGCCTATGTGCAGAACCAAGAAATGCTTTACCTGAGCTAGACTGTTTATTAACCGAATGTTGGTCGCCTACATCTAAGCAAAACAGAACATTACAGAGTTTTTTGCATCAGGTTGTTTGAACAGGTAAGATATTCATTTGCCGGATTGTTAGTTACCATGGCTGCTGCTAATCAGATTACCATCACTAATCTGCCATCATCAATGAGCCAAGTGGTTCTGTCTGGCGGGAGAACTTGCTTGAGCTGTCTGATCATGTATGGATCCACTTGAGTGTTACACACAATGGTAGTTATGCTGTGATGATGCCTGGCAAGTGACAGTGTATTGTCACTAGTTTTGTGTGCACTGAAAAGAGAGCACTGTCAAAGAATGGTCACACACACAAAACACAGCACCAAAATCTTGAAAATGAAGTATGTGTCATGCAGAGGCTCTGGTAACATGATGAGTGTCATGATATGCCGCTATCCCATCTCAAAACGTTACTGCCACTGTTACGTTAACTACTCCTCCTTCATATTCCTGTGTGTTTAATATATGCCTGAACACATCATCACATGCAAATGTCACACACTGTCCCATTTATCTATTTGGGTGCAAATTCATCGAACAATAAACTTCCATTTTCAATTTCTTTTAATATTTTCCAGGGGCATCCAGCAGCAGTTGTCCAGCTACAGGGAGACGGTGATCCGGCAGGCAACAGCAGCGGCGGGCTCAGCCGTTCACCGGGATGACGCGCCAACCTGCGGCATCTGCCAGAAGACCAAGTTTGCAGATGGTTGCGGGAACCTGTGCTCGTACTGCCAGACCAAATTCTGCGCTCGCTGCGGGGGAAGAGTCTCCTTGCGATCCAACACGGTGAGAGAGGGAGGATGGACTGCAGCGTGTCTAATAGGGATGGGTTCCAATTGCCAGTTTCCATTTTGGTTTTGGACTCTGATTAATATGCTCTCTGAAGCTGGTGTCAGTATTCAGCCAAAGATGGTTTGTTAGAGAAGAGACATCACTCTATAACACCAGTATAGAAGCGCCAGTTCACTGTTTGTGTTCTGTGGCTCAACAGACTGGCAAATCTTCTCCATGCTTTCATGTTAATTTGTAAATCCAGTTCCATTTTGACTCATATCAGCATTTTAATCTGGCCACTTTATCAGGTTCTTCAATATTTGAATAAAGTCAGATACAAGAATACACAGAATATTTGACATTAGAGGTGATTGAATAAGTACTGTATGTATTTCTATTTATTTCACCTTTTTACTTGCAAATTGACTTTTATGACCACACAGGTAAGCTGATGGAATGGTTGAAGTGTGAGTGCAGTAATGCCCCTTTTACACCGGAATAAAACTTCATTAACACCCTCTAAACCTGGATTTGGGGTACAATTGTTAGTCATATTCACAAGTACTCTAAAGTGACAGATCCATTTGGCCATCCTTAATTGAAACCTGACACACTGACAACGGTTACATATGCGTTATTATCTGCACGTGGTAACGATGGACACATCTGGAGACACATGATGGGCACAGATGTAGCCAGTGATGTGTCTCGCTGTCCACTAATGAACTTATAGCATACATTTGTATATTATCTAACTTTTATAATATAATTATTACTCAAGACTTAATTATTATTAAGATTACAGCTTTTTTAAAATATATATATTTTTGTAAAGCTTCACATACCCCCTGGAGTACCTCCACGTACCCCCATTTGAGAACCAGTGATATATCATATCATTTGTTGGTGTTGTTATTTTTTCTTGGCTGGTTTCCTGATGATATAATGCTGATAGATTAAAAAAAAAATCAAATTAACCAGAAGAACAATACACAACTGGCAACCTGTCCAGGGTGAACCCGCCTCTCGCCCAAAAGCCACTGGGATAGGCTCCAGCCCCCCTCCCCCCAACCCTTAACAGGATAAGTGGAAGAAAATGGATGGATGGATGGATGGATGGATGGATGGAGGGATTGATGGATGGATGGATGAAAAAATAAATAAAATTACGATTGCTGAGATAAGGAAAAAATCTCTGTCTCGAGATCAAAGAAAAAATTAGAAGTTTTTATATATCTGAAAAATTTCATTAATGGGCCTCAATACAGGCAGAAACCAACCATACTGGTTACCCAGCTGACACAGACACAGCTATCTTTTATTTCTTGTTCGCATAATTGTTTCATTTTCATTCATGCACAATCTAGCAATCATACTGAGCGGCCTCTACCAACTATAATAGTCTTCATCGAGAGAGTACAGAGACAGATCTAAAATCTGCACTCAGATGGAGTGTTACACATAAACCCTTGAACCATTATGAATGCAGCTGTTCACAAGGCTACTGTACGTCTGATCAGGCAATATCAGGGCCTCAGGTGGAGGAGCTCAGGTGGAGGTGATGAGCCATGGTGTGTGTGTGTGTATGTGTTTGTCTGTGTATCAGCGTGCAGCTGTATAATATGCCCTAGATGTGTGTTGACATGTGCTATTTGTGTGAGACTGTGTGTTAATGTGTGCTCCCACCCATGATTGTGAATGTGGTGTGAGTGTGTGACCGAGGCAGGAGCTGGTAAAGGTTAATTGGGCATTAGACTGAGCTGTGGACTGAGGGGGTGGTCTCCCACTTGGTCTCAGTCTCCCAGGAGTCCGGAGGTGCCCTATACACACACAGCAGGATGTCGGCGTGTGTGTATGGAAGAGTTGGGAGACGAGTCCTCCTCTAAAATAACTGACAACCCTTTCTCCTACCCTTCTCGCCGGCATGACATTTAATGACCTCAGACAGACTCAAACACACACTCAGAAGTACATCCTAATTAATTACTGCCTGATGTGGGGAGAGCTAGGGGGGCCTGGGTGGTGCGTTTGGGTGGGTGGCAGCTGCATTCAGTGGGAGAAGGTCTTTGAAAGGTGGATTACACACACACACACACACACACACACACTGTGTTGGTATGTTTTCAGGATATCTTTTTGGTTTAAGGACATTTCAACTCCAGTCTGGGGTATTAGAATAGCTTTCATCTAACAAACTGTAATGTTATTGAATTGAATCTCTCAGTGATGGTTAGTGAGGGATCACTGCCATTCTCACACTCTCCCTGTCTTTCTTTTCATTATACATGGATGGCTGACGAGGCTACAGGAGGACAAAGTGGTGAGTGGTGTCATTTTTCTTTCTTCTCTTCCTGCAACCTTTAGGACAACCTAATTTAATGGCTTCAGACAATGTGTGTGTTTGTGTGTGTGTGTGTGTGTGTGTGTGTGTGTTAAAGTCAGTTGAACCAATTGCATCAATTAAAAAAAGTCCCGCTGCAGTTGGCTTAACTACGTAAATTTGAAACCAGATTAAAGCAGCTTTTCATTCTCTGCCTTTCTGTAGCTGCAGTACGATTCCTGTCTGAGGTCATGATGAGGTCAAGGCCTCTCTCTGAGTGCAATACCTATGACGGACCTGTGGACAGATCACTTGGGTGTTTTCAAGCGACTGCTGTTAGTCATACACATAAGGTTGTTTTTTTATTCTGTTTTAGTGCAGAGCCCAGTTCTAGCTAATGAGTACCAATGAGCAAAGGGGAAATCTGGAGTGAAATTGAAATCTAAGGTTTTTTTTTTTCTCTTTAGATAATGACTTTAAAACAATGAATTATTTGGCCTCAAAGCTCTGAAGGAGGACTCGCATTTGTTTTAAAGTTACCAATAGCCGTTCAGCTAATGACAGGACAACGCACTACAATACAAAGGGCCACCAATGCATCTACATTCCTTAGAAAGGTTTGAATGTTAGTTCTCTGGGTGCTTAGCGAAGTTTTATGGTCTGAAAGGGATGTTTTGGATTTGTAGAAGAGGTATTGTACAAGGAAGACATCTTTTTTAATTAAAACAAAAAACAAAAAAACAATTTCATTTAATTTTTAAACACACGTTTAGGTAGGGGAAGGTACATTTATATCTGTCATTGACCAAAAATTCAAACATTGTTTTACCCGGTTGTCTAAGGTCATGCTGCTAGAATCCCAGGCCGACGTGCCTTTAACACCTCCCTCTTCTTGCGTAGTTGTGTGAGGTTTAGAACCTAACTTTGTCTTGGCTGCCTCTGACAGGGCAGCTGCCAAACCAGAGCTTTGATGATACCTGGCTTAAATGCCAGGACTGTCCGGGACTGCTTTGGTGTGCTGTACATAGAAGTCTCACTCTCTCTTCCCTTGGAAGCTCAGTACAACAATGACTAAATATTCCACAGATGAGAGTCTTGGCAGAATCTGGACCTTATGCAGCACTGGCTGTTGAGCTGGACAGCCGACAATACTAATACTCAGTGGGTTTAGATGCACAGCTGCAGCTCGAGGCCATTTAGTGGGACAGCTGTCATATTTTCAGTGTACATGAACATAGAAGAATTGATGTATTCACAGAAGTATGTCAGTCTGTGCAACAGCTGGTGGTGGTACTGTACACCTCTCTTATAGCTGGCTGCAATCAGATATTCCTCTGGTTCATCTTTGGCCGTATACTGTATCTTTGACTACTCATCGGTCCAGAAATGCATTGTTTTTGCCATTTCTTTGCGTGATGAAGCCCCCTTTGACTTGCATTGCTTGTGGGATACAGATTATCCCACAACCTTTTGAACCCTCCAGAGCCACGAATGGGTCCAGATCAGTTATATATGGGAATAAAAAACAGAGATCCAAGAGCAAAACCACATAGACATGAGGAGAACACGCAAACTCTATGTAAACTCCACTCTGACAGGACCTGGGATTCCTCGGCAAAACTAAACTGCTGAATGCTGTCATATCATGGCAATAGCTGTTATTACACTGAACCTGAAAGGTACTGATGTCCAGAAAACACAAAGCGTGTGCTTCCAGGAATTTTTTTTTTTATTGACAGAGTTTGAGGTTTTTTTTTGCCCGTATTTCGTTCCTCCTATCTATTGAACATATCAACATGGCACCCAGTTTTCAGGTTAGATGTGGTCACTGTCCCATACAATTTCTTTGACTTCTTGTTTGTTTTTGTTTTTTTTTAATCAAGAGTGTTAGCACTTCTACTGAAATTATGCTTGTATAATGAGAAATGGATACAAGTGTGTCAGTTTTACACATGTCCATTCTCTAGTTGGCTCTATTCTCCTGTTTTTGTTCACACTGGAAGCCAAAGTTTTTTTCTTCATGCGCCTCTGAGCAGCTTTTGTTGAATATCAATCTTTTTGTCTTTTTTTGTCATTCATAATTAGAACTCCACTTTCATTTTTTTTATGTTGTAGCTAATGGGTTAAAATATAATAAAAAGAGTAATTTTGATCATGTTTTTGTTGCTTAGAAATTTCCCGTGGCCTGCAGTTAGCTTGAGCACACCATGCCAGCAGTTCATTTAGGGTTTTATGAGACTCTTCCGAAAGAACCAGGCTTTTACCACTGTAGCCCTCTGTGGTAGCTGCTGTTCTGGTAGCATAATGTAGCCCAGCTCATGCGGAGGCTTTCAGCATGAGTGAAATATTTCTTAGTTTTAGGCTACTACTGACATTATAGATATGATATTATAGATGTGATAGTTATCAGTGAGAACTTGTGCACTTATTAAAAAGTTATTTTCACACCTCACTTTCGCACACAGGAATAAAAATAGAATGTTATCAGAGGGTTTTTGTTTCACTTATTTGTTTTTTGGAAAATAGACAGATGGAGGAACTTTTAATAGGAGTTAAGATGTCCAGTGTGTGTTGCGTGCAGTGTGATAATGATAGTAAAGGCTCATTATGTGTGATTGGGAGCTGTAGTGGAGAAATGAGTGTGTGTCATTGTACCTTATCCCAGTGTTTCTCACCATAAGGGCCAGTTTTGATGGCTTGTCTCTTCTTCTCCTGGGAAACAGGATAAGAGTATTGCGCATTACTTTCACTCTCACTCACACACACACACACACACACACACACACACACACACACACACACACACACACACACACACACACACACACACACTTTTATGCCTCTCCTTGCTCTAATTGTTATGTCCAGGGCTGTATTTCTGTGGTGGACTGCATGCTCTTCTGTGACTGTAACTCAGACTGCTTGGTACCGGTACACTGCTGTTTTTAGACTCTTCTGATTCAGATATACTGCCATGGCTGCTTCATCCTCGGGTGTTTTCAAGCGACTGATGCCGTTAATCATATATATAATGGGTTTTTTTTTTATTCTGTTTTAGAACAGAGTCCAGTTTGAGCTAATGAGTGTCAATGAGCAAAGGGGAAAGAGTGAAATTGAAAACTAAATTTTTTTCCCCTTTAGATGATGACTTTAAAACAATTAATTATTTAGCCTCAAAGCTCTGAGGAAGGAAAAACATTAACTTTAAAGTTACAAATAGCTGTTGGGCCAATGACAGGACAACACACTACAACACAAAGGGTCACCAACGCATCGAGTCAAGTCAAGTCAATTTTATTTGTATAGCACCAAATCACAACAAAAGTTTTCTCATGACACTTTACAAGTAGAGCAGGTCTAGTACCACACTCCTCCAATGAATTTACACCCAACTTGAAATATGTTTGGCACCATGGAGTGTCAAAATCCTTCCAGAATGACACCTTTCTTCTTGAATTTATTGTTACACGAGACTCAGCATGTACATTTATCTCGCCATTTGAGTGTAATACTTGTAGCCGTGTGGAAGTCGTTGTGAGCTAACCTTCTGTCAAACAGCCATGGATTAGTTCCACACTACTTATATCACTACATTTTATACTACTCCTACTACAACTACTTCTGCTACATTGCTGATACATCACATTCAGTGCAGGTCTGGCGAATTTTACTGGTCTTACTGAAAGGCCTGTAAAACAGAGGTGGGTGTAGAAACTTCACACTCTGGATCTTTGTGCTTGCCACTGTGCCTGACAAAGTTAGTCTTGCAATTTGACAGGAATTAACTGTCAAATAAAGGAAAAAATACCTAAAAAACAATTTGGTGCAAAAGTATCTCTATTGATCTAACCCTACAAGGAATTATGTCCTGCTTTGTGTCGGGGTGCTGCGCAGTAGAAAAGCCTGAGCGATGTGTCATCTGCTGTTAACGCCACAGCACCTCATGATTACTATTGATTGTCGGTCTTGCTAGCTGTGTCCGTCTCCACGTCCATCTCTCATTGACTGGTCTTAAGGGGGCCATCTCTCTCCTGCTTGTTCCTGTACACTGGTTAATAAAAGCAGGCTTACACACACACACGCACACACACACACACACACACACACACACACACACACACGCACACACACACACACACAGGAAAAAACTGGACTGTTTGTCTGCACATACCAGCATGCTGCCTTCTACGCAGATATATTTACATATATTAAGATATTTACCTTCTTTGACTTTCATGAAGGCAGCATTCACCTTTCAGAGAGAATATTCGCATGTTGCTTGTAAAGATTTAAAAACATTGCAATAGTTACAAGTGCAAGTCTAGCACAACTGAAAGTTCCTGGAGGAGGAAGGATTAGGATTAAAATGAGGGAAAATGTGAAAAATGGTAAAATCAAATGCTTTATACCCAAAATTTCATTTCAGAGACAATGAAATAGCTGTTTCAAATGTTTTATACTGTGATTTAAAGGTCTAAATCTCTAACTTTTTTCCAAACGATAGGCAACATGGAATATTCTTTACTTCGGCTTGATCCAGTTAGATCTCTATATGCACATACTTTGGTGGTATCTTCGGAAACGTTGTGAACTATATTATTATGTAAATGGATACAGCTTAGATTATCCTCACTAAAAACTACTCATGAAATCAATGAAGCAGAAGAAATAACCTGATATTTAGTCACAATGACATATTAATGCAGTCCTGCTTGGGGATTAACAGTATATATACACCATAGCACACACTGCTAATGTCTATATTTTGTGTTTATAGTCTTCAATAATGTTATCAGGCCCAAATAATCAAACTCTGATAGTGAAACTAATCATTTTACACGGTTATGTGATATTGAGAACAATTTAGCCTCTGTTTTACAGCTGATACAGGTGGGAGCCTGAGACTTTGCATTGGATGTCAGTCTGATATGGCAAGTGCTGGATTGCTGAAGTTTATGCTACAGTATATTTGTGTTCTACTGGTTCCGATTGTTTCGACTGATTTACCTCCTTCTAATTGACCTTTATTTTAATTGAAGCTCCTTACAAAAATACATTTTATTGTCACTGAAACATGTAAGGAATGTTTTATTTAAGTACTAAAATGCTTAAGTAATATATAATTATGTGAATTTGGGATCTCAATACCAATTTTCCATTTAACAACTTACAATGCTTCCACTTTTGCACCTTGGCCCACCACTTAGTCCCCTTTTCTTGGTCATCAAAAGGGAAAAAAAAATAGGGCACCCCTTATATAGGGTGATGCAGTCTAATGCACGCAAGGGCAAATCCTGCAGCTGTGGACCATCTCAATCTGGCCTGCAACAATCTCAAATGAAAAAAAAGGAAGAAAAAAACCCAATAAAATGCAGCATAATGAATTTCTCTGAGAGTGACCGCAATGAAAACCTCCTACACAGGGTGTACATCAAGGAGAAATAAGAAAAAGCCCTGAAATTCCCCCTCACGTTATCCAAGACAAGGTGGTCCTCTGGGGAAAGATGTTGACCAGCCCTGGTCTCCAAGTCCCCACCAGTTGTACAATAGGCAGTCGATTTTGGTTAAGAAAACCACATACAACAAATAAAAATACACAATGACAAATTGCAAATTCAATTTACAAAACCTGTATTCACAACATGAAATGATTTGTGAACTGTTTGAGAAAACAGACAGTACGTCCAGTCAATGACAGTTGCTGATGGGTTTTCTTATTTTCACTCTACTGCCATCCAAAGGTATAGCAAATTCTTTATTTTGATTAATATCATCACAAGGATAGAAGTAAAAATGTGTTTTCTTTGGAGAGTGCACATTAAATCGAATGGAAAGATGTCCTCACCTGGCCCTCTTTACCAGCCAAGGGACCAATGGGACTCACTTTCAAAGCTGATCAATTATTTACTGTAGATATGGAATTATTTACTGTAGATATGGCTGTGTACAGTATGTGTGTAAGTGAAAGTGTATGCCATGCGTTGTGCTTCCTTGTAAGACTTGCACATTACAGTACAAGTGAAATGCAATTAGATGCCTGCAAAATCACTTGCGTATGAGTTTTCTGTGCATATGTATGTGTGCACTGTACATGTGTGTGTACACTTTTGTGCGAGGGTGTGTATTTTGCTGCGGGTGCCGAGCTGCGCTGATGTAGTACCTCATTAGCCACTGTGGACACTAATCTCCTTTGTGGCAGTCTTTCATCCTTATAGCGCAGGATTTATAGACGCCCTCAGTTACGGCTGCCGCCTTGCTTGCTGCCGGTGCCATATGTCAAAGCTGTCATTGGCTGTTGCTACTTCCTGGTCACGCCCCTCCTCCCAACCCTCTAACTCCAATGGGGACATTTGTCTCACCTGTTAAGTGGCAAGTGTTTTAACTTGATCTGAAATGCTAGCAGAATCTTTAATGGTCACTGGCAACGTTACTCGACATTATGGTTAAATTTAATGCTCACAATGACAAATACTGCTTTCAAATAGAGGTCAGCGTGAAAAAATCTCAGTCTTATGAAAGGCGTCAAACATCATTTCAATTTTGTACATTTGATCTTGATTACCATGAGCTATCACAATTTTTGATCAAGTTTCATGATGATCACACCAGCCATTACCAAGATCCGTGGCACTTCCTGTTTTCACTGCAACATTTTTTCATAGCATACAACATAGTACTTCTAGAGGTAATCAAAATTCTTTCGACATCCTTTCATCTACAAGGTATTACAATATCTGTGCAAATGTTTTATTCGAAATAGACAAACAGCCTAAGGGGGTAGAATTTTTTTTTTTCAATTTTGTGCAATTTTCTGGCATCTACCGACCCACTGCATCAATTTTGATATAGCTGTTCAGTATATTATCAGGAATATTTGCACCAACTTGCATGTTAATCAGAGAGACTTTTGTCATGAGTGTCATGCTCATCTGATGCAGAACCTGGGAAGAGTTTTTAAAAAAGTGTAGGCGGTGTAGTTTCTGAATTTTGTGAAACATTTCAGCAACCAAATATGGATGTATCATTTATCAACAGATTCAGTTTACACCAGGGAATCTGCAAACAGAAGACCTTTGATCAATGTTCATTGTAGGAATTAAGGGACAAAACATATTTTCCTTGATTGTAGCACCACTTAGTCGGCAAATTGCATCATTTTGGGTGCAAGGATTCATTGGAGATATGGGTATTAAGAATAAAAAATTTGGTGATGATAGGACTTTCTGTTACCAATATATTGTTCTGTTTTCTGATTGGACTGAATTAGACAGGGAAGTGTTCCTTAAAAAGCTCTGCATTTTTTACAACTTTAAAACTCCTCTGATATCCTTTTCCTGAGCAATATAGATCCTCCATACAAAGTTTCAGTTTGATAGGATGTACTGTCTTGGAGGAGTCGGAGCTTTTGTTACAGAGATATGATTTATTTCCAGGGTTGGTGCCATCAATATTCAAATATTATCAAATTTTGCACAAATGTTCATAGTGGCATTGGGACTAAGACTCCAAAGTTTGGTGATGATAAAAGGCCCTGTTACTGGGATATTACACCACTTCCTGTTTGGACTATATATCATGGGAATGGCAAGTGGTGGCCATATGTAATTTTTTGGATCTGGGGTAAGTGCAGTAGTCTGTACCAGTCCTAAAAGTTTCATTTCCATATCTTGTATTTTTAGGCAGCAGTATCTCATTTACCAACGGAAATAAAAATCTGAGCAATACCAACAGGTTTCCCTACATTTCTTGGACCCCTAATTAACTTTAACAAACAACTGTTGGACATTATGTTGATGTACAAACAGTAGAAGAAGGTCATGGTAATAGATGTAGCAATCTCAAGTGAAAGTAACATCAACATTGCTTGTATTAAATTCAAGCTGTAGCAGAGACATCTTCAACTGCACACAGTCTTTGTTCAGCGTGATGTAATGTGAGTGTATCATGTAGTATGTGGCATATAGATTGCTGCTTTGGGTGGATCCTACCTGAATGAATTGACGGTGAAGTATCTCTGTGGTTGCCCTGATGAAAGGTTGCACTATTGAATTTCTTGATTTGCCGGGTAAATGTAAACTGAGAAAAGGAAAGAGTTAAAACTCAGATCTCTTTTGCCAGCTGCTGGCGATGTGATCTTGAGTGAGACATTTAACTGCCAGCTGCTCCAGTGGAGCTGCTCATTGACCTACAGTAGAAGACGGGGGCTGCACTGGGCAATTTCCAGTGTGAATGTATATGTGTGTGAATGAATTGCATGATAATGTCAGTTTGCCTCTGGATAAATGATAGATTAAGTACATCCATTCTTAACTGAATGGCTGTTATGCTCCAGATCCATAACCTACAATGAATAAATAAGTATAAATAGAATAGCTAAAAACAATAGACATCGGTCATCCTTGAGTCACAGTAGAAACAATGCATTTTAAGGTTCTGGAGATATTGCCCTCATTTTAGGTGACAGTAACCTTTGAACTTTGACTATGAATATTTGTTCAGTTCATCCTTGAGTCCCAGTGTATGTTGTTGAAAATATGAAAAAAAAAAATCCCTAAAAGCTTCCTGAAATATTGCATTAATGAGACTGGAATAGACATCAGGCATGTGAGTTGACAGTCACCTTAACCTCTGACCACCAAAAACCTTTCAGTTGATTCTTTAGACCCAGTGGATATTTGAAATTTGAAGAAATTCCCTCAAGGCATTCCAGGGATATCACCTTAACAAAAGGGGATGTAAGTACATCCAGTCATAATGTCTCAGGTCTCCAGTTATCGGTGGTACAGAGGTGAAAAACGTGGTCCAACTACTGAGACCTCCCCCCATGACCACATACACACACTTATAAATGACCATACATACAGTTTAGGTAACTTCTTGTTATGTTTTTTTTTCTTTTTCTTACAATATATCAGGGATGAAAAATATATGGGTATATTATAATATTAAATGGTAACAATCACTGGTTTCAAGTCTTCGCCAATGCAGCATGATGTATATTTAGTGAGATATATTTAGGGTGCGACTAACTTGTGATTTACAAGTCGCTACTGTGGTGGGCTGAATGGTGGTAGAGAAAGAGGTCCCTTTCAAATATGGTCAACACCAGTTGCATCAAATCAAAATGGTGATGTCACACTGGCAACACTCCACTTGTTATATACCATCTATCCTCGTTCCAGTTTCTCTACGTGATTCACAAATGGTCTTCTCTCCCCCGGAAACAAACTTCACCAACCCCTAAAGATCCCACCACTGGATTATTCATATTTCACTGCATGTATCACACACAAACACAAGCACCTAAATGCTCCATACACACTTGAGCAATGATGCACACATGCGGATACAGACTCCTGCTCCTCGACAGACACGAATATGCGCGCACACGCACACACACACACACACAGGCACACACACACACACAGGCACAGATGCAGCAGGACGCAAAACAAACACACACAGGGGTTTGGTGTCCTAGTTTCCATCTGTGGAGAAGCTATTCTCTCTCTCTCTCTCTCTCTCTCTCTCTCTCTCTCTCTCTCTCTCTCCTTCACTTACAAACTCATCTCAGGGGGGGTCTCACTCTGGTCATGTGACACTGCTGCTGTTATTGCAGTTTGTGTGTGTGTGTGTGTGTGTGTATATACATGTGGATAAGAACAGTTATTTGTATATGCATATCTGCTCATTTGTGCATATTTGATTGTGTGTACAAAGTAGGCATATGTCTGTATGTATGTCCATCATATTTCTGTGTGTGTGTGAGTGTGATGTGTGTGTGTGTGTTCTGTGCTTTTTTCCATATCAGAGTGTGATCTAACACAAATATTACTGTGATTAAGTGTATCTCCTATAAAATAACTGCACACCACTTCCGATCTCCTCAACACTGTTGGACAGTATCAACACACTCCAACAAGCTTTTACATAAAAACACAATATCTGCTCCAGCAGACAAGCAAAAAATAATAATTTTGATGATATTCATTTATTAAAATTTTTGTTATAGAAGTGCCTAACTGTCGGCCAGACTCACAACTGTCTAAAAAAAGTATACTTATTAAAAAATTACGGTGAATTGTGAAAAACCACATGATACAGTGAAAACAAAATGGGTTTTTAATTACTTAATCTCACATACAGATGTAGACATAGAGTCTGTTGACTCTATGTCATGTATGCAGTCTAGGCCTATAGCAGCATATCTAAGGGCCAGCCTAAGCAGCCCTAACTAAGCCTGATCAAAAAGGAAGGTCTAAACTGTCACTCAACTGAATTATGAAGCACACATAATACTAATTTAAAAAATTTAGGCGATAACATCATAAACTGTGGTAGAGATGATGTTCAAGTACCTTATGGCTTCTAATTATACTGTACATCTATTCTTCTACATCAATTCAAGTTAGCCAGCTAGAAAAACCTCCATCCAGATTCTATTGCACTCTGTATTTTTTGGAACTGGAATTATTTGCCAGTAGGCTCCGCATATTTACTGCAAAAAGGGATGAATATCTTGGTCAATGTTGTTTCACTGCTTGTTTCTGCTGCCCTCTTGTGGTTAGAGAAGTAAATGAATGGCAGAAAAGAAGCATCGAAAATTGAAATATGGTTCGTACTGATGATAAGCGCGGCGAGAAATTTAAAAAAAGAGATAATGTTGAGGAAATATGGACAAACAATTTAATCAAAAAATAAAAAAATTAATAACAAGCAGGTCGTCACCTCCATCAGAGGTGAACCGAGACAAACCAATAGTAAAGCTGCGCAGGTACAGTACGTGGTCTCTACTGCTGCTGGTACTTTCCAAAATGTCAGTCCATGGGTTTCAAAGATTCATGGTATGCGGTCATGTGTAAATGCAACATTTGAGGAAAACCTTCCATGGAATGAATATTATTCTGTGAGCAGCAACGATTAGCTGAAAACAGACCTCACCAATATGTGGAAATAGTCAAAAGGAATGATGACTCAGTGCTGCTACCTGCCTCTTTTTGGTCCCTATTCATAGAAAATATTCAACACAATCAAATTCAGGCGCTTCAACTATTTTAGACATTTATTGCATTGTCACTTTATTATTCACAGAGACTTGCATTGAGCGAAACTATGTATTTCAGAACATGTTTTCCCCAATGGTATGGTGCACTGTTTGCTATTAGCCTAGGATGCTATTAGGCTAACCCTAAGGTAGGCTAGGCTAGGTGCCCTTATCTTCAGTCAGAGGATGCCCTCACATTATCCAGTACTTAACCTAGTTAATGTTTAGTGTGAAGCCTCTTACACTCGCCTGTTTTTTTTTCTTTCTTACCGTCTGGTTAAAAAAGGCAGTTTTTGGCTAACCAATCCCTTGCATGTGTGACTATATATTAGGTATCTTAAAAATGTTTAAAACATATTCAATGTACAGGGGGGGGGGGTGGCATGTGGCGCTGAGACATTCTTAATTTTTACTAGTGCGAGAGAAGGTGAAAATGGTTTTACATTGCAGTTAGGTTTTTATGTAAGGTCAAGCACACAGCACAGTTATATCTACATAACGAATTGATGACATTTTCCTGTTATGCACTTGTTATGGCCGCCTTGAGAAGTTTTACGTTGGAAAAGATAATTGGTCAAATGCGTCCCAGACCATGTAGCATGTAGTATGAATGACTGGAACACAAGGCATTGTCTTTTTACACTTGTATTTAGCAATGTCCACTTGTGATCCCATTGCTAAAGAAATAAAAAGTGTAATTAGGGTCTGAATGTCCTTTGATAATGGTCATCAATAACTGGATAGATAATTTGCTTATAAATTACAGTTTGAAAAGTTGGAGCCATAGAAAAGTTGCAAGCTTTTGATTTATGAGTCCTGGAAGGGCCAGTGTGCCAGCATCAGAAAATCTGATGTACTTAAAAACAAAAACAAACAAACAAACAAAAAACCCTACTTTTTTTTCTGTTTGTTGGGTGGATTCCACTCTGTAGGTGAGTTTAACTCATCAGATTTGTGATACTGAAAAATACATCTCCCCTATTTTTTATAATTTTTTTGGGTGGGGTGGTGTTTTCCATTTACCAGTAATAATTTTGATTAAAAAACAGTTTTTAATTCTGGTTACCTATAGAGTCTCTTGGCTAAAATAATAATTTATATCTCTTATTTAATTCTTAATCTGAACTGAAATCCCCAGTCAGACTGGAAATGTAGGTGGTATTTCATAGACCGCCAACCAGGCTTCTTCTTTAATTAGCATATATACTGCAGAAGAAATATCCTGTTGTATTCGAAAGACGGATTAAATCCTGTCTGTGTACGTAGATTCAAGACAGGGATCTTGATCCAAAAAATGGAATATGTTTGCTTGCGTCATCAAGGGATCCTCTTTCACCAGTCAAAGCAGCTCAACCCTGTGACAACTTGGTCAGAATACAAAGCTCCAAGGGTCAGATCCTCCATCACATTAGCTCATCTGAGAGCCAGGAGAGTTGCTGTTTCACCTTCTACAGGGCTTGAGAATAAGGTGGATCGAGAGCACCTGCCATGAGGGAGCAAGAAAGATACAGACCTTGGCAACACATGTCATGGAGATACAAGTCAAAGTGGTGCACGTCAGCAGGGTACTGGAGCTATGTGCCAAAGAAGAACATGTCAAGAAGGTACTGGAGCTATGTGCCAAAGAAGAACATGTCAAGAAGGTACTGGAGCTACAGGCCAAGGCTTTACATGTCAAGGAGCTACAGGCCACGTATAACACCATGGGAGCACCTTTCCGTGATCGTCCAGCCCATCAAGTGGTACAAGGTTGTCGGGAGTGTGCAGTGTAGGTACAGCATTGTCCAGGGCAGACACCGGATGAAGTCTTGGATGTGCCAGAGCTGCAACATGCCCCTGTGTCTGCATCCAATTAGGAACTGATACAGAAAGTGGCATGGCCAGAGATGCTGAGCTCTGGGGACTGAGCTTGTCTCTCAAGTTGCAATTTATGATAGCTATAGGTTAATAGTTTTTGTTAGCCTGACAGCTTCATCCTGTTTATTCAAGTGTTCATAATGGTTCTTATTGTAATTCAGAATATTTTTATATTCATTTAGTGATAACAAGAGGGACAGCAATTGTTATTTTGTCCTTAGTGCTTCAGGAAATCCCCCTCACAAGTGGCAGTGGAGGAAGATATTAGTTTTTTGGGTGATCAGATGTTTTAGAACCCATATTAACCTACTGCAACTTCTGAGTTTATAATTATAGTTTGAACAAGTGTTGTTAAGATTTTTTTGGTACTGTAATAATGGTATTTAAAAATAAACCATCTTTTTATATTTCAGGGATACATTTCCTCGAACCGTTAATTGTCTGGAACAGGTTTGTAGTGAATAAACTGTTTTTAACTTTTAACACGACAGAAGCATATGTTATGAAAAGTGTTTGCGGTCTTTTTCTGAAACTCAGCAGAAACCTACTGTTAGCAAATCATAGCCGTATTTACGCTTTATTAAAAGCACTGTTTGAAACCAATCAGATTTTTATTTTCATTATCAACTAATCTCATTGCGGTCGTGGAATTTGAATACAGCAATTTCCAGACCTGGAAAAGTTTTGAAAAATAAAGCCAGGAATTGTTTGAAAAGAGAAATTTGCACCATGTACCTATGTATTCCAGTACATAAGGTTAAATTAGGACGGACTGAAAAAAATCTCTTATGGTTGATACGGACTAACTTTGTATCATTTATACAAAGTATTCATGGTTTATATTGTGTCAAACTGCAGACATATGATCAATTTTGACAAAGGTAAAATCTTGTGAGATATTTCAGATAATATCAGTTCATAAATATTTCTCTCAAAAATGATTTGTAAATACGTGAATGACAGTTGTTACAATCATCTTTATAAATTATGTTTATAAAATGCCCAGCACACCAATGCACAGTAGTGCCTGTTTCAACAGACCAGCTGTTCTGAAAGGATGTGTAAAATATTATTCATGTGTAAATATATTTTGAATACACACAAAGTGTAAATCATTGCATGTAATAAGCTGCAATAAGAAAAATGTTTGCTCAGGAGTCTAACAAAATTAATTATTGATTGTCAGAATAGTTCTGGATAAATTTAAAAGTTTCAGAGAATCAAGTGTAAAAATTCTGCAAATATACACTTATTAATGGGGACTCAATCTCATCAGTCCATCAAAAGAAAATGAATCAGAAATGATTATACATTCATCTGTAATTTTAAAGTAAATTCAACATGCTTAGGTTAAGGTGCTAATGTTAAAGCTAGGTGACCCTTTACTGTTGATTAAGTGAAGATGTCTTCTCATAATATTGGAATTTAATTGGTACGACTCCTTCTGAAAATGCAGGACTCTCCCAAATGTCTAGAAAATAATCAAGACTACCAAGTCTGGGTGGTGCTGCTTTTACATGATGGTACCAGTAGTTTGTCACTGCAGTGTTGATCTGGCAGCTGTCCACCTTGTAGGCCTGGCAGCAGAAAATCACATTGATGGATGTTTTCAACAAAGCTTTAATGTCCCACATGGGGCAGTGTTTTCCTTTCTTTTCCGTGTGTGTGTGTGTGTGTGTGTGTGTGTATGTGTGTGTGTTTGTGAACACATTTTCCCTCTCTCCCTGGTGGTGCTGGGGTGTTTGGCAGGATAAATATAGCTGCGGCGTTGGTGTAAAGCTGTTTTCTCCTCAGCTTTTGTAGCTTTAATCAAAAGCAATCTGGAGGAGGGAGAAGTGGAAGAGAAGGGGGTGAGAGAGAAAGGGGGAGAAGGGGAGAGGAGGAGAGTGAGAGGGGTGGTAGGGGGAGTGAGGGTGGGGGGGTGCATGGCTGATGCCAGAGTGTTTTATTTTAGCTCTCTTTAAATAGTCATTGGGGAGTGTTCAGGAGTAATGAGAACCCTGGTGGCTGGAGGAGAGGGCCCGACTCTAACCTCTCTTCCTCCATCCTCCCTCGCTGTCTCTCTATTTCATGGCCAGCCTCACTTCCTCTGTCATCGACTCTCTCTCTCATGCTCTCTCATGTTAACGTGGGGCCACGACTGCCCTCGTGCTCAGCTCTGACTTGCTGGATGATTCATCAGATCTATTCTAGGATGTAACCCACATCCTTATCAATATGAAGTGACACTGCTCATGCTGTAACTTACAATTACACTTAGTGTTGATTCAACTGCTAGTGATTTTCTTAATGAATTAATGAATCATTTGGTTTGTTCACTGTCAGGTTATGGCAAAAAAAAAAAAACCTCATCATTTCCTTAAGATTTGTAAATGCTCAGTCTAAAGAAAAATGTCTTGAATATACAGAAGAAACTTTATCCTGCAGTTCCCGGATACTGTGGTCAAAATAATTTAAAGAAATCAAATTATATTAAAATTGTTATTCAAAAAGCCCTCATTGTGCTAAAGTAAAACAAACAAACAAACAAACACACAACCAAAAAAACTGTTTGATTTTGAATCAATTTAAATCTTTGTGTGTGTGGATAGGTCCGTTTGAGAATCTGTGTGCTGGTTTGGATGCTTTGACAATTTCCATGTGCTAGTGAGAGTTGTGAGTCAGTGTCTTAGTTGAAAGGTTTATAAACCTCATGTGTATTGTGATTCAGTGCAAACTAATAATCACAAAGTCACAACAGCTGTGAGGAACTTAGTGCCTGTATCATACTGAATATATTTTCTTAGTATTGTAAAGATTGTAGCCTTATACCCACATTTTGAAGAGCTGTAAACATTTATCAATAAATTGACCCAAAATAAATAAATTAGGTTTCAAAAGCATTAACATTCCTTAGGCAGTATTGCTTTTGAATCTGAAATAATTAGGGATGCACCATAATGGATTTTTTCCAATATGGCTCTTTTTTTTTTTGTTTTGTTTACAATTTATGTGATCAGTAGTTATTTGGTGATGTTGACAATATTGGTATAAAATGATGTTCATTTTGTACATGCAGATTAACGCATATATATGTATATATATATATATATATATATATATATACACACACATATATACACACATACACATATATATATATATATATATATATATAGGCTGATGTGCTGATATCCTTTATGTCACAATCTTATGTGTCAAGGGTCGAGATCAGAAACTTAATTGGTGATGAGAGAAGCAATAGTGAAAGATCATGATTGCAAACCAGCAGCTTCTTGTATACTGATGATGACACACTGCTGTAGCGTGTGAGCGGAGCCAACATATAGTTAGTGTGCATACGTGACAAGTGACTGGAGAATAGAAAGAAAGCAGACAGGAAATATTTGTTTGGCAGCAGGTTTACTTCACTGTCATTATCCAGTTGGCTTTGTCTTCTTCGTTTCAAGGCCAAAAGTAGCCTGCAGTAGAAGCCAAGCCCCACCTCCCCCACCTTTACAGTATAAGTGCCATGATGTTGATCTTAAAAAGCGTCCATAAAAGCCTCTTTTGTGCACGACTCGTTGGCAGCAGAGCAGCTCTTTAGGAAGCATGCATGTAGTTCCATTTCCTGTTATAAATACTGGTTTAAAAATACAAAAAGTAATTTCAATATTTTTTAGAAATAATTATAGTAAGGAATTTTTTGCCAATTCTAATTGATGTAATTCTCTTGTTTTGCTAATCCCTTTGTGTCTTTCAAAAACTTTGCAAAGGTGATGTGTAAAATAGCCCCACAAGATACTCGAGGGCCCTTTTTGAGTACCCATGAATGAACAGTATTTCATGCATATTTGATTTATTTGAGCTAGAAATTTTTGCTTCTCGTTCCTCTAGGTGATTTGGGTTTGTAATAACTGCCGGAAACAGCAGGAGATCCTGACCAAGCCAGGCGACTGGTTCACTGGTCCTTCTGGGAAGCTCGGTTCAGCCATCAGTGAGCTGTCTGTGTGCCAAACCTCCGGTGATAAGAAGCTGCGGTCTCACTCCCAAGCACCTCCAGGATCCACCACCACAACCCTAGACCCCAACCGACCTGGGGCACCCGGGATTGCGCATGGTGCAGACTCTCGGTCCCGCAGTGAGCCACCACGAGACACGTAAGTGGAAGCAGAAATGAAGAACTGATTAGCACAGTAGACTCAGGATATTTGACATGATAACATGTAAGCAGTGAAAGTTTTAGGGAAATTGAACAGTGTTTTGTTAGAGAAGCAACATCAATGAAACCCCTTCATCTTTCTTTTATGGTTTTTCTTAAATTGTTTTCAGATTAGAGGTAATTTTCATTCAGTCTGTTGCAACTTTATTCATATGTGACAGTCTGTGAGTGATACAGCCAAAATGTTCACATAACATTTGGCACCTGGTGTGTGTGTGTGAGGTAGTGGGATGGGCTGAACAATAATTATGTGAAGGTTGCCTCAATAATGGATTTTAAAATGTATTCACGACCATCATGCGAACAACGGACTCTTCTCACTGTGAATTCCATACATACATTTTCTCAGCAAATTAATCACAGAATATTCTGCAGCCAACGGTGCAAGAGTGTAGAAAAGAAAGGTTACAAAATTAATTCTGCCAAACTGCTAAACTCAATGACACTAGAATAAATATAGGGGGAGTGTATGTGTGTGTGTGTGTGTGTGTGTGTGTGTGAAGTCATTACTATCGTAGTGGTACCAGGTGTTTTTGCACACCATCACGACATGATGAGAGGAATCATTTCAACCTCTTAAAAGTGGCTGGTGGAAACATTTGAGGCTTCATCCATAATAATAAGTTTTCAGTTCAAAATGTATATCTTTAACTACACTTCTGCTATGCATCTACACAAATCCAGAGTGTAAGTTTGCAAACTCCTGACTGTGTTGCGTTGACTCCGTGTATGTGCAAAACTGTAGACCTCTGAACACAACGACCGAGTCAACATAGTCAGCACATGACTCCTCCCTGAAAAAAACAACAACATCAGCATTGATTATGAAAGGTTATTTTAGCGTGGATGAGGAACTACAGCCATTGCTGCCTTTGTTGTTTGAGCCAGCAGCAGTTTATTGAAGTTGTTTCAGCGAATGGCAAGAACGTTTCAGTGTCTCAGTCAAAGCCCTTCACATGCAGGGCAACAAACATAAGGGCATCCATGGATGTAATGTACACATATTAATGGATTATCTCAATTCGTTTCAGTAGTTTATATACTGTAGCTACAAACCTCTACCTCTTATACCAAAATCCACAGTTCGTCACAATATATGGCTGTAGTGGTTTTGTTGCTTTTATGTGTGCATTCCTTTCCCATTGGGATGGCTTCCTCCAGAGATGGATAACGCTTTCACAGCAGCTCACATTTGTCAATATATTTGCTTTGCAAACCACCAGTCCATGGTTACTGCCACCATAACTGTTTTACACTTTTACTACTTTTAGTAACAGTTACACTTCATCACTAACCCTCCATCCATTCATACATCCATCCATTTTCTTCTGCTTATTTGGGGTTGGGACATGGGGGCAGCAGCCTAAGCAGAGAGACTCAGACCCCCCCCACCCCCAACTACTTCATCCAGCTCATCACGGGGGATCCCGAGGCATTTGCAGGCCAGCTGAGAGACATAGTCTCTCTAACGTGTCCTGGGTCTTCCCCGAGGCCTCCTACCATTTGGATGTGCCGTGAACACCTCCCCAGGGAGGCGTCTGAGAGGCATCCTGACCAGATGCCTGAGCCACCTCATCTGACTTCTCTTGATGTGAAGGAGCAGTGGCTCTACTCTGAGCTCCTCCCGGATAGCGGAGCTTTTCACCCTATCTCTAAGGGAGATCCCAGTCACCCTCCGGAGGAAATGCATTTCAGCTGCTCGTACCCACAATCTCGTCCTTTCTGTCATTACCCATGATTGTAGGCGAGGATAGGAATGTAGATTGACCGGTAAATTGAGAACTTTGCCCTTCAGCTCAGCTCCCTCTTCACCATGACAAACTGATGCAGAGTCCGCATCACCGCACCAATCAGCCTGTCGATCTCACGATCCATTTTTCCCTCACTCATGAACAAGACCCCAAGACAATTGAAGTCTTCCACTTGGGGCAGGGTCTCCCGACCAGGAGATGGCACTCCATCCCTTTCTGGACGAGGACCATGGAAATGGAAATGACAAATGATTCTAATCCCGTCCGCTTCACACTCAGCTTTGAAACCGATCCAGCGAGAGCTGAAGGTCTCTGCCTGATGAAGCCAGTAGGACCCCATCATCAAAAAGCAGAGACCCAATCCTGCAGCCTCCAAACCGGATCCCCTGAACACCCTGGCTGCGCCTAGAGATTCTATCCATAAAAGTTATGAACAGAATCAGTGATAAAGGGCAGCGCACCCCTCATTGTAAATAAGCTCAACTTACTGCCAGTGACGTGGACCAAGCTCTGGCACCAGTCATACAGGGGGTGAACCTGCCCAAATCAGGCAGATACCCAATACCCCCAGAGTGCTCCCCACAGTATTCCCAAGGGACACGGTGGAATACCTTCTCCAAGTCCACAAAACACATGTAGACTGGTTAGGCAAACTCCCATGTGCCCTCAAAGAACCTGCTGAGAGTGTAAAGCTGGTCCACAGTTCCACGACCAGGACGAAAACTACACTGCTTCTCCTAGATCCGAGGTTTGACTATCCGATGCACCCCACTTTCCCAAACCCCCAAATAGACTTTACCAGGAAGGCTTAGGAGTGTGATCCCATTATAGATGGAACACACCTCCCAGTCCCCCGTTTTAAAAAGGGAAACCACCACCCTGTTCTGCCAATCTATAGACATTGCCTCTATGTCTACACGATGCTGCAGAGTTGTGTCAACCAAAACAGCCCCGCAGTATCCAGGGCCTTGAGGAATTCTGGACAGATCTCATCCACCTCCAGGGCCCTGCCACCGAGGAGCTTTTTGACCAACTTGGCAACCTCAGCCTCAGAGATAGGAGAGCCCACTATGGAGTCGCCAGGCACTGCTTCCTCATTAGAGGATGTGTTAGTGGGGTTATAGAGGTCTTTGTATTCCCTCCACTGGTCCACAACATCTCAAGTCAAGGTCAGCAGCCCACTACCCGCACCATACACGGTGTTTAAAGTGTACCACTTTCCCCTCCTGAGACAACGGATGGTGGTCTCTTTGCAGCTGTCCAGAAGTCATTGTTCCTGACCTCGCTGAACTCCTCCCATGTCCAAGTTTTGCCTCAGCAACCGCCAAAGCTGCACTCCGCTTGGCCTGTCGGTACCTGGCTGTCTCTAGAGTCCTACAGGCCCGATAGCACTCCTTCTTGAAGACATCCCTCATCGCTGGTCTCCACCAACAGGTTCTGGGATTCTTGTCATGACAGGCACCAACCACCTTATGGCCACAGCTCCAATCGGCCACCTCTACAATGGAAACTAAGAACATGGCCCACTCTGACTCAGTGTCCACTGCCTCCTGCTGCCTCCCTCAGAACATGGTCGAAACTCTCCTGGAGGTGGGAGTTGAAACTCCTTCTGGCGGGAGACTCTGACAGATGTTCCCAGCAGGCCCTATGTTGCGAATGAGTTACTCTTAGTCTGGTCCTTTCCCTAGAACCTGTTTGTCTTGGGTGACCCTACCAAGGGCATAAAAGTCCCTGACAACTAGCTCCTAGGATCATTGGGACATGCAAACTCCTCCACCGCGATAAGGTGGTAGCTCAAGGAGGAGGTCATCATCAACCAAAGCAAAGAAATCTTATTTTTGTGACGCCATGCATTTCCTCTTCATGCATGCATTGAGTAGACATAACTTTCTTTTTACACTATCTAATGTATATGAGGTATGTATTCAGGTGTGTTAATTAAGACTTAATTTGTTCTGATGTGGTGCTCAAATGCTTCTGTGTATACTGTTATTCTCAGAACTTCCCTTTTAAATAAAACTCTAATGTTGTGGATGAGGCCTCAAAAACACTGAGAAGAGAATGCACACTCTAGGGCTCACTGAAGAATGCTTCATGGCCTCTCTTCCTATAATTAAGTCCCTAAAGAATAATTTGAGGAATGAATCCTGAAAATATTGGAGAATTAATTTTTTTCCCTTACAACACATAAGTTGTTATATTGGGTGTACAAGGATCAAACAGTCCCATAATGCAATTTCCTTGTCTGTTTAATGTTCACATCTTTAAAATTCCTGTGTAACAGAGGCTACTGCTAAAAATAGGAATAATCACAATGACATGCTAAAGGTTACACTTTTGGAGTGGAAAAATTACTCGTTATATTAACTTGCACTCTTTCAACTACCTGAGTGATACATTAGTGTGCTACTAAAAGCAGTACCTCAGTCTAAACTATGTTAATATTTGTATTATCAAGCAACATGCACAGCATTCATCAGCTGCTTCATTTATGCAGTAGTGGATTATGTTGTGTCATTGTTTCCTCTACCACTGGAGGTGTCATGGAAGATAGTGGTATGTTCCAAAACACTGGATGTAGTAGAATGTGTTTTTACTCAAAGTAGTATCAGCTCAGTGGGAACTATAGTTTGTTAAAGGTCTAAAAAAGATGTAAGAGCTGATCACAACACTGGATTAACTTTGATAATTAGCTTCCTTCTGGTAGCTGAAAGGCGAGGGCATCATGAAGAACTCATAAAATGAATTTAACCCTTTAAAATCAAAGCAGTTTCTAGTTCCTTCTGTCACATTTTTATTAACCATGGGCTAATTTTTTCACTGCAACATAAAGTTTTGCACCTTTGTGAAACCTGCATAGTCAGTATGTTTTAATTAGCTGATTACATTTTCATAAAAGTATGGAAATAAATGAGAGTTTTTGTTTCAGTGCCATCTTAAACATCCCGATCAGAATATACACAATTGTTTCAGTGTGGTAGCCAACATTGTCGGGATGTTTATGCCTGGAATACTTTTGTTTGTCAAATCTCAGCCACCTATCGATTCTTCCCAGGAGAAATGGAAAGGGAGGTGGAGGAGCTGGTCGGGGAGAGCGCAGGCCAGGCCAGGGCAGACTGCAAACCCAGGTCTCCATGGATCGAGACTTACGTGGTGAGTCCAGGGAGCGCAGGGAGAGCCGGCGGCTCACAAAAGGACGCTCTTTGGAACATGATCCGGTGGGAGGAGGTGGTGGGGTGAGACGGACACAAGAGGGGGGCTACCACCACATGGACCACAGCGGTGGTCCCCCTTGCCAAGTGGGGCTGGTCCCTTCTGGAGGCCGTGGTCACCCTTTGCCAGGGCAGGGTCATGGTACTGGAATAGTTGGGGAGGTGGGTGATGCCATTCAGCCTGGACAGAGGACAGTGGGTGGGGTAGGAGGGCTGCATGAACACCACCCTGCACAACAAGACCCTCCCCCTGAACTAAGAGAACCTCCGGGTTCAGGGCCTGGATCAGCACCTGGCCAGGGACCCGTAGTGAGGCGGACCAAACGTGAGAAAGCTGACAGCATGCTTCGCAATGATTCACTAAGCTCTGACCAATCTGAATCTCTACGCCCACCACCACCCAGACCGTACAAGTCAAAACGAGCACTGGGGGCTGGGGGGAAGAGGCAAACCAGCATCAGCAGCTCCGAGGAGGAGGGAGGAACTACACCTGAGTACAGCAGCTGTGAGGATGCAGAGATCGAAAGCGTCAGTGAGAGAGGTGAGAGATGATCAATTCCTCTTCTGTGCCGTGACAAAACTGTTGTTGATTTTGGTGAGGCAGGACATGAGGAGCTCTGTTCATTCAGTTGTTTGGCTATCCATCACATGATATATCTGAGGTCACGTAACTTGCCAAAAACTTGAGGGAATGATTCTTGATGAATGATCTCACCACTGTGTAGAGACAGGTCATAATTAAACTGGAGAGGGTGGGAGGGGCTTTCATTTACAAGTTAGCAGCGTGTATTAGTCAGATCACAAGTTAAAATGTTCTGATGTACATATGCAAGTGTTGCATTCTGTAGGAGGACTTACTGATTTGCAATCAAATCATATATTGACGATTGTTGTGTCATGTAACAAACATATTATTAGAAGTAAAATGTCGAAGAAAATTTGACCAGAATCCATGTCTTACCACAGACATATCTCTGCAAGATTAGCCTAGCTGATCTATATATCCAGGCATGAGTGATATGTCCTTTATAAACACAAACCAGCATCCTCTTCATTTTCCATGGATCAAGGCACGCTGCATCTCCATGATGCTGTAATTGTGTCGCACCTCGCACAAATGCAAAACTTTTATAAGGGAAATGGCTAAATTATAGATTTTTTAATGCTTATATATTTCAAATGTTCACTTTCAAACCTTAATTGACATTTTTCTTCAATGATAAGACTGAGTCCTTGCTGGTAATGAAACTGGTGTGTTCCTTTCATCCGCTCCTACTCAAGTTCCCACGGGGGTAATCAGGCATATCCAGTAACCACAATGGGATGATATGAAATTTAGACACAATTGCCCAACTAGTCTCTAGTTGGCAGTGATTCTTGGAATGTGAGTCGCATCCTATAACAGATAACCATAGCTTACGTGCACATGATAGTTTCAGGTAAAACCTGAAATACAGCATCGTGGGTTTATGCCTTCTCTTTTCAGTTCATCCTTTTGTCCCAGTGGACTTTAGTGCCAAAATTGAAGAAATTCCTCAAGGTACAGTATATCCAGAGATATCACATGAATGAGAAGAGGAAGCCCAAAAAATGTAATACCTGATTGTTGTGGCAACGGCATTGTGTTGAAAAAAAACCCCTTAGTTAAAATGTTGTAGTTATTTGGTTCGCCCCCCCAAGTGACTAAGATAGCAGCACTTACTGAGTAAATCAGCCTAGAGAGGTCATCCAGATGAGATGAACATGAAAAACAAATAAACATTCATCTCAACATAAATGTACCACTCTGTAAAAATTTAAAGACTGTCTCAAATACCAGCTATAGGCAAAAACAGCATTAAAATTAAAAAAAAAATGTAAATCATTCTTTTTTTTGTGTTGAATTCACTTAGTGCACTGTACAAGTTCCCTCGTTTCAACAATCACCACCTTAATCACCCAGGAATACTGCATATGAGCTACTGTAGTTTGTGTGTGTGTGTGTGTGTGCATGCATGCGTGTGTATGTGTGTGTGTGTGTGTGCGTGCATGCATGCGTTTGTATGTATGTGTGTGTGTTAGACACTCCCCCTTGAACACTGTATCATGGGATATGAATGTAAGAAGTGGAGAGAGCTGTTTAGTCTCAGTCTGCCATCTTCATTCAGACTCCTCAGTAGCTCTCAGTGACCAGGTAAGGCTGTGCTGATATGACCCTTGTGTTTACTAAAATATTGAATGTAAACACGCTTTGATTCTGTGGTTTTGAAAGTGTCATAAACTAACTTTATTCACAAATTATAGCATAGCATCTTTTCAGTACTTCAGATGCAGCAGTATTTGCAGCCTGTTGTCCAGTGATGTTTTCAGAAAGGCTGCAGCTCCTGCAGTGTTTTTTAACTTTTCTGTGATATGCGTGTGGAGCGTCACAGCCAGCAGTCAGTCAAAGTGGGCAGCTACACCGTCTACTAGCATGCATATTAACAAGTGTTTGTGAGACCATGTGCATGTCTGAGTGTTTTCCTGAGTGTCATATTATATTGTTTTCAGCCCAGCCCGTGGGCTAGGAGGAGGGTGTGCGTGTGTGTGTGTGTGTTTTAGTGTGTCTTTGATGGGGCAGTTTGACCCCATTTGATTTCAGTGTTGACCTCGTGCGGCTTAACATAGCCAACTACTGTATGTCCCCAAGCCTAAGAACACACAACTATTTACACTCTAACCTTGTCATGTCGAAGCTGGCTTATGTCACATCACTTCTAACTGTCCAAGGCACCACGGCTCACTGCTTTGTACATAAATAGCAAGTTATACATCCCGTAAATTGTATCATCCTCTTCTTCCTCAGTGATAAGTCAAGAATCTATGATTTTTGTTTCAGTCCAGATGCCAAACTGACAGATAAACAATGTTATATTTTATGCTATCCAGCCAAAATAATCTCACTCGTAAAGAGCTCAACAGTGTGGTTACAGAAGTGAAAATCCCAGTCATATTCTCCGTGGAGGAGTTGATTAATAGCCTTAATGTCACCACAAGGAAGCAATTGTGAAATGAGGGTATCTGCTCCTGTAGAAGCCTCAAGGTTCAAGTTTAAACAGGTTTTAATCAGGGATCTCCTGCAGAATTACAACACTACCCACTATCTTTAAGTAGCAGGGACATTTCTGATTCCCATGATTGCAAGATACCGTGATGTTTTGAGAGGAGCCTGGCTACAGAATTTAATGTCGCTGTCTGGTGAGAAATGAAGACTCAGTGATTCAGTGACATTTTAGCTAGCAACAACAAAAATGGTCAGTTGGATGTGACATTTTAAACAGCATGAATACAGTTTGCAATGCATTATGGGATGAGTAGTTCTTGAACATATATAGTAAGATAATTATGTACAAAATTGCATCTTAACCTTTTTTCTCTGTTTTCAGACGATCTTTTTGTGCTGAATCAAATGTTTTGTGGTTACCTTTCATCTGATTTCTATACTTATTGAAGCATTTACCAAACTACCTCAATATCTCACCATTTAATTTGAGTATAGCCTGCCTTTGGTTTCTTCTTAATTTGATACTGTGCACAATGTACTTTCATCAGTTCAGCTGATACAGTGATAAAGTATTCTGAAGACAAAATGGATACATGCAACACCAGCCTGGACCCAGACCAGGCACCATGGCATTCATCAAGTGGAGGTTTAGGGTGAGAGTGTTTTGTCAGGACAGGTTTTAAACACACTGGCATGGCAGCGACACACCGTTTCCTTTTTTAGCTTGAGACTGAGACCAGGTCAGCTGAGGGATGTGGTTGCTAGAAGCAGAGAAGCATCCAGGCATGTAAATCATTGTAAGATCAGTGCAGATACACACACAAACGTGCGCACGCAAACGCATGCTTGCACACACACACACACACACACACACACACACACACACACACACACACACACACACACACACACAAAACGCACACACACATACACAAAACGCACACACACATACACACACACAAATATGCAGTCAGCAACATGCGTACAGTAGATCCAATGATCAGCGCAAGTGTCCTCTGATACAATCCCAGCTTGTCCTCTTATACAAAAAACAAAAGCAAGACTTGAAGCTGGAATTCTGCTTCTCTGACGATTTACATTAACACGTCACCAAAGGAAGACAAGGGTGTTAAGGGTAAATGTAGAGTACATGCATCTCTTGAAAAGGGAATATCAAAAGTTATGCAATGCAGATGTTTGGTGGTATTTCAAACAACTTGATAGCTTGGTGACACTGTCATCAAAAGGCTGATTGAAGTAAAGATAAAATCATGGCTAAAGTGTGCAGCAAACAATAAAAGAGATGATCAAACAAATGCCTCCAACCCTTCACTCACAAAAACCACATTCCAAGGTCTGACTTTTACATCACTCAAGTGATTTACCAATTTAGGATATTTTAGCGTGTGTCACATTCCAGTTTAATGTTTGACGCTGAATGTCCTGAAGAATTAAAACTTTATGCCTTTTTGAACTGGTGCACTTGCATTATTATGCTGCTATATTGTCATTCAGAGTCATAACTAGAATGACAAAGCTATATTTGGCCAACAAAATATGTTATCAGGACAAAACTAAATGTGACTGGAGAATCACTGTCAATGGGAGGAGTTTTAAATCATCAGTCAGTTAAAAAGCGAGAGGCGGGGTTCACCCTGCACAGGTCGCCTGTCCATCACAGGGCCAACACATATAGACAGACAACCATTCACACTCACAGCCACTCCTACAGTCAATTTAGAGTATCAATCAGCCTCGTCCCCAATTGCATGTCTTTGGACGGTGGGAAGAAGCCGGAGTACCAGAGAGAACCCATGCAGGTACAGGGAGAACATGCAGACTCCACACAGAAAGACTCCGTGCTCGAGCCGGGACTCGAACCCGGAACCTTCTGGCTGTGAGGTGACAGCGCTAACTACTGCTCCACTGTACCGCCAGTGCCCAAAATACTTTTTTTCAAATAAATGTTTGTACTCTATTAAATATTGATGATAATAGAACCATCTTCGGATATATTGTTTTTATTGGATATATTTATCATTTTGAATGTACCCTTGTCAAATGCAAACCTGTCTGACCCTGTGCTCACTTTGATCATTTTTACTTTCACTTCAGGTCCTTGTAAGCCTACACTCACCCATGAGGCCCACCCACTGCACAAAATTACATTCACGCTTGAGTTGTGAAACTGAGAACTTGGTTGCCTGTCATCAGAGGGTTTGCTTTAAGATTACATAATGTCACTATAAGTTGTCACAACTCATTAACCTCATAGCCTCCTGGCTCCTAGGAGTGCTTGGCTCTGTTTTACTGGATGTCATAACAGTGTCGTTGAGCTGCACACATTTCAGCACCACCACCCCCACCCCCAGCCTGTGTGTACAGAGAGGAGGCACGGTTTTAGGACTCAAGCACGAGACGGGGTCCAGCCTTTTAAAAAATATGTTGTTTAATTGTCTAAAATCTTGCTGGATATGAGAAATGTGCAGCCTCTCCTCCGGGGGAGGGCTTCCAAAACAACAGATGAGAAATGAACAAACAAAATGATCTGAATTTTTTAAAAAATCATCATTACAAAGAATTTAAGTGAATCTGAGACTGAATTGTTGTATGACATAAAATCCACTCATTACCTGTTTCCATTTGTGTTTTGTGGACGGATAAATGAGGCTGACATTTTAGCTCAAAATATTTAAATATTTGAAATAGTAGGGTAGATTCGTATAACTTCATCTCCTTAATTAAAGGTACTTGCTTTTAACCTTATACTGCAGTTTTCTCTCAGAGTATGTTGCAGTTTTTTTAGCCACAGTGCAGGATGTATTTGTGGCTGCAGCTGGCTTGGTGGACCTGATGAACTAGTAAAGTGTTCAGCAGTTGCAAGTGTGTGGGTTGACCAATTCTGTGCTCGCAGAGTCATGAGAGTTGTTTTCCACGAAGTGATAATGTTCTGTATACTCACATCAGATTTATTTGTGATAGGAGCATATTTACAAACTGGTGCCTGATCAGTGTGTCTGTGAGAAAAATGTAAAGCTAATAAATGCGCTACATTCAAGATTTTACACTTGTAGAGTACGAGCAAAAATAGGAATCTATATGTTGTGGTGACTGTCCAAAGACATGCAATTGGGGACTAGGCTGATTGGATTCTCTAAATTGACCGTAGGTATGAATGTGAGTGTGAATGGTTGTTCGTCTCTCTATGTTGGCCCTGCGATGGACTGGCGACCTGTCCAGGGTGTACCCCGCCTCTTGCCCGTTGACGCTGGGATAGGCTCCAGCCCCCCGCGACCCTTAATGTGTAGGAATAAGCGAAAGATTACGATGGATGGATGTTGTGGTGATCTGCCACTGATCAGTGCATATGAAGTAATGCGTTGGCTGCTGTTTAATGGCTTTTTGCAAATGGTGGTTACCTGTGCATGCGGCACGGTGGTGCAGCGGTCAGCACTGTCGCCTCATAGCAAGAAGGTTCCGGGTTCAAGCCCTGGCTTGGGCACAGGAGTTTTCATGTTCTCCCTGTGCCTGAGAGGGTTCTCGCTGGGTACTCCGGCTTCTTCCCACATTCCGAAGACATGCAAATGGGGACTAGGCTAATTGGATACTCTAAACTGGCCGTGGGTGTGGCTGTGAGTGTGAATGGTTGTTTGTCTATATGTGTTGACCCTGTGATGGACTGGCGATCCATCCAGGGGGAACCCCGCCTCACGTCGATCCTGCTGGGATAGGCTCCAGCCCCCCCCCCCCCCCCCGCGACCCTTAACAGGATAAGCGGTAGAAAATGGATGGATGGATGGTTACCTGTGCTACATGTGGTTGTCTTTGGCCAATCAGCTAACACATCACGTACGGTTCCTGTTGTGCTGAGACAGTATCTACCCTGGGGGAAGGAGCTCAAAAGGTTTCTCAAAACGGGTCCCTAGAACTAAAATGGTTACCAGCTGGTACTGTCTGGACACACTGAAGTTATGATTCAAAGTAACCGTTCTATGAAGATGTTCCTCCAGCCTGAAAGAGTTTTCTTAGCTTTTAAGCATAACCATAAGAAAATTCAGAGTAAAGAATGTGTCTCAATTACTTTGGTATCAATTTTATCATGAAAAACATCATCATTCAGATTTCTTACATTTTGAAGGCTTAACTGTATGTTTTTATGATAGTAGACTAAAGGTTTAAGGGCGTTTCAGAAAGAATGTGATGTCCTCGATGTATTGGGTATAGTGTATCTGTACCTGCTCTTTGCCAAGCTTAGCTGAGGGTTAGGTTTACAACTACATCCAAGTTGAAAAATACTTCACTTGAGGACAGTGCTCTATGACAGCACATTCATTAGAGTGAATCTGACTGATCACGACAAAGAAAATGGACAGAAAAATAATCTAGGTGTCATCCTGCCAGGACATCAGCAAGAAAGCTCCTGACAGAGAATTATTTACTTCCTGGCTTCCATTCCAGCTGCCTAATAACTGATGTAAACGATGTTCATGAGCCTCCTTTCTGTACTGTACCCAGCGGCAAGTGCCCTTCAGTCCTAGTGACATTGCCTCCTCAGCGGACTTTGAGGCCAAGTCCTTCCGCTGGGGTGATACATTTCTAATTGTAGCCCAGACTGGAATACTTGATAAACCTAACCCTCGCTACTGTAAATAATTACTCTGTGAAGAAACCCTGAAGTTTAGCAGACTTGTGTACGGGAGGTTTGGGCTGGTGGCCTGTGTATACAGTCACTGTGCGTGTGTGTGTGTGTGTGTGTGTGTGTGTGTGTGTGTGTGTGTGTGTGTGTGTGTGTGTGTGTGTGTGAAGGGTATATGAAGGAGGCCATCCCCTCTACACCCACAGTGTCTGAGGCAGTCTCTTTTCTCTTGTAGGTGACTGGGAGTGCTATCCTCATGACCCCACTGTATGGCATGTAAGTTTCTGGTTCATAAACATTTTCATCGGCAGCCTGCAAGTTTTCAAATCAGCAGGGAGAAATTGTATAATGGTGTTAAGAAGAGTTGCTCCGATACTGATACTGGTTGCAGGAAAGCCTCCAGTACTGGCTAAAAGGGCCTGACTGATACCTCCCATTTAGCTCAGTTATCTCTGAGCAATGCTCCATACTGGAAGTATGTTCTGTTTCGCTGCTCTAAAATACTTGCATGAGACTACACAGAAAGTTGTGCTGTGCTTACACTGGGAACTAGCGAAGAATAATGGAGCGATATGTACCATTCATCAGACTGAGGAAGCAAAATGTCAACAATATGTCAGTATTTAAAATACCACCAATCAAACATGGACACGTGCAGTATCAAGGCTGTAGTCAAGTAGGCAACTTTCATAGTAGAAGTTAAAACAGTTTTATGATTCAGTTTTTGGACATGTTAGTTCCTGTTTTATAATCGGAGCCTTGGAGCCTTGTCATGAAACAATCATGACATCATAGCACATCCAAATGCATAATGTATATCTATAACTCTCTATCTATCTATCTATCTATCTATCTATCTATCTATCTATCTATCTATCTATCTATCTATCTATCTATCTATCTATCTATCTATCTATCTATCTATCTATCTATCTATCTATCTATCTGTCTGTCTATCTATCTATCTGTCTATCTATCTATCTATCTATCTATCTATCTATCTATCTATCTATCATCAAAATTTAAGTGCAGCGGATTTCTGATTGATCAACTTTTCAACAAACGGCTTTCAAACAATAATGTGTAGCTTTAACCTTCATAGACTTACTGCAGTGAAAACATTTTCACACAGAAGAATGAAGGAATATTAGAAATTGCTGTGACATTAATTTTAGGTCATAGTTCACATGTGCTTTTGTGAGTGTGGATTTCCTGCATCCTGTTACAGCATCCTGTAACCTGGCAGCCATCAAAGGAGGGAGACCATCTGATCGGACGTATCACTCTCAGCAAGAGGACCGCCACGATGCCTAAAGAAGCTGGGGCTCTGCTCGGGTTAAAGGTAAAAAAAAAACACCCCCAGAATACTTTACAGTCATTTCAATCATGCACGCCACTTTTATACTTGAAGAACTTTTCTTTTTTTTCTTTTTTTCATAGGTGGTAGGAGGCAGAGTAACAGAGTCGGGGAGATTAGGTGCCTTCATCACCAAAGTCAAGAAGGGTAGCCTGGCTGATGTGGTGGGACATTTGAGAGCAGGTAAAATAAACCCTCTCACAATTTTTTAAGTCCTCAAAAAGACTAGAAAAATTATAATTTTCTTAATTTTTTTTTTTATCCATGAATTGCAACTCAATTAAATATGGGGTTGTTTTTTTTTGTACTGTGAAGACACAATCAATCAAGATAGCATCTCTATACAGTATGCATGTTTGATTTTAGGGGATGAAGTTTTGCAGTGGAATGGGAAGCTGTTACCAGGAGCAACCATGAAGGAAGTGTACAACATCATACTGGAGTCCCAAGCCGAGCCTCAAGTGGAGCTGGTGGTATCCAGGCCTATAGGGTAAGTCAAGAAAAAAAAAATGCAATGCAGTACACTCGCCATGGCCATTGTTATTATCCAGCTCTAAACTGATTTTCTGAAACAGGCAACCTTTTGAACCACTCTACTGATGCAATGAATTTAACCCAGACGGAGTTGGGACGGAGGCTCTGACTCATAGTTGACTGACCTCCAATAAGAAAAAGAGAGAGGGACATTAATTTGTATTCTGACTGCAACTGAGTGACTGAACCCAAAATATTAAAAACAGTCATCCAGTATCTGCTGCCAAGAGTTGCCATGTTTTAGAGCAGGACATTTCCATTTTCTCTGATACAGTGTGTCCCCTGTTATACACGTGTTTATTTTTTGAATGGTCTTAACTGAATAAAGTTGGGTATCATCTCCAACAAAACTCAAGTGGCTGCTTGGGATCCTTTTGGTTGATGATGCCTTGTAAGAAAAAAAGAAATGTATGAAAAAATTAATGTCATAACATCACAACTTATTTCTGCACTACCACTTCTCCTTTTCTTTGTATGGAGGCGTCTTACTCAGTGATCACCATTCAGTGACGTACCCCAACATCAACACTGCCCACTACAAATTCATTTTCTGGGTTTCTTTTGTGTTTTTTTTACTGCTCTCTTTCTGTGTTTCCTGTCCTTTAAACACACTGACAAATGTAGAATTTTATCAGGCATATTCGCAATAGGACGTTTGAGTGTCACCTGTGGAGGTTTTTTTTTTTTTTTTTTTCCACTTTGACAAATCAGGATGCAACAACAATACCCTTGCAAAACAATGTCAAGGGTTGGACCATGTTCTACTACTTCTGCTACTTAACAGTATCATCAAAGAGACCAGTGTTATTTTATGATCCAAATCTTCATCAAAATGTGCCATTTTCAGTGAGAATGTTGTTACTAGCTTGCTGGCTCAGACTTCATTGAAGCCAAGGGGACCTTGACAGAGCCCACTGAAAGACAGACCCGATAGCAACATCATACAAGCAGCGCTCTTGCAGTTAGCATGACTTGGAAAAAGTTTATGACCCGTAATTATTGTGAGAAAAAAAAATAAGAACTGCCATGGGGAATTTATTATTTTAAACATTTGGGATTGGAAATGGGAATTTCATTTTGAATTTTTAACCTGACCCTTGTTAGAGACAAGTAAATGTATGCTTTAAATGTCGAGCAACCAAAGCACCCCCCCCCCTCCCCCCCAAATTGAAAAAAACAGCACAAACTAGAAGTGTACAATATGTATAGCAAATAGTGGTAAGTTTCTCCAATGTATAAACTAAAGTAGTAATGAAAAAAACTCATTTAATTCCTGGGTACTAAGCTAATTCACAGTTAAAAACATGCCAAAAATCCCACATTTTTCAGACTTCAGTTTAAAATAAACAGGCCAGGCCTGCGTCTGTAGTCTGGTGAGCAGCAGAGAATACATGAGAATACAAACTCAGATGTCTCAGGAATGTAGACATGGTACCTTGCTTCATTGTTTAACTGATTATTAGTATGATTATAAATTGATCAAAAGTTTTATGGTTAAACTATGAACATCCCCACTCAACACTGTGCTGAATTTTGTTTGCTTTTAGTTAAATGTAACATTTCTAAATTTTTAGCTGCTTCGCTTTTCTTTTCAACTTTGATAACGCTTAATGATACCGTTGAGCACTCTCCACTCTAAATTCCACATCAGTAATACAACATCACATCATACTATTCAGTACACAGCACGGTGGCGTTCCAGGGTCAGATGTGAAGACTTCAGATTTAGCCTTCAAAGTTGTCAATCAAACCTAGAACATAACATTTTGTACCTGCAGAATCCTGTGTTGGAGCAGACAGCCGTCTCACATAAATGGTGTTTATAGGAGACTCCTTTTAGTTCAAGAAGACTCACATAGAAGCTTCAGAAACAAAAGTACAGGTTGTGCCTTGAAAATTATTAACAATTTTTTTGACAATGATAAATAGAGCAAATTTCATATAAAAAATTCACAGTTTCCTGATTTTATTTGCAAGTTAAAATTGAGCCTCATTTTCTTTGTAACGGAAAAAAAGTTGAATGTATTAATTTCTCTCCAAACACTCACGAAGGGTGTATAGAAAATATCAGTAAGTAAATCTGCCCATTTTATTAGGACCTCTTAATCCTCTCATGCCTTTGGCAGCTTTTTTCATTTTGCTGGTGCCATTTTGCATCCCTAAATGAACTGAAGTTGTTAAGGGATGCCAGTTGAGACCAAATATTGGGTTTTAGAAAATAAATGCAATTTCATTTCCAATGGAGTTAAATAGACATTCAACTTGAAGGGATGCAAAATGGGAAATGTTCATGATGTAGCTTTGCTTTTGCAAATGTTTTAAACTGTTTTTGGAGCACCTGGGATTAATTTTCTTTGCTGTCTTGTTGGTTTGTTTGTTTGTTTGTTTGTTTTTTAGCTCTGAAGATCCCAAAGAGAAATTTAGCTTTCACAGTATCAATTGAAAAGATCTTTTTAGTGCTTCCTTTTTTAAGCTCCTAATCCCTCATTTTGAAATTTTGGATGCCGGGATTCATATGCACATTTATTTACTTCCTTCTTTTCTATTTCTTTTTCTCTTTTTTTTGTTTTGGAATGGGTTCCAAGGTGACAGAGGGTCCACAAAACACTTATCAGTTTAACTTCTAAATTGAAGCTGAAAACGACACAAAAAAAAAAAGACAAAAATTTCAGCCAAATATAATGATTATATATGGTAACTTGCCAAAGAAACCTGGACCTGGACTCAATTCATAAATATGTTTTTGTAATCAAACAAAATATATTGATATTGTCCGTTCAGATCAGAAATATTGTTAATAAAGTGAATATCCCAGTGGTGGAGCTCAGTGTTTTCATTTCAAAAAAGAAGTTATACTGATACGTGTTCCACGCATTACCATGCTTTTTCTGACACCTGAAGCTAGTTCAATTGATTCTGGTGTTTCCTGTTTCATTACTGTGGCGTGGATATAATTGACCTGGAGGCTATTGGTGCACATTTCCAATCATGACTGAAATGATCAGAAATGTCTGAAAATATTGGAAACACTGAATTCATGAAACAAGCTTCTTAACTCACATTTTCACGTTGCTTCCCCGTGAATTTTTGAGTCTCAACATCAAAATAACCAGAAATAATACTACTCTACACTTGAATTAATAACTATTACATCAATGTGCATGTATGAATGGCTGTGCATCAAAAATATTTGTAAATTAAAAAAAAAACAACTCAGCAGATGTCAGTGACTAATGTGTCTTTCCTGATGCTTCTTTTCCAGTGATATCCCAAGAATCCCCGACACGTCCCACCCTCCATTAGAATCTAGTAGGTGTCTTCTGTGTGATGCTGGTATGTGTTTGTAATAGTGTCTGCCTTGCTGCTTTAACGGTCTCCAGTCCATCACAGGGCCAACACATATAGATAGACAACCATTCACACTCACAGTCAATTTCCATCCATTTTCTTCCGCTTCTTCCTATCAAGGGTCGTGGGGGGGCTGGAGCCTATCCCAGCAGTTATGGGCGAGAGGCAGGGTTCACCCTGGACAGGTCGCCAGTCCATCGCAGGGCCAACAAATATAGACAGACAACCACTCACACTCACAGCCACACCTACAGTCAATTTAGAGTATCAATCAGCCTCGTCCCCAATTGCATGTTTTTGGACGGTGTGAGGAAGCCTGAGTACCCGGAGAGAACCCACACAGGCACAGGGAGAACATGCAAACTCCACACAGAAAGATCCCGTGCTCAAGCTGGGGCTCGAACCTGGACCCTTCTTGCTGTGAGGTGACAGTGCTAATCACTGCACCACCACGCCGCCCAGAATACATTGCCCTTTGCCAAATTTCTGAAAAGTTGGTCAAAATTATAAGTGCATTCCGATTGACTATACAAACACACTTACTCCAGTCTTTCATCTGCATCTTTCACTCGCTTGCATGTTTAACACATCCTTTGCACTGGCTAACTTTATGTGCCTGAACTTTGATTGGTGTTCCTGAGATAAGAGGTCATTTGACTGATTGTGTGAAACTCTATCCTCAAAATGTCATGGGCGCCCTGTAACTTGTAGAACTTACACTATGTAGAATGTTACACTGTTTAGAATATCCTTCTTTTCTTCCTTCCTTTCCTTTTACCTGTGAAATAGAAGAAAAGATGTTCTTGAAATTTTAAATCCAATTTTTCTGTGTTTTTTGCCTTTTCCTTCATAGCAGGTTCCAGTTCATTTGAGTCCCAGAAGATGGAGAGACCATCTTTAAATCTTCTATCTCCCTCCAGTCCTGGGATGCTCCAAGATGCCCCACAGTTAATGCCTGGACAGCTCTCTGTGAGTGTGCTTGTGCACTATGCGTGGGCTTAGTTGATGATTTATTATGATGAAGACTTCACATCATGTGTTTGTGAATGTTTTCCCACCCAGGTGAAGCTGTGGTTTGACAAAGTGGGACACCAGCTGATTGTCAATGTACTGCAGGCTGTAGATCTTCCTCTCCGACCTGATGGGCGACCCAGGAGCCCATACGTCAAAATGTACTTCCTTCCTGACCGCAGGTACTGCAGCCTCTTCTGACATCATTATAAAAATACGTATTTAGACTTTTTGAAGACCTTGATTACTCAAAAGCTGGTCGATTGACATTGACATTGAATTAAAAAAAAAGATAACACACTCACCTAAGTTCATTAGGGACTGAGTCAACTCTAGTGGCTCTTTGAAGTACTGCACCTTCTTAAAGCTCCTCCTGACTGCCTTTAAGTCTCTCCCATCAGGTTTGGTGCTTAGCGCAGTACTTTTTTTTGTATATAAGCAACATTGACAACACTCACTGGTTTTTAGATTTCTAATTTGAAGCTTTAAGTTTGGCATTTTGGAAATTTTGATTATCAGAGATGAAAATATTATAATGAGGAGTGGAGCTGGAGAGAGGCAGCTGTGCCTTAAACCATCTGCTGCTTTATTGCTGATTTTCTCTAAACTGGACCATAACTGACTCAATGAACTTCAAGACTTGAAATCAGGAATCAAATGAATAGAATTGTTTGAAAAGGTTTAAAGGGGTAATAAAGGAAGTCAGGAGCAGGGTTTTTTTTACATATACTTTGAAGCGATCCCATTTTCTTTTTGCTACCAGAAATCCCTGCAGCACCTCTGTGGCCATCAGAAGGAATGCAGGTTCACACTTGGCTTTTTCTGTACTTGCTTTCCTTTTCAGACCCAGAAACCAAGTTCACTTCTTTGGTCCAATCTCGGAACAACACGATTAAAAGGTTTTAAAATGTTCATATGCTTCTTTGAACAGTGACAAGAGCAAACGCAGGACAAAAACAGCAAAGAAGACCTGTGAGCCCAAGTGGAATCAAACTTTTGTCTACACTCACATCCATCGCAGGGATTTCCGTAACCACATGTTAGAGCTGACAGTGTGGGACCAGCCCAGGTCACCAGAGGAGGACAGCATCTTTATGGGAGAGGTACCAAAGTTTCCCTGCGTGACTCAAAGTTGAGCTACATTTTACTGACTGGCTGGCAATTGTTGAAAACTGTACCAAAAACGAAGGCTTGGACAACCTATTGTGATCATCCAAATTAATCCAGTGTCATAATGACATGTTGATTTATTCCGTATTGTAGTGCAGATTACCCCAGTTGTTGGACAAGGCTTTCAGAGTACATGTTTTGCTCTGTCTCTGTAGCTGCAGCACACTGTTGTGGATAAAATAACATTCAGATGACAACATCAGTGTGCTGGAGGTGAGCTGTGGATGGATCACCTCAAGATACACTTCCCTGGAAAGATTGTGTTTGGTATTCCTGTAAAATAAAGAAAAAAAAAAAAGCCAAGAGAGAAAAATGTACGCATATTTCGACTTTATTTTTGTAGTTTATTCCTTCATTTTTGCTTTTCCACTTTTATTGTCCTCATAACCTGTTTTTGAGACCGCCGCTCAGCCGCGGTGGTGAACCCCCTTTGCATCCCAAGCTTGTTGGCTAACCTACAATCACCAGATATTCAAATGCTATCTGAAAATATCATTTGCTCTGGAGCATCATTGAAATGTTGCATTTACTTACTATAATGAGCCTCCACACTGCCTGGATCTTCATGAAGCTATTCTGCACAGCTTTATGACACAGAAAACATGAAAAGGTCAAGACAGCCAACTCAGCCTACATATTATTCTGTGTTGCCATTTGTAGGTCAGCTTTAGCAATAGGAATATTTTATGTACTTGATCTCAAGCTTCACATATAGATATATTGTTTTGTTTTTTTAAAGTTGCCTTAAATTTTAAAAAAAACAACTCCTATGTATAATCATTATCTTAGGGATAAGTAATTCTAAACATAAAATGATGAGAAAAATGATAAATCAGCTTCTTATATTTAGTTACTAGAGTATTGGGTCATATATGGACAAGAAGGAAGTAAGTGCTCTGAATAATCAGCTTTGTGCATTTCAAATAAGGTCGACAAAGATTGCAAGAAACAAATTCTAAATTCTACAATTCTACAATTTCATTTAGCAGACGCTTTTGTCCAAAGCCACGTACAACACAAGCAAGAATTCATACTTAGGGAAAAACCCATAGGAAGCGCAAAAGTGCTTCAGTTGTGATTTGGTCACAGGTACTGCCATCTAGTGGCAGAAGAAGTGTCGCCCCCCCTCCCTTTTTTTTTAACAAACATACAACATCACACAACGCAGTTAGTGCTACATAATCACTAAGAGCTGGGTCTTGGACCCTCTGACTTATAAAATAAGGCAGAAAGAAGATTAATGGATTATTATTCACCCGTAGATGTAAATGTGACTTCTAATTCATGCCAATGTGGCTCCATTTTTACTCTAGATGCTACTGTATGTAGCTGAGGTGGCACAGTGGTGCAGTGGTTAGCACTGTCGCCTCACAGTAAGAAGGTTCTGGGTTCGAGCTCAGGCACGGGATCTTTCTGTGTGGAGTCTCCATGTTCTCCCTGTTCCTGTGTGGGTTCTCTCTGGTAATCCAGCTTCCTCCCACAGTCCAAAGACATCCAATTGAGGACGAGGCTGATTGATACTCTAAATTGACCGTAGGTGTGACTGTGAGTGTGAATGGTTGTCTGTCCATATGTGTTGGCCCTGCGATGGACTGGTGACCTGTCCAGGATGAACCCCACCTCCGGCCCAAAGGCTGCTGGGATAGGCTCCAGCCCCCCCGTGACCCTTAACAGGATAAGCGGCAGATAATGGATGGATATGCAGCTGTTTGCTGACATTCCATATAGATTCTTTGTCATATCATAACATATAAATATTGAATTTTTTAAATAAATATTTTATTTAAAAATTTATATTTGAAAAATCACAGTAAAAAATAAAAGTAGAAGGCATATTTGAGTCACTATGCACTATCTGATTTTATTTCCTGAGAAAATATGATACTTGCCATGCTGGTGGGACCGCATAGCAAACCCAGGTTTACAGGAGTTTCTTCATATGCAGTAGCAGCACACCACAAAACAACTTATTTAGTAGTGAATATATACCTTGATGTAAAACAGCTTCAACAGCTATGGTACTATTTCTGATTTTAACAGATCCTTATTGAGCTGGAGACGGCCTTACTGGACGACAAACCTCATTGGTATCCACTCCAAACCCATGATGTCTCATCCATACCACTCCCCCGACCCTCCCCATTCCTGCCCCGTCGACACACACACACAGACATCCCAGGCAGGAAGCTGCAGCGTAAGTTTGTGTGTGTATGTGAATGCACTTGAATAAACACACACGTACACTATATATATATATACATATATATATATATATATATATATATATATATATATATATATATATATATATATATGTGTGTATATATATAGTCTTATATCCTGTGTGAGTGTGAATGTCACTGTGAGCGAGGTTGCATGTGGTTTACTAGTGGTGAGCTTTTATATACTGTAACGTTTGTCAATGTAAAAGTCTGCTTCCACTTCCATTCCCTAATACTGCATATGTACTGGAATGTGTGTGTGCGGACTTTATCCGTGTTTGCGTGTGTGTGTGTGTGTGTGTGTGTGTATATGCATCTATGTGTGTGTGTCTATGACTATGTAGGTTCTCAGCGTGTAACAGAGCCTGAATTTGATGAGGGTACAGCAGTAGTGTCTAAAGGTGGGTGGGGACTGTTTTCTAGTATTATATGTAGCGTTTCTAACAGCTTGTTTATTTTTTATTTTTATTTTTATTTGTGGTGATTTTTTTAACATCTTCAGTTTGTTGTATGGACTGCTTTTAATTCCAAAATGTGTTCTGTACATTACAACCAGATAGCTTTAAGTTAAGGTTATATTACTGATAAATTAAATGAAAGATAGGAATATTTTGCTTTTAAAAGTAAAATTAAGCTAAATTATTCTGAAATTATACATTTTTTCATGATAATTAATTTTTCGTTACAGATTTGTTCTGAACTTGTTTTAGAATGATGCAGTAATGAGTCATAAAACATAAAACCCAGAAATTATTTAACTTAATTGAATGTTTGGTTCGCTTGTCTCAAAATTCGTGGGATTTATAACTTTTTGAATGGGTTTTCAGTTAATGGTTAAAATAAGGTCTGTGTTTTACACTAGTTTAAGATATTCTGACATTTTGTTCCACTAAACTTCCGCATTTGTGGCTTTAATCGAGGGAGCCCAAAGTGACGATAACATCCCGGTTAGTCTACAAAAATATGCCTTCGTGGCAGCACTCAACTAGAGTACTGATCGTATGTTTTTCTGCAAAAAAGAGAAGAAAAACAGTCTTGAATATAAAAACAAAAAGTGTCACCACAAATAAATGATCGCATGGGAAACACAGATTGCATGTTAGCATGGGCTGGGAACCATCCAGGCTCCATGCTGTACTCAGGCATTTATTGGCCTCTGCTAGGTCAGAAATGAGTTGCCTTTAAAGTCTTGAACACTTTAAAGGCAAATCATTGCCTTTGACATATTTATTTAATAGTCATTTGCAATGGAGAAGATACAGTCCTGCCATGCACTGTCAAAACACTAAGCTTTTTGCTTTTTGAGTTTGTCTATGTGTGCATCTGGTGTCAATGTCTATTAGGGTTGGACTGGTGTATATACATAGGCTGCTCCAAGAAACTGAAGTTTCATTTAAAAAAAAAAAGTTATTGATTCTGAAAGAAAAGTGAAGATCTTTTAAAATGATTTAAAAGATATATCAGTCAAACTCTAGCTTTAGTGTCTCTGTGTTCTAAGCACATGTTAACAAGAGACAGAGAGGATGGGAAAACTTGCCACATCGCTTGAATCAACTTTTTGTTTTAATCCCTGTGCATGGTGGGAATAAATGAGAAGGAAAACCTTGGTTGCACTTTACAAAGAAAAAAAAAACAACAAAAAACTAATGGCCCAGCGTGAGCTTTGAGGTGCTGCTCTCTTGGAAATGAAGCCGGGGACCTTGGGATCACAACAAAGCCTGACAAGGTTGCACAGATGCCTTCAAGGCTGATCAGTCTCTCTATTTGTAATTTTATCTTCAGAGATTGTTCTGCTGCACCAACAAAGAAAGATAACTTTTTTCAAAATTTTAAAATACAGGACACAGTAATGAAAAATAGCCATCTGCAGTTCTATTATTAGTCTGTATCCAAGGGACAGAGCATTGTCTTGTAGTAGTTTCATCTTTCCTGCTTACATATTTGTAAGTACTTTTTGTTAAGAGTAATTAATTCCTGCTGGTGTTCTGACATATTTGGCGGATTGTTACTACAGTTGTATATTGTACGTGTATACGGTATGTGGTGTTATGTGGAAGTGGAGTTCCATTTGAAGGAAATATAGAACATACTGTTGACACATTTACATGATGTGTAGCCAGCTGATGTAGTGAGGTGTCACGTGAACAGCAATAATAGGAGTGGGTTCCTGGGACCCCTAAGGGTCCTTGAGTATCTTCATTGTGGTCCTGAACAAAATGAGGATATTTAAATGCAGACTGCTGCCTTTCCCCAGCATTTACACCAGGAATCTGACACATTCCTTTGAATGTCAATTCATAATTTTGATACTTTGAAAAAATATATATTTCTTTTCATTTAGAGATATATTATTCTGTAATTTAAGATCTTTTTTCTTCATGATTTCGGTCTCATATTCAAATTCCTTTTCATTTTACTAACTTCTAGCTAATTTACTGATGGCGTTTTCCTTGAAAAGAAATCAAGACTTTGAATATCCCAGCAAATTGTGATTTGAAATTTTTCAGATAAGAATATGAATATTAAATTCCAATAGAATTGGCAACAAAAAAATGACAGTATTTAAAAAAAAAACTGTAAAATTATCAATCTTATAAAAAACCCCACATTTATATTAATTTACAAAATAACTGGTAAAAAGATAGTGACAAAATTATTTTTATTAATTTATGTTTTTTGAATGTCAGCCCAGTAATGGTGTGTCCGAAGTTTTTTTTTATGTTTTGATGATTCTGAACATGCAGCCTCCACTAAAATATCTCTAGATATGAAGAGCCCTATTGCACCAAATGCCTTTGTGCAATAGTTGATGTCCAAGATGACTCACTGAGAGCCAACTTTGAGATCCAGAACATGAAAAGCCCTGATCTATTAAGCTTGCAGTATGATGCCCTGGAGCTAACAAGCTGCATTAGACACATGGATGATTCTTGCTCTGCTTAATGTGGGAAAAACTTCAAATTGTTTATTTCATGTAGGAATTCTTAGAAAGACATCCTGCAGTTAATATAGAGTTCTGGCAAATCATACAGAACAGTACACCTTCCTCAACTGATCATACGCAACTCTCCAGCGCTCCAGTTATCTCTGTGATTCATATGGAGAAGTATAGTTGTTGTTTTTCTTGGTGCTTTCCTTGGACCTCATGGAACATTACAGTTCTTCAAATGTTTGAACTGTGAGCGTGTCCTACTTTGTGGAATACTTTGGTGGATTCGTCAGTCAAGGCTGTCTCAGTTGCTGGAAGTGTATATATTTTTTAAAAATCAAATCATTGATTTACTCTTTTAACAGTATAGCTGCGTAATTTTTGGCACATGTTTTTTCGTTGCCACTTTTAACTTGTCTGGCAGGCAAGTATATGTCTCTTTGCCTTGCCCTGGACAAGCCTTCCTGTCTATCCCTATTAAATATGATATTCTTTGATTTATTTCATGTAAGGTACTGTAAGATTGAACATTGGAAGTTCTTTGTCTGGTATGTTGACAATCATGCACTAATTCCCATTTCCTTGTGTGTGTGTGTGTGTGTGTGTTCATGTACACCTCCATTTCCACCTGGCAGCAGATGGGCGTGGTAGGGAGAGGCAGAGGGAGCCCACATCGACCCTGGAGGTGCCTGAACAGCAGAGGACGCCCGCTCATCACATACGTTCCCGCTCAGTCTCCCCACACCGCGAGGAGCAGGGACGCATCCGGTCACGGCCACCTAACGTTCCTGCCCAGAGGTGAGAGCCGAGTCGTAGGATGAAACTAGGTTTCTTTGAAACACTTTACCCAAATACTTTAAAGCTTCTGTTTTACAGCAATTGGTGGTAAAATGTACCTTTGATCATTTTTTGGTCAGCTTGATGGTGATAGCCAGAAATCACACGGTGGAAAGGCATCTTTTGACCCCAGGCTCACTGACATGGTTGTATAAGAGGAGAGCATGCAGAATTATTATGACATCAGTTGCACAGCTGCAATGTCTGTTGGTGAGCAACTTTGTTTCCTGACTGAAATTTAACAGTCAGTGTTGTATTGTCACTTTTGTAAAGACAGTCAGATGATGGTACAAACTGTGGTTGTGTTTAGTTTTAGTTCTTTTCACACACACCTCTAGAATATAGATAACTCATTCATGTGATCAAATGAAATTCCCCTTTTTTCCAAATGAATGACTTAAATTTGCTTTGAAAAAGTTGTTCATCCTTTTACTAGAATTAGTAAGTTACACAGTTTTGTCAGCCAAACAGTTAGTTGTCAAAATTCCTAGTGTTTGGCGTAACCATTTTCTTTGACAATTCACCTGTAACATTAAGCTAGTAGTTGCTATTCCTCCATGGTGACTGAAAGTGAGACTTTTTTTTTTTTTTTTTAGTGGAAACCAACCATTTAAAAATTCTAAATGCATCTTGACATTTAATAAAAATAGATTATTTTCCCATGATGTTTCCATGATATTTTGGCTCAGATATCTATTGTATCCAGTGGATGCATTCAAATTTCTTTGGCTATTGTACAAACAACAACTTTGGCTTAATTGTCATGCCGACTGCTTCTAAAAACTTTGATCCTGTAACCTTTGAATTAGTGCCATCTTCAGGCCAAAGCTTTTGTATGTCCAACATTTGCTGCTGAAAGAATGATACTCTAATCAGCTGTGCTTTGTTTATTGAAAATTAGCAACCAACATCGGGATAGCTTCTTTCTTGGCATGCTAGCATTTTACTCAAAGTACAGTAGAGCTGCAAACATTGCTGTAGAGCCATTGTCTGGTTACAATAACCGTATCAGCCTGGTGGCAAGACGTCGGCCTAATATTAGTGAAAGGTAAAAGCAACATGATGGAGAGAGAAGAATGAGAAAGTTTGCTGGACGCCGGCAAACTGAGTCCATCTACTAATGAAATGTCTGTCTAAAGTAGAACATGCAGTGCTGCCAGCTCTGCTTTTACAGGTCGAGCCAAAATGAGCCCCGCCAAAAGTCTGCTGCAATTGTTTCTTTCTTTCTTTCTTTCTTTCTTTCTTTCTTTCTTTCTTTCTTTCTTTCTTTCTTTCTTTCTTTCTTTCTGTCTCAGGAGTCTGGATGATGAGCTTCCTCACAGTCGTCGTTCTCGTTCTCCGACCCGTTACTACGACTCTGCCAGAGGTCACCACAAGGATGAGGAGTACCTGGATGACAGGTGTGTGTTTGTGTGTGTGTGTGTGTGTGTGTGTGTGTGTGTGTGTGTGTGTGTGGTCGTTTTTGTTTGTTTGTATGTGACACTGACGGCTCATTTCTATGCTTAGAGATAACAGATTTGAATGTTTGATCGCCTGTAATTAGTGTTGGTAAAGCATTTTTCTTTGTCATCTTTTTGAATATTTCTCATTTTTGTTTTTTTCTGCAGTTTCTTTCACTAACTTCCTGCTTTTCCCAATTGTCTTCTTTGGACCATGATTAGACTCTGGTGCAGTTGCAAGCACCTGATTGTCATGTTGTTTAAACTAACTATTTACTCGCGTTCAGAGGAAGGCTGTGGCTACAAAATCTGTTGCACATCTGTATGAATGTGTGTGTGTGTCTCTCTCTCTCTCTTTCCTATTTACTCTCTTCTTCCTCTGTTGTTGTATTTTTTTTGACTTGTCGATTTCCTCATGTGTCATCCATCCCCATGGTAACCACAGTGAGGTCATCATGATCCACCAATCAATGAGAGGCAAAAGTGCTGAGTGCCTCCACACCAGGTAAACTGGCAAGTCATGACATATTGTTTACATTGTGGTTCTGGATTTGGATTTAATTTCTGGATGAGTTGTAACCATGTGTGCAGGGCATTTCCATTAGTACTTATATAGTACTATATCTATATCTATAGCTATATATTGATGGGGCTGAGAGAATGCAACCCTAAAAAGGACAAAATGGTAAAATAAACTTAAGTAAAAGTAAAACTAGAAAGTTCAACTAAAATAGCAATTCAGTTCCAGTCATAATTTGGGTTGAAATAAATTGTCAGCAGTTAGGGTTATCACTAAAGCAGATATATTCACATACAGGATAATATAAGATGCTTAAAAAGGCAGATGTTTCAGGGGAAAAAAGCAGCCAACAGATGAGAGGAAGTCCTTTGGTTGCTGAGTTGTACTGCTGCCTGAGATCCACAAGAGGACACTACAGGACCATGCTTAGTTAATAGCAGTCGTGGGAAGCAGTTATACTCTGGACTGTGTGTGTACTTTGTCATTTAAAAATAGAAAGTGTAGCAACATCCATGCACACAGCCAAAAAGGTAAGTAACTCTAAAAAACACTGTTAAATTATTTTAGTACGTGCATAAGAGGAAGTGTTCGTTGTGTCAGTAAAATGAAAGCCAGTGCTTTAAAGACCTACTGGCTTAGCCTGTGATTTTTTTTGCAAGGATTATAAAGTTAAGAAACGCATTTAATGAAAATGCAGCTGTTTTGAAAAAATAACCGATAGGCCCTAAACATGGAACTTACCTAGTATAGTACTCATCTTTACCCACGTAGAGCTGAAAATGTCTGCAAGAATCGATGGTATTTTTGTAAATAAAGACAGAAAACTTGAAGGCTTTCTGAAAAACAGCATACACTAAAACTGTTTTTTGCCTGCGTGTCTAGAAAATAAAAACATATCTTAGATCTTTGGCTTCCATGTAAAATGACTTGCTTCTGTCCTAATATCCATTAAACATTTCTTTTAAATCCATAAACAACATCTAAAATGATATAGGTGTAACATCAGGTCTTTAAAGGTGATGCATGGAAGCATTGCCTCAGGTCTTCAAGGTAGAGCTCGATAGATGGTATGCAACAAGCCTCTTTCATAACATATCTACAAGTAACATCCCCCTGCGTAAAAATCACTGAATAAGTTGCCACTTCTTTTGCCCTGTAGAAACTTTATGTTTGTTGTCCAAACGCTCCCACACTCTTCTTTTTTTCTCCTCTTCCACCCGTTCCTCCAATTTTCCTACCCCTGTCTGCTGCATGCATGCTAAACTCAGGAGATCAACTACACACAATAAAACACTTCCACCCAAGATGCCACTTTTATTCAATGGTATCCACAAAAACAGGTAAGTTCAAGGGTTCAGTATGCTTCAAACAAATACATGGCTTATACCTACTTAAAATAGAAGTCCACTATTATTTTCCCCTTTTGGTTTTCCCGTTTCACATTTTCAATTAAAAATATCCTTAGTGTTCCTCAGGAACAAAGATGTTGTCTCATCATTATAATCATTCGCAGTGTAGTGTATGTTGTTGAGTTAATGATGGTTAGTTTTGAACAACCTTTTACTTTTTGCTTACTTTAATGTACATCACCATACCTGTGATGTTAGCATGCCTAGCTAGCTTTTCAGCTAGGTGATAGGATGCTTCTTTCTAGTTTTCATGAAGTGCGCCCCTGAAGTTCTTATAATAAATTCACTATTTTCAGTGGTTGTATCTTTGACTTTCCTTATGAAACAACTGGATTATTCATTGAAATCTTGATTTTTCAGGAAGTTTTAATCCCACCCATGTTGCAGAGGTGCTTTCAATTTTAGGCCCCTACAATGGTCAATGGATTTAAAAGGAATGATGCTTCTCCTTACAGGCATCCAGAATAGCTCTTCTTTCTTCAAAACTCTATGGCCATGCTCAGTCGCAGGGGAAAAGCTTGCTGTCATAGCGATTACCTGGCTGCAGCACTCTACTTTGTTAACAGCAACACACTTAATATTCTTTCCAAAGATTCTCTGTCAATATATTTCATTGTCATGTTGAGAAATGAAAAATGCTGATATTGGCACACACTTCCAGGGTTTGCTCATCCTAACTTGTTTAAAGCATACTGACATCTTTTGTGGTGTCACCGTGTTTTGTTATGTTTTCGATGTAGAGTAACTTTGTTTTTCTGTTGCGGCAAAATCTGCTAATTACCCATATTAGACTTTCTTCCTTGTTATATATTTTTCAGCAGCAGCAGCGTCCTTCTAAGTTCAGCTTCACCTCCTTTGTTTTGTTTTGTTTCATTCGCGAGTGCATGCTCTGTTTGAAAATGTTATTTTGTGACTAGTTCCACGCTGCCTGCATGTCGAAAGATAAGTTCTGTCATGGGATCGCACATGGTCATGGCACCACGCAGCTCCATCGCACAGCGCGCTCTAACATTCACAGAGGTTAGGTAAGACGCCTGCACACAGATTGTTATACATGGTTAAACATGTTTAGAAATTGTCAAGGTTTGGAGGCATAAAAGTGCAGAGAGCATTCCATCATTAAGAGCCCATCGTCATTCCTGCTGTCCTCCATGACATTATAACGGACTTCCATCCCGTGGCCAGGCAGCCAGCCATGGTTTAATTCTGAGATTAGCCTTATGATTTGGGGAATCTAACCAGACTTTCTTTTAAAATATTTTTTTCTGTTTGTCCATTGTTTTTCTCTTTGTGTTTGTTTCTGTCCTCTTCCCCATCCCCTCTTTCTATCCCCCTCTTCCATTCCTCTACCATTGGATGGCATGTTGTGCTGTGATGCCTCTAGTGATCTACAACCTTCTCTGGACAGGGTTAGGAGTGCTAGCACCAACTGTCTGACTCCAGACAATCATGCCCCCTCATCAAAGTCGGAAAGGTACCTGCCTCTATTGCTGCTGTAGTTTATCATCTCCTTTTGAATGGCGCTTAACCAGTAGAAGTCTCAGCTTCTCTCCCTCACACCACCCAGACCCTTGCTGTACACCCATCTGCTCTGCCTATTAGCTTTTTCACCCAAGAGTTTTAACACAATCCTCAAATTGTGTTTGAAGGTGCAACGATTTCTCAAGCAACTGCTTTGTTCAATTTTAGAAAAGCTGAAGTAATTTGCGTTCTTTTTACAATGATTTGAATTATACCTTCAGTGACCTATCAAATTGGGGTTACTGTTGCCACCTGACAACAGAATCGGTGCACCTCTTGTTATACACCTTACCAAATGTTCCAATTTCTGTAATTAGAAATGAAACATTTCTCCAACCAACACTACTGATTTGTCCGGTTTATCCTCATGCACCCGGTCCTCAGCAGAGTTGACCCTTTAACCACTCATGCGTGTCATATGACAACCTTACCGAATATCACCGTGGTCTGCTTAGTGAGACTGAGTTGTGCATCCAGCTGTGCAGTTTGATCCAAAGAGATTACTGGTGCTTGTGCTACTCTCTTGCTCTCAATCATTATCTCTAATCAATGAACCTTGATACCGCTGAACATATTCTTTATTGTTGAAAGACTTGGCCATGAAATATTGTGTTACTGTCTCCTTGTCTCTTTGAGGGTAATTATTGAATTCCTGAGAAAACAGACGGAATTTCACACTGACGAGATTACTTTTTATATGGTGAAATAAATCACTCAGGAGTAGATGGAGAGCTAAAAGGAAGTAAATATTGAGTGACTGTAAAGCCTCTGCTGTGTGTAACAGAAGTCAGTGTGCTATTTGTTTCCACATACAGTTTATATATATGATTCTGGTAAAATCATGTAGCTATGAACTAGCTACTTCAGATTAGCCCTCTGCTAATGAATGTGGATAAATAATTAATCCTGTGCCCTTTACAGATTATCCGAGTATTAGCAGACCAAATGCATCAAATTGTGATAGAGAAATGAGCATTACAGCTGCCTCTTTCACAGTAGAAGTGGATAGGGAGGAAAGTATGGCCGCAGTGCATCATTTTAGAGATGTGGGAGGCGCATAAAAATCCCAGAAATCACTTTCAATTTATGCAAAATTAGCACACATCCCCAGTTTAAGGATGAGTCAACAAATGATTTGTTTTTACAGGAATCAACTTCATCCTTCTTTATATTTAATTTGCAGCCATCCTGGGCACAATTAGCTTTTTTCTGTGCATGGAAAGGCATGTGTTTCTGATTTTGCACTAGCTTGCTGGTTTGGTAATTTAGGAAATACAGTGTATTCTGTTTGCCTTTCTTGGTATCAGTATTATTTCTCAGTGCATTCAGGAGCTACTGGGGAGTGGGAAAGTCCCATCCCACCAAACGCCTGTTGAACTAGGCATATCCCACTAGGAGAGTGGGAGGTTTTTTTTTAATGCTCTGGGAAGTAGGTTTGAAACCACTTGATATGTCAGTATTTCTGGTAAAAGATAAAAATTGTAGCTCTACTTGCTTTGCACACAAATAAGTTATCCTTTTTTTTTAAAAAATATTTGTCTAATTGGCTCAGGTCTTTGTGATATATCACAATACTCAATTTAGTTTTGTACATTTGTCTTTGTTCTTTAGTTATTTTTGGGTTAGCTTGAAGAGCGGTCACCTTCTGGCTTCCTACTTCATGTTAGAACCAACTGTCAATACTGTAATTTGTCAGAAATCAATCTGTTAACTCCTGAGCTTCATTCGTCCTCTGTGTTGGTTTATATGGGCGGCGATAACGAGGTTGTTTGTCACTTGTCTATATTCTGACAGCCAAAATAAAACATAACCGGAGGGTGATCATGTTGCCTGTTTGTTTTCATCATGTTAACACTCTTGGAAGCGGGACAGTCCCAAAAAGAAACTTTCCAAATTCCCAGCTGCATCAATGCACAATTACTCAGTACTCAAGGCTGATTTTAAAAAGCTGCCATTGTCAGCAAACAGGGCCTGACTAACAATTTTTTTTCTATCTAATCAGATAAATTGTTTTATTGTTTTACCATATAGCCCATATGTGGCTATTACCCCTTAATGCATATTAAATTATCCACCAGGGTTTATTTTTTTTCAATTAAGTAATTTTTTTCCTATGTACACATAGAAAATCTTTGTCCCATTCCCTGCCCCGGAGACGTCCTGCGAGTCCTAGGATTCTTATCCAACATGCTTCCCCTGAAGATGACAGGTACCCTTTGTGGACCCACATCCTCCTCCTCTTAGAGCTTGACGTATGCCTTAAAATCTGACGCCACTGGGAACCAAACCTTAAAATTATCAGTTGAAAAAATTTAACAAAAGCTGATCAGCTTTTGCAGATCAAAGCCTTTTGTTAGTGAATCAGAAAGTACACAATCTCTCACACCTGACTACAATCCCCTTGGTTCACTTGGGTCTGATCGCTGCTGGCTGTTGTCAAGCTCTACCTATAACAGCTGTCACCAATCTCTGCCCAGTTTTGATTGAGGTTTTGAGTGTTGTGATCCACTGGTAGCAAGTTTGTGTTGCAAATATTCATTTCTGATATATTTTTTTAAAGTGACTTTATCTTGTATCACATAAAACAACCATCACTAGTTTTATCTCAAAGGAGAAAAAAAAATTAAATACCTTTAATAGCATAGTTGGGCCTTTTTTGGAAATATTTGTGGTCTCTCGATAAGAAGATTTACGCCGCACATATTTTTCTGTTGAATATGAAGCTACAACCACGAGATGCTTAGCTCATTTTAGCATAAACAGAGGAACCGGGAGGATAAAACTAAAACGCCACGTCACGGCAGTTAGTCAAGAAATGCACTTAAAGGGGATTTTTTTCCCCTAAGTTTTCTGTTGCGTGTGGGTAATACCTATGTTTCAAATCGCTTCAGTATGCAGAGCACTTTTTCACACTTACAGTATGTGCTCAGATTGTTTTACAAATTTTTTTTTTGTTTGTTTTTTTGAAGAAAGTGCTAAAGATTGTTCTCTTCCTTGACCGGCGGTAGTCACTTAATGGTGGCAAGGAGCAGTGTATTATCAGGATGTTAGCATCCATTTGTAGCACAACTAGGCACAACTTCTGTGTGTCTGAATCTAAATAAGGCCATGAAAGCTATGCACGGTGTTGTGTTATATTTTGCTGCCAGACACAAACCTTGTGTGTTTTCAAAGTGAGACTTTTCCCTTCGTGAGTGTATTACACCACCTGCAACGTGGCAGGATACAGGTGAAGTCCAAACAGACATTAATTTCTCCTTTCCATCATGTTGTTGGAGAATTATGATAACAATCTGACCCTGTAATCATGTAAAAGTTGTATTTTAATGGGCATAATTTGATGATAGCCAGTTGCCCCTTTGGATTAAATTGGGCAAAGGTCCTTTTTAAACTTCCTGTAAAACTAACGGTCAGTTTAAGTTTACTGTCCAGATAATTAAAAACGGGATTTTATATGCTCATGAGAAAGTTTAAAAGGTGCTTGTAGGGAAATGTTTTCACTGTCAAGAGAACCTGTTTATCCCCTTTTTCCCTGTTCCCTGTGTTTATGCAGATCTAAGCTAAGTTTTTTGCTCAACTGTGCTTCATTGAAATGCAGTTCTAACTGTGTAATTTCACTTAATTTGAACAAATACAGGATAAAATCACTAGCTATTCTTTTGCAATTTAACTTTCTATTGCTTACCTTCATCCCAGGTTCTCTATGTGGTGATAGTTGGTGCTTTCTGTTGTTGTCACTTTGACAACAGACATAGCAATAGTTTTTGTAGCTGGTTGTGGTTATTGTTGCTGTAATTTTGTCGTGTTGTTTTTCTTCCCAGTATTTAGCTTTGGTTTGTGCTCTCTTTGAATTTGTGGTAGACTGTACTGCTTTTGGAGTGAAAGCCCATCACATTTACTTCCTCTGCGTTTCACCAATTGTACTATTTGTTCTGGGAATTCCATTTGCAGCTTCTATGTACTTGACCTTTTCCTCTCAGTCTTTGAGAAGTGTCTTTTTTTTCAAGATTTATTACTCAGCAATGGTTTAGAAGTCTCAATGTCCATAAAATATGTCAGTATATCATAAGTGTGGTTGTGTGTATTCATGTTTGTGTGTGTGTGTGTGTGTGTGTGTGTGTGTGTGTGTGTGTGTGTGTGTGTGTGTGGTGCTGGTGGTTCATGTATCATTTTTTTCATCTTCATGTCCATGAAAGGAGAATATGGATGCTACTTCCTACTCAAGAGACTTTAATTCACCTCAGTACAAAGACGAGGTACACACACTTGCGTTTTCTCTCTCTCTTTCTCTCTCTCTGTCTCCCTCTCTCTCTCTCTCTCTCTCACACACACACACACACACACATGCACGCACACATGCACACATGCACACATGCACCCATACACACAGGCACTGTAAAAGATGAGGCATGAGTCTGTGGCACCCCTTATTCATATCACCATCATAACATCCATCACAGCATGTTTCCAATATCCTGTTTTCCACATCATAAACTTATGAGGCCAATGACAGCCCCCAGACAGGTTGAGAATCTAAATGATGTATCCTCCATCATGCTCTCTTCCATCCTCTCATCCATCCATCTTTTTTTTCTATTCTGCATGGTTCTCTGCTCATCCACCATTCTCCAGGCAGCCTCGGACCCTGGAAACACCTGAATGTCAGACTCTTGGCAGGAAGCTCTCTGACAATGGCAGGTAAGGCATGTACTGCAAGCTCAGCACATGTCAAACTGTAGTGTATGAGGTCATCCATACACTACAGTTCAGTTTCTTTATGTTACTGAACAGTTTGGAAGAAATTGACTTTATAAGTGAACATTTATTGAAATTTAACTGAAAGTTGGTGTAGATTGGAAATGGGTTCGTGAAACATGTGGGTTTCATGAAACAATCACAAACTTCGTAAAATGCCACGCTGTCCTTCAATAAGGCAGTCTGTCAGGTGAATAGTTCTAAGGATATGCAAAGAATATGAATATATAAACAATTTCCCTTTTAGGATATGGTTTACTTGCAAATGTACTTTTTTTCAATCATTTTTACTTTTGTAGTTACAAAAATTCCAAGCTTAAGATGTTGAGGAGATCACCAGCGTCGGTGGGATTCATCATCTGGGTCTAGAAAGTGTGGGTGTCCCTCCCTAGTTTAAGAAACAATTAAATTTTGAATTCTTTCGCTGCGGTTCCCTTCTACTACTTTAGCTATTGTTGTACTACATTATTGTCTCTTGAGCAACTAAGTGATATCAGAAGCCGGGTTGGCCTGGTGCTACCTTTTTCAGGTGACTTCAGTTGATTAATTTAAAATAGTTCCAAAATTATTCATGCTAGTCAGGGGTTTATTTTTGCCAGATTATGGTTAATCCTTCTTGCAAGCCAGACTCATTGTCTCATATAATATTGTTTGGACTCTATTATTTACTTGTTTTCTCTTGCATTTTATCCCTTCTCCATTTCCCACCATGCTTCTTCTCATTCTTTTCTGCATGCTGCTGCTTGTGCGCTGTATCATGGGGTTTCGGTTGGTATGGCACTTTGTGTGTGTGTGTGTGTGTGTGTGTGTGTGTGTGTGTGTGTGTGTCTGTGTGTGTGTGTGTGTGTGTGTCTGTGTGTGTGTGTGTGTGTGTGTCTGTGTGTGTGTGTGTCTGTGGGTGTGGGTGCATGCGTGTGTGCACCAGAATCAAGCCCACTTCCTTAAGGGGGTCCAGAGAAAAGAAGGCCCCATTACGGCCTCTTGGTAAGGGAAGCACTCTTGAATCCTCCCCTTTAACTTTCCCAGTCACAGACCAATGCTCAGTCATGTGCTGTGGGTTGTAGAAGAGAGGAGCAAGACGTGACTTCACTATCTCTCCTACATTTTCACTGTGTGCATTTCTCATGAAGCAAAACAATCTCAGATACTGCCCGTACTCAGTGTGTGTGTGTGTGTGTGTGTGTGTGTGTGTATTTACTATGTACTGTATGTGTCAGTGATCATTGGTCAAAAGTTTTTATTGAATCGTTTATTAGTGTAATTGTGTCGTCTGAGTGGATGTGCAAATACAGTGTTTGATTTTTGCTCTGTGTTAATTTCCTTTGGTTTTGTTCCAGTGCCCTTCAAGCTACAACTGAGGTTTTACAACTCTTGTGTTATCGTGTGTATCCCTCAGAATGTGCTAAATATTTTAGAGGAAAACACAAACTGATTCAAAGGTCATTCCCCTGTAATGTGAATGTGTAACACCCATGGTTCTTGGGTCCACTGTGAGAATGGAATCAAAAGAATGACTGTCTGCATACCGGATAGGATTTTTCCTCTTTAATAACACATCCAGTGTGTCTTTTCACTATCTAAATTTTATTTGCGGCCCTTAGCATCAGGATCCTCACAATCAACCTCTGAGCAAGCTTCACTTTGCTTCTCTTTGTGAATATGTTGTTGCTTCAGATTTATCACCTACAGTATAATATTGTCTTTGCTCTGTTAGTTCCACAGATTGCTTCCTTTAATAGCTGTACTGTCATTTTTTTGTCATTAAATGTATTTTAAATATTGAATGGTACAAAATCCTAGAAAAAAAAGCAGGTCCCATGGATGAAAGTGTAACCAGCTGATTTTTATTGTTTCTTTTTTTGTTGTTCTTTCAGCGTAATTCCATAATTATAGTGCATGTTATGTGAACAGGATGCATTCAAGAAATGTCAGATCCAGCCAATGAGTGACCGGTGCAGCAGATTTAATGCCTGCTTCACATATGTATTGATCGGAATCCTGTTTTCTCTCCATTTTACTCCCATTCTTTCATCCTTGTTTTCTATTCATTCTCTTACTCTGGTTCTCTGACCCTCTCCTCCTCCATCTGGCCGTTTCTTTATTATGCTATTTTATACTAGGGGCCACCTCCAAGGTGGTGCGTCTCTTTCCTCCTCTGTGACATCCTCCTCAGCCCGCAAAGTGAGGCAGCTCCCACAACTCCCCCCCCAGAGCAACACTGTAGAACAAGGTATGTGTTGATTAGCATGTGTATTATGTATGGTCAGCTTGAAGGCTGTAGTTTGAGGTGCTACTGAGCTCTCCTGAGATTAATATGTGTCACATATGTGCATCTAATGTTTTGTTCAACCCATTCATGTGAATTAAATTGACAAAATATTAGGACCACCATAATCCAGGACAGTTTAACAGCACCAAAAATTAGGGCTTCCAAAAAGTTTATGAAAACGATTAGATCCTCTCTCTCATCGATTCCAATAACAATTTAATATAATTCTTACGAAACGGTGGATCACACCTCCTTTTATGATGCCTCAGAAGTCACAGACTAACACACTGGCTCATCATGGTGGATACTTGTACTTATACGTTGATGTAGCTGATGAATTAGTTTTTAAAATAAATCTACTCCTCCTCCAACAGTTTCAATAAAATGCATTTTTCATATCATTCATTTAACAATATAATCTCATAAAAGAGGGACTAATTGCGGGATGTTTGTATTATACCAATTTGAAACTTGTCAGTGGCATTAATATTTTGGCTGATGGGCGTATATTCATCAGTATCTGAAGCACTAACGATTAGTGACTGTTTCTGATTAGGTTGGAAGGGGGTTTATTTTAATTTCATGCATGTGTCTAGCCCTGGTAGCAGAGAAGCGTGTTCGTCAGCTCCAGATGAGGGTTCATTCCAACCGGACGGCTGCTGCCAACACCTCCAGCCAACAGGACCTGGACAGAGCCCTCAAGAACAAACGAGAGGTGGGCCTCAGATTTTGCTTGCCTCCATACAGCCTGCCGGTTCCCTCTGAAACAAATGCGTCAAAGGTGCAATAAACCAATCGCATTCACAGTCAAAGAAGATAATAAATGACATCATGGTAATGAAAAGGACGTGATACGATGAAATGCTTCATTTGGGCAGCCACTCAAGAATGCACCTGACACCACACTGGCTGGTTTGGATGTCAAATGTCACAATAATGTGTAAAGGTCTATGAAACAGAATGCAATAACTAACAATACTGTGCCCCAACTGATTAGATTGTCTAATTGGATCTGTTTGCGTTGAGCTTATGGAAAAGTTGCAGCTAACACTTTATCAATCATTTGGCAATCTAACAAACATAGAACAACAATAGTTTTCTCCAGTGTTATCTCTTTTGACTCAAGTGGTATTGATCTGTGAGACTGGACCAAAATAGATTTTGAAAAATGTGGGATGCAAAACAAGAATTATGGACTGAAGCAAGCTAAAATTAGCCAGCAGGATTCAGTGAGAATGCAGTCAGATAATAATTCTGTGTTTGTCACATTTGATCCACTATTAAATGAAAAATATTGATTGGAATATTGACTTGCTCATATTTGTCATCAACAAGATCCCACCATTTGATTTACTGGTTGATTGTCAGCACGTTCATTTTTTTTTTCCATGAGACCTGTGTGTAGTACTAACGATTTGCATGTTTTTGGTTTCTTATAGCTCTACAAGGACCAGAGGACAAGCAGTGAGAACATTTCCCATAAGTCCTCAGACAGTGATGTCAGCGATGTGTCAGCCATCTCTCGAACCAGCAGTGCCTCTCGCATCAGTAGCACCAGCTACATGTCAATCCAGTCAGAGAGACCTCGGGGACGCTTCAGGTACACACATACACGCACGAACACACACTCACGCACACACATTTATACACGTGCACATAAAGACTGTCAATCAGTCACTTCTGAGCACATTACATTGACCAAATTTTGTTTTGTTAAACCTGCAATACAATCCTTTAGTATATATTAACAAGTTTACAAGATGCAGTTGTTGTTTTTCTCAGTTTCATCCTTTATTTATTAGAGGCGTCGCACTTCAATGGACATCAGTATATTCAGAAAACACAATGTAAATGGGATTAGGGCGAAGTTAGCACGAATGCTAATTTTCATCCATTGTCCCCCAGCAGGTAAATACAACTTCCAGATACACATATTTATTTAGATAATTTTTAAAAAATGGATAAAGAGACACTCTTCATTATACTAATGGGAACCTCTGGGAGCCCCCACCCAATACTGTTTTGGCTAACAGTTACAATCCAAGTCATCAACGACGATGGCATGAGCCTGTATCACCTGGATCATCCAGGTTGTTGTCCACCCTGAACCAGTCCCCGGCCTCCTGCTGCTTGCCCCATCCCTTCTCTAAAAGGCATCCATGTCACTGATTCTTTGTTGGACGACGACCGATACGCTGACGTCTGTCGTCACCAACGATGACGCCGTGGACCGATGTGACGTTGCTCATCATGATCGCAGTCCCCTGCAAAGTGTCTGGGCCTCCTTCGGGATCCCTCAATTGGTCTCCACCAGGAACTCCTATCTGCTCTTGTGACTGAGTTTCTGTAGCCGCCATGTTGGGAAGGCCTCCAGAACTCAGCTCTGGCCTTCTCAGGTTCATTCCAACCACCATTTTTCTCATTATTATGGTGATAAATATTTGATTCATCCCTAGTAGAACTAGCTTCCCCACTAGTTTCGGGTCTCCACCAATTGCTTTTATCACAACGTGACTGGCGATTTTTCCTGCCATTGACATCGCCGCGGGGAGGACTCCACCTCTCGCCAATGACGGTCCGCTCATGCCACTCAGCAGGTCTACCGAGTGGCCTCCTCATCTCCTCTGCTGTCCTCAGACAAGGCTCATAGTCCCTGCCTTGTCCTCCACTGGTTTCTTTATTTGTGCGTCTTGTGAAACATTCCCAAGCATGTCGATCCTCTGTCACTTTTTGAGAAGGATCATCATTGTACTTCTGTACCAGAACCTGACCAGTTGAATTTTTCACAGTGGCCTCTGTGTCCTGGTGTATGTTGGTCTGACCAGGCAGGTTTTTCTTAGCAGCCGTTTCCTCTGCTCTCTCCTGGCGTTTGCACATCCTGCCAGTTGAATCCATGGCAGTGGTTTTTAACTCTGCTCTCTCCTGGCGTTTGCTCATCCTGCCAGTTGAATCCATGGCAGTGGTTTTTAACTCTGCTCTCTCCTGGCATTTGCTCATCCTGCCAGTTGACTCCATGGCAGTGGTTTTTAACTCTGCTCTCTCCTGGCATTTGCTCATCCTGCCAGTTGAATCCATGGCAGTGGTTTTTTCCTCTGCTTTCTCCTGGCGTTTGCTCATCCTGCCAGTTGAATCCATGGCAGTGGTTTTTAACTCTGCTCTCTCCTGGCATTTGCTCATCCTGCCAGTTGAATCCATGGCAGTGGTTTTTTCCTCTGCTTTCTCCTGGCGTTTGCTCATCCTGCCAGTTGAATCCATGGCAGTGGTTTTTAACTCTGCTCTCTCCTGGCATTTGCTCATCCTGCCAGTTGAATCCATGGCAGTGGTTTTTAACTCTGCTCTCTCCTGGCGTTTGCTCGTCCTGCCAGTTGAATCCATGGCAGTGGTTTTTTCCTCTGCTTTCTCCTGGCATTTGCTCGTCCTGCCAGTTGAATCCATGGCAGTGGTTTTTAACTCTGCTCTCTCCTGGCATTTGCTCATCCAGCCAGTTGACTCCATGGCAGTGGTTTTTAACTCTGCTCTCTCCTGGCGTTTGCTCATCCTGCCAGTTGAATCCATGGCAGTGGTTTTTAACTCTGCTCTCTCCTGGCATTTGCTCATCCAGCCAGTTGACTCCATGGCAGTGGTTTTTAACTCTGCTCTCTCCTGGCGTTTGCTCATCCTGCCAGTTGAATCCATGGCAGTGGTTTTTAACTCTGCTCTCTCCTGGCATTTGCTCATCCAGCCAGTTGACTCCATGGCAGTGGTTTTTAACTCTGCTCTCTCCTGGCGTTTGCTCATCCTGCCAGTTGAATCCATGGCAGTGGTTTTTAACTCTGCTCTCTCCTGGCATTTGCTCATCCAGCCAGTTGACTCCATGGCAGTGGTTTTTAACTCTGCTCTCTCCTGGCGTTTGCTCATCCTGCCAGTTGACTCCATGGCAGTGGTTTTTAACTCTGCTCTCTCTTGGCATTTGCTCATCCAGCCAGTTGAATCCATGGCAGTGTTTTTTTCCTCTGCTTTCTCCTGGCATTTGCTCGTCCTGCCAGTTGACTCCATGGCAGTGGTTGTTCCTTCCTGTATGTCTTTGTTCTGGAAATTTTGCTGATCCAGTTTCCCTGAATGAATTAAAAGACTCATAAGCCGTAGAGTTTGGCGTTTTCGCCTCCCTGGCTTATAGTCATCGTTGTATTCCAGTCCAGGTTCTAGAGGATCTTCGTCGTACTGGTCACCAGAATACCACATAATTATAGCAGGCTTGGTAGAATTGTTGGTCGATGTCTGTTTGAATGTTGTTTGATTATTGGATGATGATGATGATGCTGAAACTTCTCATATATATCCTGTAGTTTCTGTCATTGTGTAACATGACTGGGATCACTGATCACCGGATCACAGTCAGAATTGTAAGATCTCTGTCAGAATTGTAAGATCACAGTCAGCATTGTAAGATCACAGTCAGCATTGTAAGATCACAGTCAGAATTGTAAGATCACTGAGTTTTATCAAAGTTGTGTTGACTGTGATGCCTGAGAAGGTTGTGCAGTCATGGAAGTTCAGCTGAAAGGATCCTGTGATCTGTACACGATCTCTGTTGCTGGGGAGAAAACACTGTAGTTCACACACACACACACACACACACACACACACACACACACACACACACACACACACACACACACACACACACACACACACACACACACACAAGTAACTGTACTTGCTGGATGCATATTTTGTCCCAGTTTTGTTTTTGAAATAAATCAGATTTTTTTTTTTTGCATGAAACCTTACAATCAGCCGGGCCATGCGGGCGACTGGGCGTCACATGATGAAGAGCACCAGCGTGAGTGGTGAGATCTACGGCATGGAGCACGCCGACGGCAGCCAATCAGATACGGCACTCGGAAGCCTGGGAAGCGGGATCAAAAAGCGCCGATCAAGCCTCAGCCAACGTGTTGTTGCCATCCTGCCATCTAGACGTAGCCGGAGTACCTCGCAGCTCAGCCAGACAGGTGAGAGAACATCTGGGAAACAAGACTGCTAGCACACAAATCATCCTCAGAGTGGACCTTAATAACTGCTGTGTATGTCACACTCACTTCCACAGTCATTTCAAACAGGACCTGTTATACTCATTTCAAGTATTTTATTCTGACTCCACTTCAATAGTTTTGTGTGACTCATATGTGTCTCTGTAAGCCCCGCCCTGTCCTAGAAATCCTAATTTCCTCTGATGGGCCAACTCCCAGAACCCTGCTGAGTAGCACCGTCCCAGTACAATATGGAAGAGAAAAACACAGCCTTGGAATAGAAAAGGATACACACGGAGAGAAATACATTGCCCTATTCAGAAAAGCAGAAACATGGTATTTCTGCGTCACATTTAAAATCATTGAACTAACTTGTGTCATCTGTAGAAATGAAACAATCCAACAGAATAGTAGTTTTATATAACCACTTGGACTTGCCAGATTCGGGATTTATCTACCATGTACACTTACTGGGCTTCTTGCATTACTGAGACTTCTTTTGGGGGGCCACGATTCAAAAAATCATATACTGGCAATGACAAAACTCCACATGAATTTCTAATATTGTAAGATTAACTTATGGGCTTTATATAGCTTAACGATCACCTTTTAACTTTATTTTGACATCATAATGTTCTGCAAAGCTATTTTTGGCCATGGTTGGGAGAGCTATCCATCCATAAGTTGGTCATTTTAGTTTATAGTTCAATAGAAGTTTATTTAGTTTCACTTGTATTATACGCTTTAGTTGGTCTGTTTAGAACAATATTTAAGTGCATAATTATAGCTTTTGCTCATATAAAAACTAAAAGAAGAATATTGGGGAATTTATTCTGCCCCTTTGTCATTCCTTTAAGAAAATTACATTTACATTGTGTTGCCTTTTCTAGGATGCTTGTCCTATTTTTTTCTTGGTATACAATGAATTGAAAAGGACGTTAGATAGGACAGACTTTCCAGTAAGTCATCAAGGTTTCAGGCTATGAATGCAGGGTTTATTAAGTCTCAGTAATGCATAAACTCCTTAGGAGCTGTTGTTTTTTTCTCTCCCGTCTCTGGTTGAAATATTCCTGTGTCATGTGTCTGACCTCACAGGCTTAAACCAGCGCCTGTCTGATAACTCAGGGCACCTGTTAAAAATGCTCCAGCTTTTTTTTTTTAACCAGTGTATCCAGTGTTGCTGTTTTGTTGTTTATTTTTGTTGTTGTTGTTGTTGTGTGTGTGTCTTATTTCAGAGGCGGCGGGTAAGGCGGCGGACAGACAGAAAGGTAAAGCAGTTCTAAGGGCAGATAGACTAGAAATACAGTGCATTGTGGGTATCACAATACGCTTTTTAGACACAGGTGTAGATGATGTAGAACAGGCAGAGACAGAGGATGACAGAAGGGGACAGATGAAGCACTTTAAGTTGCCAGGATTTGTAGTCCTCCCTCACCTCTGTCTCCAGCACGCTTCTTTACTCCACCCTCCTCTGTCATCATTATGTTTTAAGTCTGGTTCAGTTCTGGAAGAAGTCGGGCTGAATAATCTTAAAACCATTTTCGAAATGTACCTTCTTTAGAAGTTCCATCCTAATTCTGCTAACAAAATTATTAAAGCTTTGCAATGAAATCTGTACTATAATGGGATAAAATCACATCACAACGCATGTATGTTGCAGCAGGGACACAAGAACTTCAGAGTATTTTATTTGTCAATATAAATTTACATTCAAGTTATACTTCTTTTTTTGTTACATTCTAATAGGATTGCTACAAAATTGGCTTGGAAATCTTATATGAATTGGATTTATTTTTAAATTTTCAGTAAGTTAAGTCTTATTAAAGTGTTTATTGTATCATAATATATCGTGATAAAATTGATCTCCATATCATACTTATCGTATCACAAGACAATCCTTAAAACGACACAAAATGTTTTTTTGTCATCACCTGAAACGGGTCTAATCAGCTTTAAACTTTAAAAGCAGGCTTTTTAAAAGAGCTGAACTCATCCTTTTAAATTGGATGTTCACTGCATGATTCTGACACCTTTGAGTCTCGCCTTTAAAACCTTCCCAAACACCCTGATTATGCAGCATTATTACTGTGATGACCCCCTCACCTATGTTTAAAGCAGATTTTGAGTATGCCTTACATTTTATGTTCAAATTGTGTGACTTGTTGGTAAGGCTACTATGAGTTTGCATGAGATGACGTGCATTGTGATGAAAAATCACATCGTTATCAGGCTTGTCAGAGTTGCTTCCTCAAAATCCGTGCTCAAAAACATGACTTGAAAAAAACCCGAAAGCTGTTAACCTATACTCTATGATACTTTTTTGCTTTATCGTGTACAAATGCAGATCCAATAGCTGTTTGACATGAGATGCCTGATAACTGATACCCGCGCTTGGGTAAAAGAGAACATGCAAAAAAGAGACCAAAAGCTTAATGCCATTTTTCTGTTTGCTACAGAGGCGTCAGCAGGTAAGAAGGCAGGTAAGGGCGGCAGCAGCAGCATCCAGAGGAGTGTGGAGACAGGCATGGCGGTAGAGTACCCACGAGGAGGGTCGGCCATGAATCGGCAGGCCAGCAGAGAATCCACCGACGGTAGTATGAACAGCTACAGCTCTGAGGGGAAGTAAGTACACACTCGATGCACTACAGCACAAACTAGGATCAAATTTTCAAGAAAACCGGGATTTAATACATTTGAACCATTAGATGAAGTCAGCACGTTTTTGTTAGTAAAACAGTGTAATTTAAAGAAAACAACAACAACAAAAAAACATTAGTATATCCAAGATTACTCGCGCTGTAAATTTAACGTCAGCTACAATAGGAAACTGTAACTGGTAAATCTAAATAAAAAAAAAACATATAAAACTATAAGCTAATTAATTACCTGTAATTTTATATATCAAACAAGATGCTGTGTGTCATTTTTGGGGTTATCCTTGTTGAAGCAACATGCCACTGCTCAACTCAGCTAGACGGGTGCTGCCAGTACAAGTAGCTAAAGTTTATTTTGTTTATTTACACAAAATAATGTAGGCCTAGTAAGTAATGTCTTATTGATTCGAGTGATGTAATGATGCCAACATTGTGGAACTGGGTTTCTCAAGTAACCCTGGTATGCTGACAGGGCTTTGGATAATACACTCCTGATCAAAATCTTAAGACCATTTAAAAAAATGAAAGAATTTACATTTTGCAATGTTGGATCTTAAGAAGGTTCTAAGTAGAGCTTCAAAATGCAAAAAGAAAAAAATGGGAACAAGAGACCAAAAGTTTTGAGCAGGCAATTTATTGAAAACAACAATTTAACTGAAATAGGCTGTTCATCAGCTGATCAAAAGTTCAAGACCACAGCTAAAGAAAAAACCCCAGAAAACCCCCTAAAACAGAAATGGAAGTGTCAAAAACTGACTCGCAATGAGTAGCTCCACCATAATGGTTCATCTCTTCAAAAATTTGTTTTGGCATGTTTGATGCAAGTGTTTCCAAAAGGCTAGAGGGAATATTGCTCCAAGTGTTGAAGGTGGCTTCACGAAGGGCATCCACTGTCAACTGATGTCCATTTTTGTAAACTTCCCTTCCCATCCATCCCCAAATGTTCTCAGCTGGATTTAGATCAGTGGAACATGCAGGATGGTCCAAAAGAGTGATGTTACTCTCCTGAAAAATATTCTTGGTCATATGGGCATGGTGAATTGTAGCATTGTCCTGCTGAAAAACCCAGTCATTACCACACAGACGGGGGCCCTGAGGGCCCTCAGTCATGAGGGATGCCTGCCGTGACATCTCCACATAGCCAGCTGCTGTTTGCACCCCTGCACAACCTGGAGCTCCACTGTTCCATTGAAGGAAAAAGTACACCAGATCATAATGGCGCCCCCTCTACTGTGCTGCGTAGAAAACAACTCAGGTGGCATCTCCTTGTCATGCCAGTAACGTTGGAAGCCATCAGGATCGTCAAGGTTACATTTTTTCTCGTCAGAAAATAAAACTTTCCTCCACCTTTGAATGTCCCATGTTTGATGCTTCCTTGCAAAGTCCAAACGGGCAATTTTGTGGCGTTGAAGGACACGTGGCCTTGGAAGATGTTTTTTGTTTTTGAAGCCCTTCCTTCGCAGATGCTGTCTGATAGTTATTGGGCTGCAGTCAGCACCAGTAACAGCCTTAATTTGGGACGAGGATCGTCCCGTCTTGACAGACAGACGTTAGGATCCTCCTGCTCAGCTCCGCAGAGATTTTTTGGGGGTTTACAACTTGATTTTTTTGTTCCTTAACCCTCAGGATCTTTTAAGAAATACAAAATGACTGCCTTTCTGCATCCAACCTCAGCAGCGATGGCACGTTGTGAGAGGCCTTTTTTATACAGCTCAACAATCCTACCACGTTCAAAGACTGAGCTTTTTGGCCTTTGTCATCAAGAGATCTTTACAGTGTGATTACTTGACAGGAAATGACATGGAATCCAAATTTTTGCACAGATTTTGGCTTTTAAAGGCTTGTTTATGCATTTTGAAGCTCTACTTAGAACCTTGCTAAGATCCAACAGTGCAAAATGCAAATTCACGCAATTTTTTAACTGGTCTTAAGATTTTGATCAGGAGTGTATTATCCAGTGGTCAATTGAAAGAATGCCAGATGAAGTTATTACTGCATTAGCTTCACACCTCAGAGCTGTAAGCTACATCCACTTTTTTAAACACTGTCTTGATTTTGGTTTACCAAGGGATAGGGTGAGCATTGTGGACACATATTTGTTAGATGTGATGTGTGTATTATAATGTTACTGTGGAAAATATTGATTTTATCCCATGTTTATGATTGTTGATGTAGGAGTTCTAATTTGTGTGCGTGTGCGTGTGTGTGTCAGTCTGATCTTCTCAGGGATGCGGTTGGGTGCCGATAGTCAGTTCAGTGACTTCCTGGATGGTTTAGGTCCCGGCCAGCTCGTGGGCCGACAAACTCTGGCAACACCTGCAATGGGTGAGTGACCACTTACATTTCATTTCCACGATACTTAAAATCTAAATATATTGGATCTCATTTTCACATGAACGTGTAAAAGAACAAGGATGTAGTTTCTCCATTTGTTATAAGTATAAAGACATTGGAACGCCAGTCTACATCTGCCTTTGATTGTCTATGTATGAAATACTGTACAAACTATTAAAGTGTACACTTTACATGGACAGACGTGAATGTTCGTCTTAGTGTTGTTTTTTCTGGTGTTTCTCATACATACAGGTGATGTCCAGATTGGTTTGATGGATAAGAAAGGTCAGCTAGAAGTGGAGGTGATCAGGGCACGAGGCCTTACCCCCAAACCAGGCTCCAAATCCCTCCCAGGTAAAAACAAACACATACATTCCAACCTGAACACTAGCATGCATCATTTCAGCATCTACACCTAAAATTGTGAATTAAAACACAGGTAAACCCTTGCATTGCCTTTATTTTGCGTCTTCAGTGTGAAACTGGTATTAGACACATTCTCAACCCCACAGTCTCCTCCTCTTCCTTCTTCTTTTCACCTAAGCCTCCTTTCTTCCTGTCACGTTTACTCCCTCTAACTCTATCCATCCACAGCACCCTACGTCAAGGTGTACCTGCTGGATAACGGAACTTGTAAAGCCAAAAAGAAAACAAAGATTGCACGAAAAACCCTGGAACCCCTCTACCAGCAGCATCTGCTCTTTGATGAGAGTCCCCAGGGCAAGGTGCTTCAGGTAATCATCAATTCACTGAAATTAGTTAAAAAAATCATCTATTTTTTTCTGTTTTTTTTCTTCAAATGGAAATATTTTTTAGATGGATTCCAGAACTGTAGACTTCTTCTGAGTCAAATTTTTACTGATCTGCTTGAGACTCTCAAAAGAATTCCCTTGAATTGGCCAACCAAAGTTTTACCAAGTATATTTTCTTTATTTCTTAAATTTCATCCATTTTTTTAATTAGTTTTTAGTTTTTGTTTTTGCTTATAGTAAGTGAATTATGAACTGTTTCCTTGGCTTATTTCTTGTAATAACATTTGGTCACCTTAAAAATAATCTACTTTATCTCATTGAGATGCTACTCCTTAAGTGATTCTGTTTTGTATATGAAGGATTATTGTGATAGCGATGTTAAGGGACAAAGCTTTGAATTTTTGGAATCCAAAATGCAACGTGAAAAGCCCCTAAGGTATCTGAAAGAGTTAGCATATATGAACTCTTGGACTTCTTTTGAAGCTTGATCATTCATTCATTCAAGCCTTCATTTACAGCTTGATGTGGTTGCGATGTCAAGTGTGTAGACATTGTTCAAAATTATCAAAATTTAAAGACAAAGACATAATTACAAACAAGCACAAAATACAAAAAGCTAAGTAAAATAAAGGAAAAAAAATACATGAAAACTTCCCAGGACTTACTAGGCATCACTTGAAACATGAACTTATCCTGAATTAGATGAGTCTTGTCTTGAGTTAGTCTCAAAGACTTAATTTAAACCTGCATGACCTGTGATTTTACCCAGAACTTGTCTTCAATAAATTGAGCCTTACCTAATCACCATTCCATTTAAGGACTCATCTTAACGCTAAAACTGTTCTTATAGTCTTGGGTCAGGTCATTCTGGTTCCTTATGGCCTCTGACATGTGTTGATAAACTATAATGATTACTTCTTGTCATGGCGGCATGGCTCAGGAGTAGAGAGGCTGTCTAGCAACCAAAGGGTTGCTGGTTCAATCCCTGACCCCGGTGACCGTGTCCTTGAGCAAGATACTGAACCCATAATTGCTCCTGATGAGTAGGTTGGCGCCTTGCATGGCAGCCTCCACCATCATTGTGTGAATGTGTGGGTGAATGAGATGAAACTGTAAAGCGCTTTGAGTACCACTAAGGTAGAAAAGCGCTATATAAAATTGAGTCCATTTACCATTCTTTTTCCTACTCAACACACCATAGTTTGACTCCTGTCTCTGTCCTCTCCTCAGGTGATTGTGTGGGGGGACTATGGACGATTGGACCACAAATGTTTCATGGGTGTAGCACAGATCTTATTGGAGGAGCTGGACCTCTCGAGCACGGTGATTGGCTGGTACAAACTGTTTCCGCCGTCCTCATTGGTGGACCCTACTCTAGCTCCGCTCACACGACTGGCGTCTCAGACGTCATTGGACAGCTCAGGACCACCACCGGGCGTTCGGTCTTAGTGACCAGATGACGACCGCAACCCTGCCCCCCGACCCCGACATCCCTTAAATGATAAAATAATAATGGACCACAGCTATTGGACCACAACTGAGCAGAGGGTGCAAACATGCCCGAGGACAACAACAAGATGGCCTCGGTCAACCACTAAAAAGCCAGACGGAGAGACAGGGAATGAGAGCGAGAAAGAGAGAGGGAGAGACAGAACTAGCCAATCAAAGCTTAGCTGGAGTCTGACAATCATGTCTCACACCTTCCCTCTTTTTCCTCCTTTATGCCTTTATTCTTTTCAAAACTTTGTTTTATTTGTTTTTCCTCTGAGCTGCAGGTTTCTGTCCATGTTCATTATTGGTTAATTTTTTTTTGTCCCTCCTTTCTTGTGCAACCTTGAATAGAGCACCCAATCAAAGTCCTCCACCTAGTAGCCTTCCAGCCAATCAGAGTAGAGCTTACTGCTAGGCTACAGGGATGAATGGTTTCAACACTGTGTGGGAGTTAGTATAGTAGCAAACTGATGCAGCTTCATGCAGCTGTACCATCACATAGACGTTGGCTGTTTTCCCTACCAGTGTTACTATGGTAACAGTGTGTAAATGAGCACGAGGGTTTTGTAAAAGGAGCCAGCACTCACGTGCATATTCTTAGCCCTGATGTGAGATATGAAAGCAAGCACAAGAAAAGCTTGACTCCTTTTTGTCCAAACAAATAGGAGAGAAAATAGAAGCCAAATCTACTATTTGCTTACTATATTTCATTTGAAATAATTTGAGATCTATTTTTTGTTGTCTTTATTTTGCCTAGAGTTCAGAATGGTGCCATAAGGTGCAAACTCCCTCTGTGTATGTGTATGTTCGGTTTTCGAGCAATGCTGTGCCAAAGGCCAACAATAAAAGGTCAGAGGTCACATTCGCCCGAACACCCTTTGCCCAATTCCCACCACCGCCTCCTTGACTCCTCCCTTTCCGGACCCCTCAGACTCCCCCTGTAGGAGGGAGCCGCATGACTCGGGGACACCCTGCCCTGCCCCAGCCCCGTGCCTCTTACGCTGCATGCACGTTTCTTTTATTCCGTTTGTTTGGTTTTGGTTTCGTTATATACTTTTTTGTAAAAGACGAGACAAATTAACAAACAATTCTCAGAAAAAAAAAAACAACAAAAACTGAAAAAAAGACTATGTGTGTTAGTTCCACATACTTTTAGGCCAGCTTGTATGTTGCATGTTCTTGTACAGTTTGCTCGTACTGAATATGAATACAAATCGAGAAAAAGCCAAGCCATCCCCCACCCCCTAACATGAGTGGACCAATGGGGGGGAGGATCAACTCCATCCAGGCCACGCCTACCACTCTGGGTCGAAATATCCATATTAGGAAGTCTCCACAAAATAAATTATTTTTTGTTTTTTCTTTGAAGCGTTTGAACAACAGTGCTGTTCTTTAGTACTGAGAATCCTTGACTCCCCTCTCCCCCTCCCAACCCCCCCCCCCCCCCAACCCCACCCCCCGGGTGTCTAAACTGTAGCTGAGGACTGTTTGGGCTAGAGACCGAGAGATAGAGAATGCGCGTAGAACAACTAAATGTATATGAAATATTATGAGTTTGACAGAAGTTATAAAGATATAGATATATGAATATAAAAAGAGTGTATCTGACTGTACACCCATCACACACACATGCACACCTTGTATATACAAAATCAGGGTGATCAGCTTGAACTTAGGTTTATGAACAAACAAAAACAGCACTGACAACATTCCTGGTCTTGTCAAGGGGAATCTGTGTCATGTCCATGTGCTCGAGCCGCTGAGCGGTAGTGGGCTATAGGGGGCGCTAATAGGTCTTTTTTTTCCCAGTTGCAGATAAAAACTAACAATTGAAACATGATTTTCTTCTCCTTCAACCCCCCCCCCCCCCCTCGTGTATTACTATTGGTTGGACTGGACTTCTAAAGCCAATGAGAAATCTGGTTTTGCAGACATATGTTGCAGATGTTTAAGTTGAAACCCTCGGCAGCATGGCCGACTGCCCTTTCCTTTGTCAGTATTACTCCAGGAATACTGATTGTTTACAGCCCATGGCTCCCCGCTCCCCAAACCATGATTCTAGATGAAAGACGAAGTATTCACTGCAACAGTTCTTGTTTGTATAACAGATGTGGCTCTACTGATGTGTATGTTTTATATTCAAGAGTTCATTTTTATTATTTACAAATAAAAGACTGTGTGGAAGAAGATTATGGCTTTTTCAGAGCGACTGGTCTCATTATTACCATGAAGCAGGTGGCTTCACAGTCTTTACAACATGGTGGGTTTTCTTCATTAATCCCCATATCAAGAGAAAAAATGCACCTTCCACTTTTTCAGCTGTTTCTTGGATCTACCCTCAGTCTGAAGGTAAGAGGAGAAATGTTTTACATTTCCTGTTTCGTTGTCCACACGGTAAACCTTTTGAATCCAGTGTAAATGTGTTTCATAACCACTCTGTGAAAGGAACTTAACAACTTTCTGGGTGACATGCTTTTTTGCCAAGAAGATGGATAAGAAGTCTCCTCTGTCTATGCCCACAGAGACCAGCTGCCCACTCGTTAGCTTAGCACAACGAATGGTAGATGAAAATGTGAGCAAACTTGGGCCACTTTTCTCCAAAAAGGTCTTTGCCTGCATTAATATAACTAAGGTCGTGTTTAAAATTCACAATGAGATAAATTTAATAAGCGAGATATTGATATTTTAGAAGCAGATACAAGGATAGAACTATGATCATACTTGCATTAAATTTGGCTACCATGACTGGTACTGTTACTCATGGCTGACTTTGTAAGACAGGATGATATACTTGTGGACACCCCTAAACCTTGAGCCTGAACTATTTAAACCAGAATACACAAGAGGAACAACAGAGATATGCTACATATGCAGAGATCCCCTATCGTTCATTGTGTGAGGCCAACTAGGAGTCAGCAGGTCTCTGGGTTTCAACCAATTACTACAAGAACACAGGATAGAAAGTGTCTAGCTTCTCTCTGGGAGGATGAACAATACGTGTATTTCAGAAACAAGATGATGTGTCCCTGCGGCACAGTGGTCCAGTGGTTAGCACTGTTGCCTCACAGCAAAAAGGTTCTGGGTTCGAGCCCCGACTCGGGCACGGGATGTTTCTGTGTGGAGTTGCATGTTCTCCCTGTGCCTGCGTGGGTTCTCTGACTTGCAAAAACATGCAATTGAGGACTAGACTCTAAATTGACCGTAGGTGTGAGTGTGAATGGTTTTCTGTGTATATGTGTTGGCCCTGCAACCCGTCCAGGGTGAACCCTGCCTCTCGCCCAAAGGCAGCTGGGATAGGCTCCAGCCCCCCCCCCCCCCCCCCCCGCGACTCTTAACAGGATAAGTGGTAGAAAATGGATGGAAGATGGTGTGTTCTTTCATTACAGCATCCAAAAGCTTGAAGCTTGCTGTCCCAGGAGAGATGATCATTTGCTCCTTTTTGTTCTTGCATTTTTTTAAACCTTAAACTTAATCACAGTTCTTTTGTGAAACTAAACAGTTTCCTACAAAAAGAAAAACTCAAGGTTTTAAGATGTGACATTGAAGTTGACCTGGGACCTTTTGGATAAGTCATGTCATACTATTTGTCATTTCTGTGAAACTTTGTTTATGATAACTGGCAGGGCAAATTCTAGTTATTTCCAGAAATGATTTTTTTTCAGTCGATGATCACGACTGTAGATCTTTAACCACTAAAGTCAGGATTATAGTAGTATTTCGAGTGTAAGTGCAATCACTTCATTCTTGTGTCCAATTTATCAGTCACACCAGATTTGAAGAACTTCCCTGAAGGTCTTCCTGATATATTGTGAAATGTGACACTGACCTTGACCTTTGACCACCAAATTGTTTCAGATCATGAAGTCTTACACCTGAAACACACCCTGACAGTGACTGTTGTTGCTGTCAATGATCATGAAGTCAATTGGAGCAGCTACACTGACCATATTTGCCACCCTGAGGACTCTGTCCTCCGGATATTTAAAATTAGACTACGTCCAGAGAACTGGCTCCTACAAGTAATTACTGTGTCAGACTCTTCACAGTGTTGTTGGATTAATTTGAAGCTTCAGAAGAGGTAATCAGCTGTAGGTGTCATTAGAAACTGTAGCGGCTAAACTGCTTCTCACTCACACAAACACTAATCTAGAAATTCAAACCTAATAATGACAATTTCATTACATAGCAGATTCACAGGCAAGGCGTACACAACCCATATATTGAACATGTAAATTAACATACCTAGTTGTGCCTCATGTTGTTTTATGTGTGTGCTGTGGCCTGAAGATGACAAAAAAAAAACAACCCACAAATGACACCAAACTAAAAGAAGGAAAATGTTGCCCTCTAGTGGTCGGATTCCATTCATGTCCACAGAAATAAAGCTCAGTGAACAGCATGATTAAAGAATATTCAAGAAGAAAACATATAGAAAGCTTAAAAAATATACTCTGCGCATGCAGTAAATTAAATGTTGAACTCAAATGCTCCTAATACACTACAATAATAAAATGGGCATCAAAGTCACAGCACGAACAAAAACCTTGAGTTCGTCTGGCGATGTCACCAAACATGATTCGTTTCAATTAACCCTTACATACTGTTCGGGTCAAATTTGACCCGTTTTGACTTTTGACAGCAGTAAAAACACCCTAAACGTCATTCGTGAAGCCTGAAACTTGATGACTTTTCCTGAAGTGGCCCAAAATACATGAAAATAATCTTAAAATATCGATACATAATTTTGTATATGTGCTACACATTTGAACACACCCGTATTTATTTAGATGGATTTTACATCTACCAGTGGGGTCAAATTTATATGTCATGTTGGTGTGAATTTATAAAGAGGGAAAGAGGTGATAGAGGTCAAGATGACCTTAAAACAAGGCATGTGGGTTGTACTGGAAATGACAGAAGGGCTGAGAGGACCTGTGATAATTTCCTCACATCTCATGAGCTGGGTCAGGTGCTGCTGAAGAAAAAAATCGCAATGTTTGGCACTGTGAGGAGGAACAAACCTGAGCTGCCACCTGCCCTGACTGCAACAAGGGGAAGAGAGGTCTTTTCTTCTATGTGTGCCTTTACTCAGGACACCACAGTTGTCTCATACATGTCGAAGAAGAACAAGAATGTGATCCTTATGAGCACACTACATACGGCTGACTCGGGAAGCCAAAAAAACCCAGCTACCATCCTTGACTACAATGCAAAAAGGGCGGAGTGGACAATCTTGATAAAGTCACAGACACATACAGCTGTAAGAGGAAAACCGCCTGCTGGCCCCTTGTCATATTCCACAACATCATTGACGTATCCATGTACAATGCATTTGTGATTTGGAGTGAGCTAAACCCAACCTGGTGGGCAAGCAAGAGGAACTGGAGGAGGTTCTTTTTGGAGGAGCTTGGAAAGGCCCTTGTGGCTCCTTCCATGCAAAAACAACAATGCCTCCCCGCACAGAAGCCTCAGCAGCATTCGTGAGGGCAGCGCAGGAATATGAGCCTGGCCCTGCTCAAGAAGCATCCACGGTGGTGCAGTGGTTAGCGCTGTCGCCTCACAGCTAGAAGGTTCCAGGTTGGAGTCCTGGCTCTGGAAAGTTTCTGTATAGAGTCTGCATGTTCTCCCTGTGCCTGCGTGGGTTCTTTCCAGGTACTTCAGCTTCTTCCCACTGTCCAAAGACATACAATTGGGGACTAGGTTAATTGACTGACTGTGAGTGTGAATGTTGTCTGTCTATATGTATTGGCCCTGTGATGGACAGGTGACCTGTCCAGGGTGAACCCTGCCTTTTGCCTGAAAGCTGCTGGAATAGGCTCCAGCCTTAACAGGAATAAGCAGAAGAAAATGGATGGAACAGAATAAATTTGACTTATTTTGACTTTTTTTATTACATGAAATTATCCTGTGTAATAGATATTCTTCTCCAAAATATATATTTCACCAATCACGAGTGGTGTTAAAACTTAAAAAATACACTTTCCCTGCCCTTTGAAACATTCAGGAAGGACTAATCAATCATTTTTTGAAGTAGCATAGGTCATTTAAACATTATGAATAGGTTTGGGGTTATAACTTTACTGAAAATACTTGCTCCAAGAGCAATTCTTGGGGCCGGGTCAATTTTGACCCCATACTGTGAAGGTAAGGGATTTGAACAGTATGTGAGGGTTAAGAGGAGTGTAACAGCTTGGAGAGATGACAAATTTACTCTCCCTGAGTCCTCTTAGTACCCTCACTACAAATAATAATCACAAAAAAACTTCCCCTCGACATAGTTAAAGCTCTTGTATGCCATCTTGTGGTGTGCAGAAAATTAAATTAAAAACAAAATAATTAAAATGATATCCGTAATTTGCTCAGTCATTTCGGTTTTCTAAATACACAGTAAATATTGAGTTGGCAAAGCGCTGAGGAAAAAAAATGTAAATGTTTTGCATGTTTGTTCATAACAGTAAAGGTGTTGTAAAGTGGTATAAAGTGGTGTTGTAGTTTTGTGAGCCTAATCATTTACGACTGCTGCTGAGTCATCATATTAAAAACAAAGATGAGGGTGAAAAAAAAATGAAGGGGGTCTAAAATAAAAGCACTGAGAAGCTTGAAGGCTCCAGTGAACTGAGTAATACTATAAAAAGCTATATTACCATGAATAGAATTGCATTTTCCTGATTTTGTCTTTCATCCTTGTTTAGCAAATTTTAGTATCTGATATGACACTGACAAAAGTTGATGTTTAATGAGTTCAAACTAATATGGCCTCAATTGTGTGATGCACACACATTCAGGAGGTGGCGTTTAGATTATTGATGAAAAGAAAATGTAAAGTTATTACCAGCATATTATTGAGTGAGTGACATTTGTTCTCTGCATTTAACTCATCCTCTACTGAGCAATGTAGCACCAGGAGGCAACAGAGCAAAGCACTGACCCACCATTTGGGTTTTATTTCGAAATATCTTCCCCCTTGTTGTTTTGGTGTGTTTTTTTCCTTTCAGTCACCCCGAAGCTTGTTTGAAACACAGAACTGCGTTCCCCAAACTCTGGACTGAGCTGCCTCAGACTTTCCCTTTTACTGTGTTTAAATCTTGTCTTAAAACACACTTATGCATTGATATGTGGAAAGACGTGGTTATTTTTACAACTACGTTTCAACTGTCTTTCCCATGCTACAGCCGTCACGACATTGTTTTAGTGTGTTGCCATGCTTGTTTGTACAGCAGTTTGGGTGACAGCTTTTGTTTTAGATGTTCTCTATCATGGCGTATTGCTCGATTTGACTTCTGTAAAAAGTGCTCTTCACATTCACAAAAGCACAATTTCACTCCATCAGGACACTTCTGCCCTTGAGGCAGCCGAACATATTCCAGACTGACTGATTGAATGAAGGATGATAACTCATAAATCATTACCTCACCTGTGATTATACATCATGGCTGCAGCTCCTGCCCATAGCAACTATGTCTTCCCCCCACAAGTTTGGCTCCCCGCCACCTCCTTCTCTTCCAGGCAAGCTGTTACAGTGTCTGGGTTCTGCTTACCATCACCCCTTTATGGGCCAAATTTGGCTGTGGGGTCCCAGATCTATCTCACCATTACAAAACAAAAAACAACAAATACGTCCCACACACACTTTCAGTTCATTTGGGGAAAGTGTTTTGGTTGAATGTATTAAAGTCTTCACCCTAATGAGAGCACATTACTGTACCTCACTGATATGAAAAAGCAGCATTGGAGGGGTAATGGGCCTCATATGGAACCTTTTTATTGTTTGACCATGATAGACCTGCAACTGTACTACTGGGTACCATGTGGTGGTGGGAATGTACCACAGACAAGTTTTGGTCGTAAAGGAATGTGGCGGAATGAAAGGGTAGCAAGCAGCTGTTATCATTTAAAAACACACTCAGGAATCTGAGAAAATATCTGGGTTTTTTTTAGAAGAATAAAGAGTGACCCTTTTTTTCTTCCTCTGCAGGATCAGAATATACTCCACTAATATGGCATCGCACTCCAGTCAAATGGACATGATGGGCAGACTGTAATCGTTTAATCTTACTTATAAATGTTAAAGTAATAGGATGTTGTCTTTAATCAAATCAGTCTCTTAGAACAGGTGTCCCCTCTTTTTTAATCAATAATAGCCACCACCACCAATGTGCATTTAACTAATCTTTCCAATGGCATCGTGTAAATCAAATCCATATGTACTAATTTCTAGACAACAGGTACTGCATATGAAATGGACACCATTTGTCTGGATTTATAGCTGATACGCTCATGGTTTGGTGAGCTGAAAGCATACGTGCAGCTACTGAACGTTGCTCACTGTTGTTGCCTGATTTTACAGCCCCCCCCCCCCGAAAAAAAATGCTAAACCAAACAGCTCAAAAAGTTTGAAAACCATCTAATCTGACAGCACTGAGACACAGCTGAGTGTCTTTGTGTTTACTGTTTTATTTCACCAGCATGCTCTGCTCTGGTCAGGATGGCTAGTGAAAAAAACCTAGATGGTATCTTTTAGACTCTGCCACTGATGTATGTATGTAGGTATGTAACTGCTCTTTATTCCTCCCAGTATTCCATCCATTTTCTTCTGCTTATTCCTATTAAGGAGCCTATCCCAGCAGCTATGGGTGAGAGGCAAGGTTCACCCTGGGCAGGTCGCCAGTCCATCACAGGGCCAACATAGAGAGACAGACAACCATTCACACTCACAGCCACACCTACAGTCAATTTAGAGTATCAATCAGCCTCGTCCCCAATTGCATGTCTTTGGACGGTGGGAAGAAGCCGGAGTACCAGGAGAGAACCCATGCAGGCACAGGGAGAACATGCAGACTCCACACAGAAAGATCCCGTGCCCGAGCCGGGACTCGAACCCGGAACCTTCTTGCTGTGAGGCGACAGTGCAAACCACTACACCACCATGCCGCCTCCTCCCAGTATTACTTTCTCTAAATGTTGTGCTTTCAAATTGAAATCATGCCACATCTCTCAGCTAGTGCCTTTAGAGTCAGTGATTGAGCCTTGTAGCAGCTCACCTGGACGTAATTGAATGTACTTGAATTTTTGAACTACCGCATCATTTGGTTCATGCAGGTAAAATAAAATCTCTCTTTGTCATTTTCTGCATAATAAGACACTAAGTGGTAGGATATATCCCGGCTTTTCTTTGCTTTTTAAGTATCCCTGTCGGTGATTCTACAGGGGGCTAGTTTGGGCTATTGCTTGGGATGGAATGATAGGAGAAGTGGCTCATTACCAAAAGTGAATGTGTAATTCGTGCAAAATTATAAAATGTGAACTTGATTTATTTTTACTGAATGCTGCAAGTTTGAACTTGCACAGCACTGGTTGGAGGAGTGGACAGAGCACAGAATTTTTATCCATGGTGGTGCCATCATCAACACATGTAACAGTATCTAATCATAGGGGTGAGTAAAGTCATGTGTGTTATACATTTACAATTTTTTGATGTTGTGGGAATAGCCACACCTAATGCTTTCCACAATGCATCTATCGCTTAATAAAGGCTAATGTAGCATCGAGCTGCTAGCCTCCAGCAAAGTTGAGCAGCAGCTACAGAAGTCCTCTAAACTCACTTCAATTCACTCAGACATTTTTCTTTTTTTTTTTCTTCCAGTGAACACTTTTCATGTATCTTTAAGTTCAGCCAGTCTTGTTTTTGTTTTTTTCCCAACTGATGGATCTTAGCAACAGTCTTCAGTTCAAAGTGCTTCACTTTGCCTAATGTTCAAGAGAAAACCTCAAGAAGGTTTCAGTAAATCTTCTCTTTGTCTTTCATCTTTAACTTTGAAAACTCTCTCTTGCCCCGGGCCTTTTCCATCTTTACGGCCTCCTGGTGTCCACTGCAAGATTCTCTGTTTCAGAGTGTGCTGCTTCTCATTCACAGCTGTTTCCAGGTCAGTCTCATGTTCTCAGAAGCTAGTAATTGTTTTTTGAAAGTCAGGCAATCATTTTTTTTCAATATTTCCCCTTCATCAGCTCTCTATGCACACATCACTTGATTCCTGTTCTCTCCCTCTTATATATCTGATGAGACTCCCACCAGTTTTGATCACATTTGACCTCACTAACTTCTCCATAAACGACTACATCAAAAGACTCCCTGTCATCAAGTAGTTCCTAGATGACAACTTCTGTTTGACAGTTTCCATGCTTTGTGAGGCCATGTGTATATTTACCTGCTGAAATGTAATAAATGAACTCTTTTTTAGTGTTCGTGTGTTGTCAAAGAAATAACAAACCACACCACTGAACAGTTTTCAGCCCTAGAGACGCAGCATTTCTGTCAATTTCATTTTTTTACACTTCATCTTTATTAAAAGTACGTAAAAGCACCATGTCAAGAATGCTACCCAAATTTATGAGCTGAACCTGGACATCATTTTCAAACCAGGCACACGTATCCACATACTAACTCCACGAGTGTTCATTGCTTTGATCACTTCCCTCTAGAAACTCTTCTGTCGTCACTCAATGAAATTTGTAGCTTTTTTGTCATGTGTTTGTCAGCTCATAACACTTTTCCTGAATGCATGTCTTCTGAATTTGCTTGCACACTTGTCTGAGGTTGCAGTGTGTTGATCAAATAATGTTACAACCTGGCTCAACATATTCAGCCCCCACCACCACCACCTCATAAATGAGACCACATGTTAGATTTAGTGTTTACTCTGGGCTAAATCAACTCTCTGTTATAGACCCTTCCGTGTTGCGTATCTTTTTTCTTTTGTTTGTCACCTTGATCCAAAACTTGGAGACAGATCATAAAAAGTCAGTACATTGCTATCTTATTAATTGGCACATGACAGGATCTTTCATTTCCTTTCTATCCAGCCCAGACGAGGTCACTGCTCTAAAAAGAGATGAAACTGACAACAGTAGTGACCCTTGATAAACAGGCATTTATACGCTTAAAAAGAACAAGCAGGAGAGCTAAGACAAAGTGTACTATCGTTCAGTAAAATATTTATTCAAATTTTATAATAAAGTGATAGTGGGTCAAGGTCAGTTATTTTAATAATCCTTAATAATCCACACCAATTAGCATAATCCTCACACTATTTTCAATAGATCGATAACCTCATCAGTCCCAACACACAACAGGAACTGCCTTGTCCCTCTCGGTCAGATGAAATAAGAACTGTACAGAATTCAACTGTAGTGAAAATAACCAGCATGATACATTTGATTATAGAGTGCTCTTTTAAAAAAAACAAACAAAACAAAAAAACATAAGGAGGTGAAAATGATTATAGAAGCAGCATGGGAATAAAATATTCATGGTGAATGCAGTTCTGAGGTGCTTGATGTTAAAAAAAAATTGTACAATTGGCTGCAGTCTCATTGGTTTGGTCACTTCAGGGCTGGTGCTCGGTCGTGTGTGGTGGAGGATGGAGGTTTGGCATCAACTGGTGGAGCTGAGACTTGAGTGTGGTTGAGCTGGTCGGAAGAAGGACAGGGATTGTGTGATCATTGATGGATGAACAAGTGAACAGCAGAAGTCTGGGTGATTTAATTTATGACTTTTTGAATGACGTGGTGTAAAAGAATGATGTTATGAAGGTTTTGGCTGGAGAAGAAGAATGATGGTCATGTTGAGCTATATTTTTAATTGGAAAAAGGTGATTAGATGGATAAGTTCAAGAGAGAGGTGGCTGTTGAAGGTGATTGTAAGGTTGCAGATGTGTGTGGGGGAAGTGAGAGACTTGGTACCAGTGATGATCATGTCTGCTCTGTCCATCTGTGCCCCATCAACAGCAGGGACCAGAGCCTCCATCGATTCAAGGACCAATTTTTCGCCTGCAGTACATGTTATCCCTCAGGGACTCAGCAAACAATATCCTTTTCCATTGTTATGCTGATGATACACTCTTATATTGAAATGAACATGTCAGGAACTGAGTTTAGAGACTGATTCATACTCAGGCCGCCCATAGTTGAGGTAATGTTTGACAGCTCCTGCCAGGTTTGGTGGTGTGGGGGCTGGTGGAACCAAATGCAGACAAAATGCAGTAGCAGGCAGAAACAGGAGATGAATGGATTTACTGTGCTGAACCAAAGTAGGTTTAAAAAAAAAAAAACAGTGAGCAGGGTTAAAAAAAAAAAGGTGAAGTGAGGTGACCATGGGGTCATAGTTGGCAGAGAAACACTGAGAACAGGGCCGTGACTGACAGGACTGATTAACTGTCAAGACACCTGTGAGTCACTTAAAAAAAAGGTGGGGGGGAAAAAGGGGGGAATAAAGCAAAATGAAGACTCAGGAAGGAGGAGATTACAAATTAAAAAATGAGCTGACTGGAGTATAATCTTAAAAAAAACAAAACAAAGACAAACACAAACTACAAATACAGCAAGGACAAATGAGAAACACCCTTAAGATCAGATCAACAGAATAAGTATTTAACAAGTAACCATTTTTCTTAGTGAATATATTTGTAAAGGTGCTACTAACATGAACTTTTCACCAGATGACTGTAACAACCCATGCAACCCACACTTGTAAAGAAATCAAACCTTAGATGTCCATAAATTATGTGGAATAAAATGGAACAACACAGGGAAAGAGTATATGAACACATGAAGAAAAGGGGGTGCAAAAAGGCACGGAAACCCATGACACTGGCTGAAATCTATCAGTAATTAGAAAACAATCCTGCCTCTTGTCAGTGCAAATCAATATCAGTCGGCTCAGTTTCAACTGATGGCCTATAAAAAGGTGTGTCATTGCCAAGGTGTCACACAAGAAACATGTCATGATTGGTAAAAACAAAGAACTCGCTCAAGACCTTCGCAGCCTTATTGCTTAACATACTGATGGCATCAGTTACAGGGGGATTTTCTGAATGTTCCAGTGAGCACTGTTGGGGCCATAATCCAGAAGTGGGAACAACATCATTTCACCATAGACCGGCCACAGCCAGGTGCTCCTCACAAGATTTCTGACAGAGGTGATAAAAGTATTATCAAAAGAGTTGTCCAAGAGCCAAAAACACCCTTCCAACAGTGAAGTTTGGAGGTGGGAACCTCATGGGTCTGTTTGTCAGCTCACAGGACTGGCAAACTTCATATAATTGAAGGATGGATGGATGGATGGAAAAATGTACTGAGAAATTCTTGATAAAAATCTGCTGCTATCTACCAGAATGATAAAGATGAAACAAGGGTGGACTTTTCAGCAAGACAATGATCCCAAACACACAGCCAAGGAAACATTCACTTAGTTTCAGAGAAAGAAAATAGAGCTGCTAGAATGGCCAAGCCATTCACCTGACAACAATCCAAAAGAAAATCTATGGAAAGAACAAAAGATAAGAGTTCATAGAAGATGCCCACCAAACCATCAAGATTTGAAGACTTTGTGCGGAAGAATGGGCCAAAATCACACCTGAGTAATTCATGCAACTAAGGAGGCGTCTTGAAGCTGTTATTACCAGCAAAGGCTTATTAAATTTTAGCAAGTGTGTTCAGTACCCTGTGTCATTCCATTTTATTACACATAACTTAATTTATGGAGATCGAAGGTTCGATTTCTTTGCATGTGTGGATTGCAAGGGTTGTTACTGACATCTCATGAAAAAAATTCATGTTAGTACCACCTATATTTATATATATATATATATATATATATATATATATATATATATATATATATAAATATATATAAAGTATATTAAGGCTAAACGAGAACACTATAGATATAAATTGTTATGATATACACATTCAATATTGATTAAGTAAAACACATTTAAAGGTGCAAATGGTAAGCGGCCATTGCCTCCTCCAGTGATGTAGGGGGCAGCATGATCAGTTCATTGTCAGACTTCATGTTTTCCTCAGCCAAGAGCTGCCTCCATTGTAGAGACACCATGCCAGCATTTACCCTCGTCTTGTTTTGTTTTACATCATTCTTCTTCTTGGTTTCTTTTTGAGACGTTTGGATTCCAAAACTGAGCCAGAGGCTAAAGTGTGTCAGTGTATCTAGTGTATCTGGTGTATCTAGTACTAGCTAGTAGTCCTGGCTGCACAAGGGTGTTAAGTAGTCTGTATCTCTGCTTTCTATGGGCAACTTTGGCAAGCCATGGAAGCTGTTACTCCTGGACACTCTGTTGATTGGGATATTTCTTTTTTTTATTTCTTAAAATTAAAAATCCTTCTTTTACAAACTGTACCTTTTAATAAAACAAACCATAGTTTAAACAAAATGAATGAATTTTTAAAAAAGGCACTTGATAGCCACGCAATTGACAAGATCACACGAAGTGGAGGGCTGACAAATTCAAGGAATCAAGGAGTTTTATCAAGGAAAAACCTTTGTCACCTATTTATTGAATCATAAAAAGAAAAAAAGAAAACTATTATTATCAAAACTCTAAAATAGCTCATTTTTTAATCACTTGTCTTGTTGAGCTACAAGAGCCGGCTTATTTCCTGCATACGAAAACAAAAAACAACTTTTTCTTGAGAAATAATAAATACTTGCACTTTTACTTTCCTCTGTGTTACTCAGTACTCATCATCTGAGATGGTGATGCAGCTTTTTATATACGCCACCAAACAGTTGTGAGTGGATAAGTGAAAAGGTGCAGGAAATGAAATCATGATATATTTATCACTAAAAAGAGAGGGGGAAGAGAGAATGAGGGACAAACATAAATAAACTTTAAAATTAATTGAAAAAGTAACAGAAAAACAATCTGATACCATATGTATATCAGAATCCTCCTCATCTATGAATTTGACATTAAAATGATGATCATCATGTTCATATCACCCAGTTATAATAATGTTTAATTATACTTTCCTAATCATCGTATAATCACTGAGATTGGAGTGACATGGTTCCACCTTTTAGACTTTTGAAGTTCACGTCAGGTCAAGTAATCTGGGTTGAGGCTGAACTGTGAAATACATCAATAAGTACCTGAGATCATCTGTGTTTTACAGGGCTGTGATTGAGACAATCTATCATGTGTCAGAATTTGTAATTAATTTGTCTATAAATTATTTAGGGATATTACCGTGATCCTTGAATTCAAATTTGATTCAGTGTGATATATTAATATGTCAGTGTTTTCCATCTCTGATATGATAAAGATTCCTTCGAACAGTCCTGAAAAGCTGACGTGAGAATGAATTAGATGATTCTCTGTTCCACTAGACTGATTTAATGTCTCATTGCAATGTTTCAAAATGATTGTTGTCCTTGACGGTTGCAGTTATGAGGGACACGTTAACTTTTTTGACATAAAATAGTCACACTTGGTAACCTCGGAATGTCATTTATAATATTTTCTTCATTGCCCCTGTCCTCCAAAACTGTCAGTGATGGTTCCAACATATATTAATAATGTGCTCCTATATCTATTATTCTGAGGGATATTTTTTATCACCATAAACACCTCATCCGAACAGGTGAATGAACACGTATTCCCAGCTGAACAAATGTGCTATAATATATACATATGAAGGGTGACCATCCTCAGATCAGGGCTGATAGCTTAAATATTTACCAAAAATAATTTATGCTTTAAATATTCCATTATACCTTTATTTCCTCTTGTATTCTAAACAATACCAAAATTTGCAAAAATAACATGACGCTGCGTAGCGATGAAGACTTAAAACTACTACTTGAGAGCATGAACTCATAGGGAAAATGATGATGGAGGGAATACACTAACTGAGAAGTAGGCTCCTTATACTTTGTGAAACCTGTAGAGTCGCCCCCTGCTGGCCATAATATAGAATGTAGGTTTAAGGCACTTTTTATTTTAGGGCTGTAGTACAAAATTCTTCAGTCAGTATATTCTTCTTCAGTCTCCAAGAATCACATCCCCTCTTGGACCCTCCAAAAACATTTAAAAAAATGACATGACACTTACCTATGACCTCAGTGTGCCATTTATTCTGGCTTCGAGTTATTTAAAAAAAAAAATTCTCAAGTATTTTACACTCTATGTAATGCTCTATAGTATGCATCCGACATATTTGTCAGCTGTTCATCTTAAACGTAAAAACCTAGCTGCAACAAACCTCTGCTGCCTAAATGACTTCAATTTGAAAGGTGTTGTAAAGCTCAACCCATCCTTAGTCTTCTAATGCTCCTCATGTCCACATTTCGAAATACATCATTTTCGACAAACATTTTATAATCTGTTTTACAGTTTTAAGGGAGACGAATCAGTGCCGTGTCATATGTAACTTCAGATAAACGGTCACTTGAGATAAAGCAGACGCGGGCCACGTCGTCTCCAGTTGAGGATTCAGATGATATTAGACGCAGAGACTTTTTAATCGAGGCGTTCAGGGCCAGACTGAAACAGAAGGGTGTCATGTCACATTAGATTTGTTATTTCCCCCCTCGGTGTTAATGGTTTGAAAAGCCCCCTAGTTTGGCCGAGTGGCAGCGCTTCAGAGCCCATTAGAAAGTCGCTGCCGTGATACAGCCGTCATTACCGCAGGATCCCCCCCCCCCCCCCTTCCGCCCGACCCGCCCCTCGCCACCGCTTAATCTAATTAGATAGCCCGGCTCCCGGCTTTTGGAGGTGGTGGTGGTGGTAGGGTGGGGTGGAGGGTGGTGGGTCTCTATTGGTATTCATTAAAAATACATGATTTATCACTAAGCTCTGTGAGGTGCGGCCCGCTCAGCCGTCCGGAGGTACAGAAGCAGAGTTGAATAGATCCTCCGCGGACTAAGATTTAGTGGATCTAACTTCATCTGCAGCTGATCTCCTCTGATCTAGGAATTATTCCGCCGGATTCATGTTATTACACGCTCATTCAGACTGACCGTATTTAATATGTGCCATAATAATGTAAACTATTTCAAAGCATAGTACGAATAAGAGTGATAATAGTAATAATAATAATAGTAATAATAATGATAGGACCTAATAATAAAATAATAGTAAGAAATCAAATCATTATTTTTAAATTACGAAAATAAAGCTTAAAAATTTGTATTTTTCTTGAGGTTTAACCGTTTTTATCCGAGGTCGAGCACACGATAAATAAATTAGATATTAAATACAACGTTCTGGGGAAAAAAAAAAAACATTAACGAAATGAAAAAAAAAAACCCACACACTAACGTTCTATCACAAACCAAGTTAAACGACCTTGGAAGATTATCTACAAGGTATGAAAAACAAGATATGAAGTATTTTGCTTGTAAAGTTCGAGGAAGAATGTCGCAACTTGTTTTGTAGGCTACAAACTTCACTACTGACAACCGACAACACGCGCAACTGGATCATCTTTTTCATAATTTTCAGGTTCCAAATGAAACATTAAATCCAAAAATATCCAACTCGAGCCCAATAAACCATTAATTAAAACTGAACTACTGTAAATCTGAATGATTATTCATTATTAGGCTACTAGTATTTTTATAAAATCCGTTTTCCGGTCTTTTCTGACAGTTTTTCCTGCGAAGCTCATTGAGCGCCCCTCCAGCCTTCTTTCTAAATACTCTTTCCTCTTCGACAAATCTGATCTTTATTTGTTGGATTTGAATGAAAACTTTGAATTTGTTTAAAATCGTCTGTTGATGTAATGTACCAACATCAAATCTTTCAGTCCGCGTCCTGAAGCTCGGTATCGATCGATTCTCCGGGCCCGTAGCGGAGGCTGCAGCTGCTGGTCAGCCAACCCCCCCCCCCCCCCCCCCTCTCTCTCTTACGCTGGCGGTATTTGGACACTAGAGGGAGCTTGAGTCCGTGTTTGGAGATGTTAAACCATAGCAGCCACTAGACGGGCAGCACCATGACTCCGTGGTAGAAGGCTTTGTCAATATGGGTCACAGTGACAGTTTTTCTGTTCCAATGTTCATCAAGTTCATCCTGGTGGCCCCTGCTAAGCTGCACTGGTTCCACTCCTTCCAACTCTTTACCCTCCATCGCATTGATCTACTGCTGCTCTCTTCCAAGTCGGTCTAAATTCTGTCACACAGGTTTACCTGGCTCAAAACTAATTCCGCTGTTTGCACCAAACACATCAACCAAACCAATATCGGTACCTCGTCACCGCGATGTTTGCCCCCCCCCCCCCACACACACACACAGAGTCTTCCTCCAGACCACACTCTCCTCCACTTTATAGATCCCTATAGCTATAAGCTCCAGCGCAGGATTTTCACTCCCGACAGAAAACTCCCAAGTGTGTCATTCCCCTCCCGTCATTCATCTTCATAACAACCCGTTAGTGTAAAATTAACAACGACTTAACTATGGCGGCCATAAACGTGTCCGGGTATTACAGGCAGACGGATGGATGAGGACAGTGTGTTGGTGGTGGAAACGGTGCTTGGCTCGGGACCTTTGTCTGCGTAAATGAGTTTATTTGTGGTATGGGGCCCTTTAGGGCTCAGCTGAGGGGGTTCCAAGTGGTCACAGAGCAACATAACAAAAGGTTTAACATTTCTGTCAGTCACTTTTGAGATATAAACAGTTCTGAAACTAAATTGTGAAGAGAAAAAAATCTCAGATCGCAACGCTGATACAGTGGCGCGGTTTAGGATCTGAAGCGCCTTGTGGATGACTCTAAACTCACTCGTTACATTCATGGAAGAGGTTTAAGGGGGCGGGGGAGGGGGTGGGTCCTGATAATTTGGGCTATAACTGTGTAATCCCGTCTATTTCGTCTAATACCACCGGCCCGACGCAGCGGCGTGTGCGCGCATCCCCCGATGTGATAATGGTTCGATGTGAAATCCAACCAATCGAACCTGCTCCCTTTATATAAAGTGTGTGTATTTGTGTGTAATGTTGTGCGTGTGTGTGTGTGTGTGCGTGCGTGTATGCGCGCAAAAAAAAAAAAAAAAGCCACGGACTCAATTTAATAAGGATTTGACACTCATTCCCATCAGAAATGCAATGTGTTTCAGCTCCACTATTGGTCTCGTTTAGTCAGGAGTACGGTATTTTTTAGC
>NC_141335.1:18846382-18868882 GCF_037954235.1 Aulostomus chinensis | reverse complement strand
GAAAGCAGCAAAGGGGGTGGGGGGGGGGGGGATGCAGCTAAACAAGAGCTTGTGGACATCGGACACACCGCTCGGACCCGCGGTAAACTGGACTTAACAGCGTGGCCACAAAGTGCGACACCTCCGTGCGTAAAAGCCGCCCAGAGCCCAAACAGAGACAAAAAAGTTTTGTGTGTCTGTGTATAGCCGTTGCTCTTTCTGTTTGAAAAAAAAGGGACGGTAGAGAGTGTGTATTCGCTGTGGCTCCGGTGCCCCCTCGGTCGCGCCGGTCAGTGGAAACGCACAGAGCTCCCGGCAGCAGAGCGCGTCCTCTCCGCAGAGGTTGGTGGAGAAATCACCCCCGGAATATCGCTGTTTGTTAGTTCTGTCGGCAACTTCCATCTGCTCTCCCTCCTTCTATTTTTGGATTATTTGCTGAAAAAAACTTGGAGGTGGATTTTTGGAAGGGGGGGGGGGTCTCGTGTTCGGCTGTTTACAACTACCTCTATCTGCAGTTTGGCAGTAGAGAGAGCACAAATCGATTTGTTTTACACACTTAAACCCCAATACCGCTTGTGTAAATGTTTTTTGTTTTTTTTTGTTTTTTTGTTTTTCATTTCATTTTAGAAGGTTTCTTCCTGAATTACACACCGGAGCCTCTGCTGCCCAGAGTTGTAAACACAGCAACAAGATAACAGCTTATTCTGTCCCGTGTCTTGCGTTGTTATCCGCAAAGAAATATGTGTAGATTAAATGTCATCTAACGCGCCCAACGCTTCATGTACAGTTGAGGTAAGACCCAGATATCAGCTAGTTACTGCAGTTTCAACAGACGCGTGTGAAGACAAGCGGCAAGATTCCAACAAGGTTTAGTTGAGTCGGCAGGATTCTTCTTTACGCACGGCGTTTATTTACAACCGAAGCTTTCCGAGTATATTGCATATGGACGTTAAAGTCCAACATGTGACGGGGAAAGCATTTGAATGTGTTTAAAAATTGCTGGACGACTGGGACCATGTGTCACACTCTCTGTGCCAGCTCGCAGCGTTTCAGCGGATCTTCGAGTGGCCCCGATACATAAAACAAGAAGATATTTGGGGAGTTTAACGCATCAGTGCTTGATTATCTTGATTATGTTCTGGTATGCTGACTAGATGTCGCCTGTGCAGCTGTTTGTTTTAGAGAAAGCGTGTGTGTGTTAGTGCTTGTGTGTGTGTAGGACTCCGGGTGGGTGACAGTCACCATGGCCATGTGCCGCTAGGAGGCAGAGCACGATCAGAAAAATCCAGCGCTGAACTTGAACCTGATCAGTTTCACTGCCAACGCTCTACATCTACACAGGCTACTATTTGGCGATCTCTTTAGAATAAAGGGAGAGTATACAAGACATGGGGATGGAGGGAGGGAGGGTGGGGGGCATGGAGGAGGATCCCCACCCACCCACCACCAAAATATACAATTCCTCTTCATCAACGCAAAGCCCTCTCTCTTCTATAGATCTTACATTTTTGCACACATGCAGGCTGCAATCAGCATTTGCAACAGCATTGTAATATGCCTGCAGACTTGTTTTTACCCCCCCCCACACACACACACACGCTCACATTTCATTTTGCGTACAGATTTTATAATCACCCTGAAAAAATTCACCAGGATTATTCCCGTTTAAACACCAGTAATTTTATTGTCTGAACTATTCTATTTTAATACAAGATTATTGACAGCATACATGTCTGTTTTTTTTCACAGCATGAATCGTGCTTGTAAAATCTAAAACTTAATGCCCAAGCAGAGTTTTTCCAGTTTTTCAGCCTCACATCTTCTACGCCAGATTAAATTACATCCTCGATCATTTCCACGTTACCCTCCAAAAAAATGGGAAAACATTTTGGACAGTCTCTGCAAGGGGAGAGAGACAGCACTGTCACACCTACATTGTTTAGTTTTAACCTTTTTGAAGATTTTGCGTTAGACAGGTGGAACTTGTAACCAGAAAGGAGTTTTGCCATAGTGTGTTACTGTGTGTTACTGTGTGTGTGTGTGTGTGTGTGTGTGTGTGTGTGTTTCTCTTCCACATTTTGAGGTGTGATAGAATTATTTGTAATGTTTTGACATGTGGATCTTGTATGGACATCCTCTCCGCTTTTCTCATGGTTTATTTCACGGTATTGCGAAAATAAGGGATTTATATATGTATCACTTAAAATTAATTAAAATTTAACAATTCACATCGAGACTTAAAAAAAATCCCCCAACTTATTCATCCTCCATGCTCGTGCTCTATTAAATGTAGCTAATGTTTATCAACACCCCCCCCCCTCCCTTTTTTAGCTGTTGTGTAACAATCTTTGACCTGAAGTGAAATCAAAGAGGGGAACGTTGGAGAAGGGTGATGCTGAGACGATGGGCCGTGGTGGTTTTGTTGGTGCACACCGGGAATTTATCATGTTATCTCCATGTCCCAGTTTGCACACAGATGTCGTGCAAGACTGCAGTGCTCAAGTGATATTTCCTGGAGGGGATGTAGTGCACATTCAGCCCTCCTCTCTCTCTCTCTCTCTCTCTCTCTCTCTCTCTCTCTCTCTCTCTCTCTCTCTCTCTCCATGTCACATAGAAACACACACTTGCATGCATTCTGACACACACACACACACACACACACACACACACACACACACACTCCAACCTTATCCATGTTATCAGACAAAATCTGCACTGATCACCCAGACGGTGAAAATTAAAATCTATTTTTTGATTCTCAGTGGTTTTAAGTTCATTAAAATGTGAAATTGGGCGGCTGAGTAAAGAAGGTCAACATGCATTAGGCGACTAGCACAGAGTCTTCACCTTGGACTGGAAGTCTTTAAAAGAGGGACGGTGAATTATGCTCTCCTGTGTTGCTTCTTTAATTCAGCCGGCCACTCTGTTCACACTCCTCCCCACTCCGCTGGATGGTCTGGCTTTGACAAAAGGCTTCTTAAAAAGTAGTCAGGAGTTAATCTGGCCTTGAAGGCACGAGGAATCGGGCTGAATGGCTCATTTTAGGATGGTTTCTTGCTGTACTAGCGACTGATATCTAAGAACTATAAGTAAGGCGCATACGATTGAGGCCAAGATTTTTCCTTCTCTCTAACCCACACTCTCCGTGCCGCCTGCCTTTTCCTCTCCAAGGCGCACATGTTGGACGTGTTTGTGATAGTCTTTCTTTCTGCTGATTACAGGATCAAAACCTGTACAAACAAGGTTTGACAAGTCAAACTCATCCACATGTTATTGTTTTGGTCTATACTGTATTTAACCATCATTTCCTGCGTGTTCTCTGTCATTGGCAAAAACATCGTTTTCTTTGAGGAATCTGATTTGAGCTTTTATGTCAGAGTCAAAATATTGTTTCCCACCATTTCATGGCTATGACTTGTTATCCAGATCCCTTTGCATTGTAATCATTCTTCCTACTTACAAGGGTTTCAGTCATTACAAGGCACATTTTCTCACCCCTTTATTGTCTCGTACTACACGCCAGCATTCTATCTGGTTTTATCGGCTCCTGTATGTGAGAGAAAGAGGATGTTTTGGGTGTTTTGCTTGCTCTCTCCCCTTATTGCCAATTCCCACAACTAGCTGAATGAATTACAGGAGAGAATAAAAAAAACCCAAACATGAGCTTTTCTGCTCAGAGAAAGCATCACCTTCTAATTTCCTCCTTTTGCTCCCCATTTCTCCTATCCCTCTCTTTTTCTCTGTGGCCCCCCCCCCCCTTCTGCATTGCCAGCAGCTGAGCCCCTTTCGTCGGCCATCGTCTCGTCGGAGGAGCTGTCGGAGCGCTGTTCAGAGCACTCAGAGGAGAGTGGGAGCCTCAACGGGCACCACCCGGGCTCAACCGTGAGCCGGCTGGCCCGGCTGGGTCATGACTCTCACCCCTCACTGGAGCAGGACCTGCTGACTTGTGGCCAGTGCCAGGCCACCTTCCCTCTGGCGGACATCCTGCTGTTCATTGAGCACAAGAGGAAGCGATGCCATGGGCCGCCCTGCCTGGCTGTTGGCCGAGGGTTGGACAAACCCCCCTCGCCCTCCCCAGGCCTGGCTCTCACCCCATCACCTGCCTTGGGTTCCCTGCGCAGCCGGAGGCCCGTGGAAGTGGGCATCCAGGCCACATTGGCAGATGATGACGATGACCGATTCTCATCACCTCGGGGGATTTGTCCCAAACAGGAGCCCCTCCCAGGTAACCAACACACCATGTGTGACTTCTGTCTGGGTTTGACCACAGTTGCAGGTGGTGCCTCCAACAAGAAGTAGCAGCTTTTCTCATGCAGTGGTTGTCAGATGGCCGTTTTAGTGGAAGCATGTGTGTCAACGTGAATGAGGAAAAATAAGAAAGCCAACAAATATTCACTCTTTGAGAAAGACCATATTTAAAAAAAAGAAAGAATTCCAACAACCTGGAAGCTTTCAGGATCCAGATTCTACAGTGGCATTGTGGTTGTGTCTACAGCTCTGTATGAGTGTATGTGTGTTTGTCTGAATGTGTGTGTGTATGTGTGTGTGTGTTGTTTTCATATTTTTGTCAGAGTGTGTGTTTGTTGTGGTACCATTTAATGAGAAACTAATTTGAAGTGAAGCCTTTCATCTACAAATACCTTTGTCCAGACAATGCATAGTTGTACTCACAGCACTCTTGAAACAGGATTTTAGGGGATACACACACCTCATTCTGTTTAGGGGTACAATCGTGAGAACAAGCCCCTGTTTTATGTTCCAGCTAAAATCACGTACATTGGTTTGGTTTTGGTTTAGTTCTGTGTGTGTGTGTGTGTGTGTGTGTGTGTGTGTGTGTGTGTTTGTGTGCTGAGAGAGAGAGAGAGAGAGAGAGAGAGAGAGAGAGAGAGAGAGAGTGTGTGAGAGCAGACATCTGTTTTTGCCCACATTTTAGAAGGGAGTGTGTGTGTGTGTGTGTGTGTGTGTGTGTGTGTGTGTGTGTGTGTGTGTGTGTGTGTGTGTGTGTGTTCGCGCGCGAGTAAGACAATTTAACAGATCTCATCAACTTACTGTCCTTCCAATGGATTCAAAGCAGAGGGTGTGTTTATGAGTGATTGATTCTACTCGTGTTTTCCCAGTTTGCCCATTTTGTGCATGGTGACCAAATCACCACAGTCCAGTGACAAAGAGACCCTAGGGGACCTTGAAATTGTGGACAGTGTGTTTGTTCATCATTTCTTTGTGTGTACATGTGTGTATGCAGTAGGAAGATCATTGGCTGATTGAAGAGGAAAATGTGTGTGTTAGCATTTATGACTCGGGCTTAAAATCTTGGGAGTAACTGCAGCCTCTTCCTGGGATTGGGTGCACAGAATATGTGTTTTTGCATAACGTGTGTGTGTGTGTGTGTGTGTGTGCGTGTGTGTTTGTGTGTGTGTGTGTGTGTTTGTGTGTGTGTGCGTCTCTCATGTGGCCCTAGCAGATGTGTCCGCTCGGTGTGGTTTCCCCTCTTCCACTGCCACATCTTACCCAACTAAATGCAGCCCAGCTCTCCACCCCTTTTTTATACTCTCTTGCCTTTCTCCTGAGTTTACCTCTGTACCAAACTTCATAGGTAAAATGCATGATTTTCCTTCACTTATATTCCTCTTTTCCTAGTGCAAAAATCAAATAAGAGGGAAGGAGTGAGGGAAAAAACGGCTTTAGTATTGCTCATAGAGGGAAAGTCGTTTATTTAAAGCATCTTAACACCACTAATTATTTGTTGCAGTGCCATTTTTTTCCTCTCTGTGCATTTTAATTAGCAGTAGTTTTTAGTGGCGGGCTGCCTGTACTAAATTAGCCGTTGCAGAGAGAGAGAGAGAGAAAGAGAAGGAGAGAAAACGGGGTGAGGATGAAATAGAGCAGCGGAAACACAGAAGCAAAATACACACTTTATCATTTTGCTCATTGAATGCGTCTCAGGAATCCTAAATGTTCCAGTTTGTTTTCCATTTTGCAGTTTCAGTGTGCGTTCCTGTGGAAATAATCACAAAACGCTGCTGAAAGCACTCCTTGCTGTTTCTTGTAATTGATTGCTGTTCCCACAATGAACAAGATGAGGAAAATTATTGACGGACTAACGTGCATTTGACCTTTGATCTTCATCGCTGGCTAGATAGACAAATCTATCTCTGGTGACTGGAAGGAGTGTGAAAGATTGTGTGTGTGTGTGTGTATGTGTGTGTGCGCGTGTGTGTGAGTGCCTGTGTGTTTGTGTGCGTGTGTGTGTTTCTCTTTTAGGCAAACCTGCTTGTGTCGAAGCAGTGACTATATGTTTCAACACACACATTCGCGCTCTCTCACACACACAAACACACACACACACACAAACACACACACACACACACACACACACACACACACACACACACACTGACACTCACCAGCTAAACTGGGTTATTAGAGCGATTTACATCATAATACAGGCGTCTGGTTGCTTCAATAGCGTTGTGTGTGGGAACGTCTTGGTATGAACAGCTGAACACTCAGACTGGAGGAGAAAACAGGATGGTAGTGTTATATATCTTGTCTGATGTTGATGTCAGACGGAGAAAGAAAGACAGAGCTTTATTACCTAGTTGGAATTTTACACAACAAATCTACATCGGCTCTTTGCACATTTTAAAACACTTTTAAATTCGTGCTAGACATCACTTCTGATAGCTGATAATTAAAGCCCATATTCCCCTTCCTGACTGGTGCTTTCATCCTAATTGACCCCAAACTGTCACGGTGAAGTAAATATGTCAGAAAAAATTTCAGCTGGAATTTCAACCATGATTATAGCTGTCCAAAAGCATTCCTAATGACAAAACAAGAAGGAGAGGGCTTCGTAATGTAGGTTTTCCATGCACTGAATAAGGCCTCAGTCACAGCAAAACTTAAAGAATAACACAACTGATCATGAAGGGATTTTTAATTCACTGTTAATTGTAAAAAACATATAATATACATATGATATTTAATTCTTCTTGAATACAATTATAATACAATTTAGATTAAAATATACAACAAATCTAAGACCTGCCTGTCCTGGAAGGTATTGGTGCGTATTTCTCATTATCTGTGTTGATGTTTCCTGCATGGATTACCCTATTGGATGCGGCTTGTTGTGAAATGTGTGTCTTGCATCCGTGGTCAGAGTGCTGCAGAGCTGCTCCAGCTGCTGTGAGGCTCACAACAACACAAAGCACCAGACTTGTGCCGGGCCGCTGCTATTTACATATCAAAGAGCTGCGGTCGAGAAGACATTACCTGTGTGTGTGTATGTGTGTCTGTGTGTGTGTGTGTGTGTGTGTGTGTGTGTGTGTGAGAGAGTGAGAGAGAGAGACAGAGAGAGAGAGAGAGAGAGAGTCCTATATGAGTAAATCTCAATCATTGATGGCAAAAGAGGCAGCATGCTTGCCCACACACACACACACACACGCACGCACGCACACACACACACACACACACAAACAGACACACACACACACACACAGTATGGGCTCTCTCTCTCTTTCTCTCTTGCCCATTTATTCTATTAATCCCTGACTGAGATGAAAATTCTGATTATAATCCCAGAGGCACCCCTCATTCAGAAACAGCATCGCTAATGTCTCTAAAGAGAAGGCTTTGCATGTGTGTATGTGTGTGTGTGTGTGTGTGTATGTGTGTGTGTGTGTGTGTGTGTTTGTGTGTGTCATGAAAAGATGCGTCATTCTCTTAGTTTTTTCTTTTAATCAATTTTTTTATAGAAAATGTATTGGTTTAAAAATTGAAATTCGCATAAATTATTTGTTTATTATTGGCATTTTTTAAATAAATATTTCTTTCCATTTTGAAAGTTAAATTTCATTCCAATGACAAGAAATTAATCCTTCCATCTGCGGAAAATCAGGTGATGATATGTGTGTTAATGACCTGAAATTAATGATGACTAAACAGAAACACATAAGTGTTCATCTTATTGACCTTACTTGCTGAACTCAGTCACTACATCAATATATATGGTCAGTACTCACAGATTAATTAAAAAAAAATTTTAAACAAATTTATTAGCCATATTGACATTTTTAGCCCAAAATATTTTGTTTCCAGACCGTCATTGTGGCCATCTCTCTGATGAGATTCTTCTGGCAAGAAGCCTCACATCATGATTGTTAGTTAAATGATTAGTCATTAGCTTATCATCACTGGCCAGTGATACACACCTTTATATACTATATATATATATATATATATATATATATACCCAGTTTACCACTTTTAATACCCATTTATTTTTCTGGCTGGAAGTCAGATCTCTCTCTTACTCCCATTTATATTCTGTTCTCATATTTTTTAAATTTTATTTAATTGTCTCTTTTTGCTCTTGTTTCTCTCCTTTCAACATTAACGGTCAGTGCAATTGATGCTGAACTAAATACACTAAGTTTATAGTGTGCATGTGTATGTGTGTGTGTGTTTCACATGCTGTAGTGAATCCCGACGAGTCTATACAAAGAGATTTCACACACAGGCTGCCATTACTAATCTATTGTTGCTCTGTCTGTCTTTGGTTTCTAATGCGAGGTTTAGTTAGTGGACTCAAGTGCAGCGTTTGAACTCCTAACATCTCTCCTCCGGTGCAGTAAGAATCAGACTGCGTCAAGGTTTTGAATGAGCTTACTGAATGTAAACATCTTTCTGTATGCAGAAAACGTCAGCAGCAGGATAACATATACAGGAGGCCACAGGAATGACAGAAAAAGCTAATAATCTGCAGCCAAGGCCAACAAGCTCCATTGTGTTTTATATTGTGCACTCAAAAAAACCCTGCATATTGACTGTTAGAGTTGATTATTGGCTTGCTGTGCTGCAAATGTGTGGGTGTGTGTTTGCAGAGCGTGTCTGCAATCCAGACGGAGCAAAAAACTTGGAATTCCCTGCTGATAAATTTTGAACATAGTAATAAAACAAGGAGCGGACGACAGTGCTTTGGGCAAAGAGTTTTGTGTTGCTGGAAATAGAATATGGAGCACTTCACCTGAATTTAAGATGTAGCTTTCCTGTTGCCTCTGCTGGGAAAGTCCAGCCTGTTGATTTATCCTTTATACTGTTTAGTAATGCTCAAAGCACACACACACACACACACACACACACACACACACACACACACACACACACACACACACACACACACACACACACACACACACACACACACACAAGAACACACATTTTGTTACATAAGATAGTGTGAGTGCTGCAGCAGCAGAAGTAGCAGGGTTGAATCACTAAGCTACATCTTGTCTGCTTGTTAGATAAAAACGGATTAAAAAAAGTTTTGGTTGTTCTGGTGACTGTGATGGCATAGGGGCATATTGTTGATTAATTTAAAGGATCTTTTTGGTCCTGTTTAGTCATGGACTTCTGTACCCCTCTCCCCACAGGACAAAAAAACAAAACAAAAAACACCAACACCCACAAATATCTGGCTTCTGATGGCAATGGGTAATAGTATAATTGGCAGTCATAGCCATAGCAATGCCGGCAGTTCTATGTATTTATCAGCTCCAGCTCAAACACGAACATGGCACCTGGGTCAGCATGCTATTTGCCCTTTTCTGGTATGATTCCTACAAATTAAAAACTGTAAACACACCTTTAACCTACCTAACACCATAGCGATGCCTCTTTTTATAATCTGTCACTACACAGCTATGCTAGCGATGCCTGCTAAATAGCTACTGGCTGCATGAGAGAGCTCCTCTCAGAACTCAAAGAGTGACTGCTGAATGAAGTGCACAGATGCTGGACACACCAATAATAATGAATTTATGGTAAATTCAACTTCTTTTTTTATCACACTTGAAGACTTTACAAAAAAAAATATGGTTTTCGATTTCCAGGATTCATCTTGCCACCAATCAGTATCTTGGGACCTCCAAAGGGGTCCTGACTCCTGCTTTAAAAACTGTGATTTTGTTGCAAAAAAGTCCTTATCACTGACGATACAAAAATCACATCCAAGGATGAATGTTTGTTTTTTTTTTAGCTGAAAGTGACCTTTGACCCTCTTATTATGATACTCTCATCGAGTTGTGAGAAAATATTAAGGTCTTTTGCGGCAGTAAATGTTCGAAAACATTGGATTATTGTTATGAGTGATGCGTTAGTGTGTTAGCCGTGTTGTGAACTAAGAGCTTTCGCAGTGTCGTCTGCAGAGTCTGTCACGAGTCATCTGGCTGCACAGGAAAAGATGCTTTCCATGTGCGGTGACTTTGGAATAAATAGAAGAAGAGCAGGGCATGAGCTGCAATCACCACCGCCACGGCTGAACAGACGACATCAACATCAAAGGGGGGAAAAAAACCCGACAGAAAGACGTCACACTGCCCACACACTTTGATTGACAGCTGACCCCTGGGAAGTGCGGTGCAGACGCACCACAGAGGCGACGACCAAAGATGGAGACTGATCTGTAGAAAACAAAAGATCTCCCACAGTAATGTGGTCAGTGAACCATCTTAAAACAATGACAACAGCAGAGTAAAGAAAAGATTAAAAATACCGACGTTATTTCCCAGTTTGCAATATTTACTGCGGCGACGGCGTGTCAGTGACGTGTGTGACGTCAAGCTGACTACTGTACTCGCTCTGTGATGGAAGATTGTTTATTGATCTGGCTCTTTTATGTTTATCTGAGCCATTCGACATCCACGCTACATTTACTCCTTCGTGGTGAGAGGGAAAGCTGCTGTTTTTGGCTCACTTGCTGCTCACTGGGTGTGTGTTTATTCCTGCACGCTCACACACACACACACACACACACACAAACACACACACACACTCCGCATGGTCTGCTCAGGGGTTGCACATGTTACTCAGCTCTCTTATTATGTTGAAGGCCTGTTCATAAAACTGTTTATACACTACAAAGCTTATTTATATAGGCCACTGGATTACAGACCAGTCCTGCACACACACCACACATACAAATGCACACACAAACACACACACACACACGTACATATTCAGACATATATCAGATGTGTTCATCGATCAGTGCCTGTCATTGTATGAATATCATGACTTAAACAGTGTGTCTGCGTGTGTGTGTCTGTCAGAGGAGCACAAGTGAACATGAAAGTGTGTGTGTGTGTGTGTGTGTGTGTGAGAGAGAGAAAGAGAGAAAGAGCGAGCTGGCAGTGTAGATGCAGGACATCCTCTGGTAGTGTATGCCAAGGCTGTGCTGGCAATGTCTGTGCGGCCACCGTGTGAGTGAGTGTGTGTGTAGAAGGGCCTGGTTCTTTGCTCTGGTTTCATGTTCCTCATTTGGCTGAATCTCTACTCTCAACTACAGAAAGGCCAACACACACACACACACACACACACACACACACACACACTGCCACTCTGAAACAGTGTGTTATACGTATGAGCAGGTCTAATCTTTTACGTTGGCATTGTTTCTGTCCCTCCCACCTTCTTCTCTACTTTACATCTTTCTTCTGAGTAAATTAAAAGCGCATTTATTGCCAAACAAAGTGGGATGCATCCTTAAAGCAGGATAACATATGTAATTCTTATGATCTCAGGCAGTTTGCTTGATATTTTTTAACATGCCCAAACTCACTGTAAAAGTGTGAGACGCAACGCCCAAGCTGCAGATGGCACCTCACAGTTTGTTCACTTGGAAGCTTCAGTTTGAGATCACCACAAAGAACAAGGAGCCAAAAACCAGCACAGTATCATGGACCTTATTTTTTTGTTGTAGGCAACACCACGTTTTATGTGTTACAGCTTTCCTAATGTGAGTATTTGAGCACTTTTACAGCAGTAACGTAGGGTGTAAGGATGTTTTCTATTATTTTTGATTCAGTAAGCAATAATGTTGGTCTCTTTGTTCCTCTTTTTTTTTCTCCTTTTCCCTTCACTTCTAACCAGATAGAACCAATGTTTGCTCGATGGTGCTGCCTGTTAGAAGGCAACTTTTTTTTGGTCACACTTGCTCATTTGGTGGAAAAGTTGTGTCTCTAGCTATGAAGTGTCACACATCAATAAAATTGACTTGACTGAAATCAATACAAATCAAGTCAAAAGTCAGACTCTCTCAGATAAGCATGTCTCTGCGTTACAAATCAAAGTTGAAAAGTAAGGTTGTTTTGTGATGTGCCAGTACTATGGTTATGGTTTGGTTAGGTTTAAGCTCAAAAACTCTCAAGCCGGGAGAGATCATAGCTTCAAATAAGCACTTTTGTTTGGGGACGATCATGGTTTTTAAAACACTGTCTTGACTTGCGGCTGGCAACGGGCAATGAACAGCGGTCTCCCACGTAAAGTCTGGTGCTTATGTGACGCATCTGACACCCTGACCTGCCTCCAGACACTGTATGTTGATATCATTTGGTTTCCAACTTTTTGGTGATATTTTGTCACTCAGACGTGGTTGTTTTTGCTGCAGATATTTCAGACATATCCACTGTTTGTTTTGGGTTTTTTTTCTCGGAAGGCTAATCTCCATCAATTAGGTTGTGTTTAATATTACCTGTGTGTGCTGCAAAGGTTTATATATGACACACAAATTCTGCACAAATGTCAAGATGAACCTGAATAATCACAAAACGTCATAAGCAGTGCAGAAAAAACAGACATTTTTTTTTTAATGGAACCATGTAATTGTTTTCTTGATTCTTTTTACGATGATTGGACAAGTTTGGTTCTTGAAAGTATTCAAATATAAAAAGTATCAAATTTCATGGTTTTCTCATCTACACATGATTTGCATTTTACAGTTTAAAGAGTCAAAAACAAAAAAATAAAAAAATGTTGATCATGTAACACCATAATGCTCATGTATTACTTCTGATATCTTTACATTTCTTGTGAAAATATTCCTATTCCTAGGCATTCCTATTTTCTTTTGCCTCAAAAGTGACAAATTTATAAATAAAAAGAAAGTCAGCATGATTTTACAGCCAAGATGAACCACCATCGTCCATTGTTACAGTTGCTCATCCCTTCAGACGTCAAGGAATATTTAACAACGCTTTAAAAACGATAGTCACACAAACATGTCGAAGGAACTCCCCCATCGCCACCAGCAGCACCACTGACTTTTCTCGATAATTTGCGGACACTCATTTGAATTTTAAGCGCTACTTTAATCTTCAAAGCTCAAATAGCTTTATGAATATGCATGCATTGGGCAGACTTTAGTTCATTACCTAGTTGTAAATTCTAATGACCATTAGTTCCTCACAGTAATTGCCAATTGTTTTGCATTTTTGATTGGCCTATTACCATGCACATTCGCGGCGCACATCAGCTACGGTTGTCAGAGCCGGCATGTCAAGGGGTGTTTTCATGCTTTTGTGTATGTGTATGTGTGTGTGTTTTTGTGTGTGTGTGTGTGTGGGTGTGGGTGTGTATGTTCTCATTTGTGCCTTGGGTGAGATATATATGTGTGTGTATGTGTGAGCTGGGTGAGGGATTTTGGGCTAATATAAATGAAAGTTGCGGGGGTTTTTTTGTGTTTTTTTTTTAATTGTGTGAAGATTGAGAGGCGAGCAAGAGATTGGATATATTTAATTTACATGATGTCTTGTGTGTTCCCTCATTATACTGCTTGTCTCTCACAAACACACACATTAAACACACACACACACACACACACACACACACACACACACACACACACACACACACACAATACACCCAATGCAAACCATCTGGCTCGCTCCTGTACGGGTCGCTTGACATGGTAAAATGATTTCTCAATGCCCATCTTTCTCTCTCTCTCTCTCTCTCTCTCTCTCTCTCTCTTGCTCGCTCTCTCTCTCTCTCTCTCACTGTCAGCCTATTCATTTTTAGTGTCAAACCATTTTTTCTTTCTCCTTGAACAAACAGATGTCAAATACCTCTCTTCTTCCCTCCTGTCTCTATCGAAGTCTGCCATTTTGAAGACAGTGATTCGTCTTCCTAAGTGAGTTTCTCTGTAAACAAGGACAAAGCATTCATAAAAACAAACAAAAAAAGAGAAAAGGAAAATGAATTCCATTGTTCTGTCCACACTAGAAAATTGTGGCTCTTGCTGTGTGTATGTGTGTGTGTCACACATTTGTGCATACACACTAGACAATAGGCACCTGTGCATAAACACTCCCTGAGCTACATGCGTACAGATGGACACACACACACACACACACACACACACACACACACACACACACACACACACACACACACACACTGTATGGGTACTCTGTAAAGAAAAGAAGATTGTTCTGATTTTTTTTGTGAGAGGAAGACAAAAAGGGAAAAAAAGTTAATAAAATAAATCAATTTTCATCTAATAATGAGCCTGGACAATTAAGAAGAGGAGAACAAAGAGCAGCATCAAGAACTGCACAGGCACTTATCTTTCTATTTTCTCCTCTAGTTCCTTTTGTTATTTCAGTTTTTTCTCTTCTTTTCCCCATACCTGTCCAACACACCCTGAGCACACATGAACACAACACAAACACGCTCCTCTTCCTCACGCCTTTCCCGCTTGTATACAAGTGTTATGAGGGAGATATGTGAACCTACATAGCGATGAAAAGGAATTCTTAATTGCTCAGAAATTAGCAATGTTACAAACAGCGGTGTAATGGATGAGTAGAAGGGGTGTGTGTGTGCGTGTGTGTGTGTGTGTGTGTGTGTGTGTGTTTTGAGGGGTTGGCTCCAGTGGGACTCACAAGGCCTGTTTCCTGAGGTCTCTTTTTGCCCCCCCCTTCCTCCCTGCAAGTACGCACACACACATACACGCACGCAAACACACACACACACTCATACACACACACACACACATACACTCATCCTATATACCTCTGGCTGCTGTTACTCACTTCAAAGTTGTTAATATTCAGCTGGGAAACTGTATCCAGAGCACAACTAAATTATTAAGCGTATGAACTTTTTAGGCAGTCAGATGAACTGATGGGCCACATCTATGAGATCCTCCGCTTCTTCGCGCGTGTGTTTGTGTGTGTGTGTGTGTGTGTGTGTGTGTGTGTGTGTGTGTGTGTGTGTGTGTACATGCCCTCTCCTTCTGCCCGGTGCTTGGTCTTTGGCCAAGAGCATGCATAATTGATCCTGTGCCCGCTATCATTTTCTTGATGTAATTGCCCCGGTAAGATATGATGAAATCTAATGGATAATTTATCCACCCAAAATGGAATCGCTAAAATGTACTTTTTAGCCATTTTTCTCTCTGTATGTGGGTGTTCCTGCATGCATGTGCGTTTTACATCCACAAATATTTCAGCTGCATGTGGTGAAAGTGGAGAAAGAGATTATTGCAGAGAACATTTTTAGCTATACTGTAAACTGACCCTTTTAATGAAAGCTTCAAGAATCAGTCCAATTTCCAATCTCCTGAGGAATCCTATAATTATTTAACCCTAAGCTAAAAATTATATAAAAAAAAATGTCTTCAAAATTACACCGGCAGTGACAGCAGCAATATTTAACACTTATTTTGTCTCACCTCCCCTGAAATGCTCAACTTAACCTGCCTCAGGGGCAAATTTTGAAAAACAAATGTACTTAAAATAAAGACATCTAATTAAATAAATACTTAAGCATGAAAGACACTGTAATTCCTTGACCTCTTGCCCTGCAACAAATCAGCCAGGAGAAAAGTCAGCCTTTTGTGTGTGTTTTAAATCAAAAAAAGAAAAAAAAATCCCCTTCACCTGTACTAAATGAATCCCCTCTTCATTTTTTGTCTCTCACTCTCTGTCTTCCTCCTCTAATTCCTTGTTGATATTTCTTTCTTTTTTTTTCTATTGGAGGACAGATGTATTTCAACATGCTCTGGACTGTAGTTAATGCTACTGATCCCTCCCCTCACAATCTCTCTCTTGCACACACACACACACACACACACACACACACACACACACGTGCAAGCGCACACACACACACACACACACAAATACTTCTCTAAATTTAATGGAACCTTACCTCATCTTTTGTTTGATTTCAGACTTTTTTTCTTTCTAGTTTGCTGAAATGTGTTGGTTCAAAGGTACAAATGTGTGTCTGTGTGTGAGCTGCGAACCCTGTTCGCTGAAAGACAGACAAAGGGACACGTGCATACACACAGAGTTTATCTGTGCCATACAAGGGAAATGCAGGCCTCAATCTGCAATGGTGAGAGAGGTGTGGAGAGAAATGGGGGGATGGGATGGCAAAAAAAGACAGAAAGAGAGAGACAGAGAGATGAGGATGAGAGGGCATAGGGGTAGAGCACCCTGGGGTGGGGGGTAGGGGATGTGAGGGAGAGAGTGAAAGGGAGGGAAAGGGTAGAGCGAGGTAGGAAAGGCTGGGGCCTGATGGTGGCTATCCATTAACAGATGAACTTGGCCAACGTCCAACTGTTTGATGAAGGCTGTGTGTTTCTGTGTGTGTGTGTGTGTGTGTGTGTGTGTGTGTGTGTTTGTGTCTGTGTCTGTGTGTGTAGTCTCCACACCCATCCACACTCTCGTACAATTACACACTGTCTGTTCATACGTTGTCTTTGCATATTAACCCACAGTTAGCATCCACATTGCTCTCAGCCACATTTTTATCTACCTGAACCCTCTTTCTTTCTCTTTCTCTTTCTCTCTCTCTCTCTCTCTTTCTCTCTCTCCTGCGTGCACACACACACACACACACGCACACACATACATACATGGAGTTTGGCAGGACCAATTCAGACTGGATTGCTGGCATAGAAATGGTGCCACTGAGGGTTAAAGAAGGAAAGTAGAGAAATGAAAAACATGAAAAAAGTTCAAACACTTGCGGAAAAGAAATACAACACAACAGATGTACTAATGTCCCTGACCCACGGAGCCCTCCACTTCAAGGCGTAGAAAGAAAGATGGAAGGAAAACAACACATAGAGAAAGACAGACGGGCAGGCAGACAAGCAGGCGGAAGTAAAATATACATATTTTTAACCTTTGTGGAACTGTGCTTGTGTAACCGTGTGCAAGTTGACAGTGCAAGAGAACATTTATATTTACAGCAACAGTCGGGGTCAGGAGGTGCAGCGGGGAGGAGGGAGAAGGTTACACTCAGTAAATTTACACTGCTGAGCTGCCGCTGCTGCTACGGCTGGTTGCCAAGCAGGTTCAGTGGGTTTGATGCCTTGCTGAAGGGCACTTTAATGTCTATGGTTATTACACGGTGTGACAATGGTGGTGCGTTTAAACTTGTATTTAGTGCAGCACAGTTCTAGCTGTGAAGATACTCGTAGACTTCTGATTGATGGGTATTTCTATGTGTTCTACTTTGAAGATGGGAGTCACTAGTTATGGAGCCAGTTCTCCTTCTTGTGAATTGTTGTTTTCCGCTTATTAAAGCTTATAGTGCTCAAGGGCAATCTGAAAGGTATTTTTAGGTGCAATATTTTATTTGAGGTTAAGCGGACGTATCTCTCCAGACATTTGCAACCACGCGGGACTTAATTTCTACGATTTTTTTTTTCTCTTCTCATATGACCCAACATGTGCTCATCATTGCTATCATGTTGTACAAGACATGCTGTCCTCACTCATAACAAAGATCAAAGGTGGCATGTGGAGAGTAAGAGTTGCATGACTAAAATAGGGCTCTCTACATACAGGAAAATGAGTCATAAACTCTATGCAGTTAGGAGGTCGGATGTAACATAACCTTAAAGATGAAGACGATGAAGCATGAAACTGTTTCCTGGACACAAATCACAAGAGGAAGAAGAGTTTTTTCACCAGAATGTGTTAATTAATCATATGCAGCATTAATAAATTGATTGCAAGTTTTTTTGTATAAAACATTTTTTTTTTTAAATCTACCCCTAAGTACATGAAAAATACATATTGTACCGTTACATAATGTCATATTTTCCTTCCAGCTGGTGTTTTCCCACAGGAGATGTACTTTTTTATTTCTTTCAAATAGGCCTTCATTTAAAAAAAAATGTGGCAATAGGAAATCAGAACTCAACTGTTTCACCCTTAAAATAATTGACTGTATTAGGATTTTACTGTTAAACTGTTACTAGTATCGTATTAATACGTGAATGCAACATCTGGGCCCAATATACTGCAGTTAAAAGGAATATTTCATGATCTTCTAGTGACAGAAATGTACTCTGCACTAAATGTGTATAAGGAATAAAGTACTGGCTATTTCACACAAATGTCACATGGTTGTATGATTTACCAAAGAGCCATTGGATGAATACTGTATGTACTGTATGTGTGTGTGTATTTGTGTGTGATTATGTGTGTGCGTGTGTGTGTGCACGCACGCTATATGATAGGGCAGGTGGTATGTGGACTTTATGTTTGCAGTGTGGGCCTGTACATGCAACATGAACTGTGAACTGGACACGATGACTTGTGCCTGTAAATTCAGACAGAAGCACATGGTGCAGGCCAGTCAGCTTATATAAGCAGACCTCCTGCCCGCATTGACTTATCACTGTAGAATCGCTATAGAAAAGGCACTGTCTTTACAAAAATCTGCTTTTTACAGTCTGACTGCAACTATTCAAATATTTATTAAGATTTTCACACAACATTGGCACAATTTAAAGTTATTATGAATTTGTTAGCAGCCAGCCACCCAGCCAGCCAGCAGACATTTACTCACGTTAGCCTGCATTACGTGTCATGCATATGGCCTCCTGCCGAATACAATTCAAATATTCACCCCATTGCTGCTGTTGACCAATGCATAAAGATAGTAAAGAATAATCAGGATTCCAGGGTTGCTTCATAAGGAAGTTAAAGAAGAAGGAGTTGTGCTGGCGCTCCCTCACATCCTAGCTCGCAGGTTTCTCTCTCCAAACAAACTGCCTTATGCCCCTCTTCCTCTTAGGCCCCCTCAGAGTCACGATCTGGATTGGCTGGTAATTCCTGCAAAAGAAATTTGTAAAAATTGCTTACATGATGTAGCCTTACAAGAAAACTCCTCAAGCTGAGACAACATAGGGTTTATTTCCTTATCTTTCCATACAAATAATAATGATGATAATTTGAAATGTGGATTGTGATTTGCCAAATACTCAAAAACAATTAACATTAGAAAAGTGAAAAAAAATGCCCTGCTCAGACTGTCACCTTTCATGATGAAACCGTCTTTGTCTGCTGTTTGTGCATTGCTCCAGCCCAGACTCTTTTAGGATATAGGTGGTCATCAGAGCATCCCTGACCTGACCTTCCTCCCAGTTTCTAGTCTGGCTCATATTCACCATTTGTGTGAATGAGTTTGTGTCACCATACATTACCTATGCCCTCAGCGATACACAAAAATTGACATTAGAATTGTCTGGCCTCCTTAAATGTTGGCTAATTAGATATTACAGTTTTTTTGTGTGCTGAAAAATAGCTTTCTAATGAGGTGTTGGAGTTAGAAGTAGCCACCAATGCATAGATATTAGGGGCTAATTCTTTTTGAGAATCCCTGACTGCTGCTGCTGCAAATCCTTTATAGGCAGTGCACCCACAATTTAACACACACACACACACACACACACACACACACACACACACACACACACACACACACACACACACACACACACACACACACGCACATTCACCCCTTAAGGCTTGTGAGTGGTGTAACTTACTGTCTCTACCCTTGGCTATATCTCACCTCGGCCCCCCCCCCCCCCCCCCCCCCCCTCCTACAGGCTGTTTGTGGCAGTATTTGCTGCATTAAAAATTAGAGCTGCTTGGCTTGGAGCTACCATATCGGCTACCTTCTTTCCTGCCTGCTCTCTAATCTTATGTAAACACAGAAATCAGCTCCCAGCTCACTCTGGCAGATGCAGGCCAGCAGTGATGTCCCACTGTGATATATCCCTCTAAAGCCTGGATTTAAAGTTTGGAGGCACGGGGTGTTTAGGGGAGGGGAGCTAATGTAGGAGTTGGAGGGGCAGCTGTCATGTCTTTGGTATACTTATACCTGAGAAAAAAAGAAAGAAACCTTGAACTCAAATTGGATGGAATTCTGGTAGTTGATGTGAAACTGGTTCTTTGCTAACACACTTAAAAAAAAACAGCTCTTAAGTTATAATTGTTCAGGAGAAACAAATCTTTGCTCTCCACAGGATTACAAGTACAAAGCTATTTTTTTGCTAATGGGAATTTGGCAGCTCTTTAAAGTGTCAATCTGCCAGGTATTCACTCAAATCACAGGAGGGAAACACATCCCAAAAGATGGACACAGATAAAGAGAAGGAGAGCAAAAGATCTCGTCTGAAAAAAGCATGTCGCGACATGACCTGTGTCCAGCGGTGTGTCTACGCTTAAAAGCATCTGTCTTCCAAGATGTATTTTTATGTATATGTGTGTGTGTGTGTGTGTGCGCGTGCGCACGCACATGCACATGTGTCTTTATGTGTTTATCAGCATCTGAGGATGTCTGTGTGTGTTTCTGTGTCTGTGAATGATCTATGGTTTGTGTTTACCATGCCATATTTCGGCCCGGGCCTGCCATCACTGGCGTATGAATGATAAATTGCGGATGTCCATCGGATTCACCCGAGCACCTGTGGTCCCTCGCTCCCCTGGCTGTGTGGCAGGAGAAAAGAAATAATAAATAAATAAGGAAAATAAGAGATGAACATATTCTCTCTGTTTTTCTGATGTTTTGTGATAGTGCCCAGTTATATTATTCTCATGAAATTATATTATTCCTTTTTACATAAAACAGCTTAAATGCGGCCGGCTCTCCGTGGCACTTTAAATACGAATGATGAATGAAAAACTTGGTTAACTGTTTAAAATTTTGGTGGTAAAATGCCAGAAAATTGGGTTACAAAAAACACAAAAATCTACAACTGGAAAGCATTAAAATGGGATAGTTTTTGTGTCTTATTGTGCTATGATATGTAAAGGTTTTGAAATCAAAAAGCTCTCTTAAGAAAACTGAATGTATTTTAAAAAGGAATTGATTTGACTTGCATAAACCATCTTTTCGATTACAAAGTCGGTAGGATGACTCTCAAATTTATTTGCAAATCTGTTTTGTTTGATTGCACAATCAAATTCCAGAAGTATGTCTATACATTTTGCTTAAAAAAGTTGTAAATGATAAATCAATTACCATAATTGTTGCTGATTAATATTCTGTTGAATGATTATTGAAATCATTCGAGCATCAACCTTTTCTCTCCCCCCCGTCTCCTCTCCCTCCCTCACCCGCTCTCTCTGTGTTCCGTTAATCTACTACTCTAATCAGAGGAGCGCTCTTGGACATCCAGTCATCAGTTTATCTTCCAACCGCCTTTGTCAATTGCTTATGAAGTTCATTAACTGCTGATTGGAGAGATTTCAGCTCCCCTCTGAACCAGCAGGTTATTGTTTGACTGGTAAACGGAGATTTCCAGGCGTGGAGTGAGATAATGTTCATTGCTGGCAGAAGCAATATTTGATAATCTAGGTGGATTGTAATCCACAAGACGATGCCTTTAGAGTTGGAGTATAGAGAAGATGAAAAAGAGTGTGTGTTACATGTTTGTGTTTTATCCAAGGAGCTGCAAAACAGACACTGAAAATGACACAGTGTGTGTCCCTTTAATTAAACCATCCGAGATCCAGTTTAAGGTCTAGCTGTGACTGTTTGGACACATTGTTGTGAAGACTTCCTGCCCAGAGCAAAGGAACTGCATGAATTTGGGAAGAAAAAAAAGTAACTGCAATTATTTGGACTCATGCAGGAATTCCGATTTAAGAGGGGAATGTTAATTTCTAATCACATTTTTATTTAAAAAAAACCCCAAACTTTAGAATGATATTTGTATGATTTTTACGGAGATGTGCATCCAACAAGGATGTTATCTAAAGTGGGTAGAATTTGTAGTGTAAACAGGGCATCTCTGCAACACCATAAAATATCAATAAAAATGATATACAAGTAGCTTCGAACAAATATTCCTTCCTGGGATTTGAAAATTGTAGTTGAATTATATTAATTTCAGAGCTCTTATTAAAGATCAGAATAACTTGTGAAATGTACAAGGTTATGGTTTTGTTTCTTGATATCAAATATATTGAGTGTGTATGCCAGGGTGAGTGCTGGTGATGGTCCATATGTTGCATTTTTCATCTCCTAGTATTTTCCGTTATTTCTTTTAAATGTGTGTGTTTTTGTTTTTTTTAATGAAGTCTCTTACGCATCTTTATGTCTGAGTTGTGTTTGGAGGTAAAGCCTTATTCCTACCCTTCGAACACACACACCCAGCTCTCTGATGTTGCGCTCTGTTGACCGTCAAGGCCTTCGAAGCATCAGCACTCGTTCTTTTCCTCCTCCACCTCCTGTCTCACTTTCTCCTTGTTTAGTCTTCTTTCTTTAGTCTCATGCTGTGTCTCTTGCTCCCCCTCCTCTCTGCTGTGTTTGTGTTTTCTCAGCCTGCTTGTCTCAGTATCAGTAAATACCCTTGCTACCTGACACAGATCCACCTTTCTACTTGACCGCGCACACAGAGAAGGGCAGCTGTGTGTGTGTGTG
>NC_141335.1:18531382-18841382 GCF_037954235.1 Aulostomus chinensis | reverse complement strand
TAATCCATAACTTTTTTGGTCTTTCTTTCTTTCTCTACCTGCAGACAGGGGTCATTGTGTGGTTATACTTTATTCCCTCTACAAGCATGTAGGATATGTTCCCTCAACCCCGCGTATGACCAAACATAATCTTAAACACACTCATACGCACATACACACCTTCTACCCCTGTGGCTCTTCCTCCTCCTATAGGCAGACGTATAGGGAGGGAACGTGGAGGGGGAGGGGTGCAATTGGGACACATTTTTTGGCAGTGGTTAGTGTGTGTGTGTGTGTGCGCGCGCACATACACATGCATATATGCAGAGCTATGTTTCAACTTGATTTACAGGGCTCAGCTGCAGGGAATGGGAGTATAAGAGAGGGTGGGGGACAGAGACAGGCAGACAGAGAGAGATGGGGGAGTATAGTTTACAAGTAGCAGGTCTGGGAAGAGAAGAAATATAGCAACTGTATAAGAGTTTTAAACAACAGTGGTGCAGAATTGTTCAGGGTCAAGGAGTTGCTGCCCTGTGAGGAAAGGTTGTTGGTAGGAAATAGTAATCTGTGGATATGACATACTGATGTATGTCATCAATAAACAGAACAGGCATGACAAAGAAATTTGTTTGACCTACTCAAAATGTTGAAGAACTCAGCAGCTTGGTATCATCGCAGTGGATATGATTTCAGAATAACAGACATTTTTAAAAGGATCAGTAGTAGCATAGCTACTCCTGGTCCTGGAAAGTTGCTGCATTAAAGTACTGTATTGTAGTCTTTTGTGTTTAAAAAACACACAGTTTTCTTTTCTAACTGTTGTGTTTTCACCGTGCATTCTGTAAAAATCCCCAATGGAAATGAAGGACTTCCTTGACATCGTATGGACCTCGAAATGCAGTCTAACAAGCAGAAGACAAACACAAAGTCAACTCTTGTTTCAGGTTTTACGGAGCACATCTTTTAAATCAAACCCACGTGAGAGAGAAACCTGTGATTGTTTTTTAAATTGATTGTTGTCATTATGGTCTTCATTCTGACACACCATTTTTTTAGAACTAGAATTTAGTCTTGCAGACAGGAAGCAAATCCTGAAAATACACTGCTGTGCATGACATGGTAAAATTGTAACAGGAAACAAACTGAATTTAAGCCGGGAACTGCAGTTTTATTTAAAATATTTGGTCAGACCATGACTCTAACATGGCAGCAGTCACTAGAACTGCTTTAATCCTTAACAGTTTAGGATGGGTGCACGCCATGACCGTTTAAACTGTTCTTCTTGGAAGGGATGGTCTGCCACATCCTGATTGGTATCAAATTTGCATAACATTTTCATATGTACGTCCTGTGGTGTGAACAAGCAGCCCTATTTGTAACATTGGCAAGCATCCAGACCAAGTGTTATCAATTGTCAGTTTCCTCCTGTTCTCAGGTACACCCTACATCACCGCTGGTTCAACAATGATCCTGTCTCTCACAACACCTCTTGGTTTGTTCTCACACAAAAGTTTAAATTATTCTGTGCCTCAGCTGGGAGGATGTTAATTACATCATGTAGAAATTTGCAACTATGGATGGCCACTCCCAGGTTGCTGACAAACAGATACTTCATTTCCAATAGGATGAATGATTTTTCCAAAGACTCCCTATCAGCTGCAAAATGTGATGTCCTTGTGGGATATTAAGAGCTAAAGAGAAGAAGGATATCCTACCTTAAATATGATGAGTATGTGTGTCAGGGTGTCTGAGTGTTTGCTCTCTATCGCTCTTCATCAAAACACTGGAAAAGCGTTGAATGATTTGCTATTTGAATAAGATTGATTCAGGAGTGTTTGTTTGGTCTCTCCCTTTTGCTCTGAGACCAGAAAGACAAAATTAGAAAAAAAAGAAAAGAAAGGGAGAAGAGAAAATAGAGGAGGAGGTCTGGTAATAGACAGGTATGCCAGTCTTCCATCCTCTTTGAGGAAACAATTGCGTCACTGTGAATACGGCTCTAAATCATGCCTGAACCTGACCTGACTGTGATTCCCAGCCCTCTTCACTCGCAGGGAATGGACCCTGTTTACCCTGGAACCAGAGCTATTTTCTCCCTGTCAGGAGCCCCTTTGCTCTCTCTGCCTGCATTGAAATCTCAGGGTTTAGAATGCAAAGCATATAGCTTTATGTTTTCAGCAAGGCGTTTGACGTTTCTTACCTCTCGCATCTTACCCATAGATAACAATGACCACGACTGTGTTCAAAAACACAAACAAACCTGGTTTTGTGTATGAAAAGAATTTAAAAAGTTCCTAAAATGTTACACTTCATGGAATTTAAAGAACAGAAAGCATGAGGGGAAAAAAAGAGAAATGATGTTCAAGGACGCCACCTCCAATAACAACCCGCAAAATGCTAGCGTACAACTGTTATTACTGCTACTAATATTGTCAAAATTTAAGTGGTGTCCACAGTGATACTTTGCATTCTAATACCTTTGAGTTTGTGTACATATTTGTATTCTCTTGAGGGATTCCGTTTTCAAAGCTCTGTGTGTGATAGTTGGAAAGACAGACAAGTGCTGACGCTGAATCAAAGATAGAACTTTATTTATCTCAAAGATGATTAAAATAATATCAATAATATATCATGTAATATATCATGAATTTAATACAAGGTACTGCTAGATAAATTATAGGTAGTTAAAATAACTGCATTGAGAGATGTGGTTCAAAGTGACAACAATTATAAAAAAATAATGTTAAAAAAAAGGTATCAGGGAGGTTAAAACATTTGTTGCTGTACCTTTAACTCCTTGAGGCTATTTCTCTTTGAAACCTGTTGCATATCTGCATCATTTTAGGTTTTGTTTATTTATTAAAAATGTAATATATTAGTGGACATAAAGGCAAATGAAAATCATACACCAAGGCCATTTTTTTTATTGATTCATGTTTCCATCTGCTTAAGAGGCTGAGTAACAAGGTTTTAATAGAATGACAATTCTAAAAAGTTTTTCAAAAAAATCCCAAAGTTTTAAGAGGTTATTTACAAATAGTTAAAATTCATCATATATATCTATATATCTATATCTACATCGATATCTATCTATATCTATATCTATATTTATATCTATATATCTATATATGTTCACATTTAATTTTCTGACAAAGTAATGAATGAAGATTTTTTTTAAATGCGTCTTAGTCTGGATCTGGTTATTTTTTCTTTTTGTTTTTACAGTTTCTTGCTTTAATAAAAGTAATTTAATCATTTTTTTTTAACCCTTACAAACTCACAGGCATGTTTAGAAGAGCTTGTCACTATACAGCAGTCAGACTGGTGACTTTCGGGAGGAAGAATCTTCTGCAGCGATTGGTGCTGTGTTTTATCCATAACCTATATCCACAAACATGTATGCGATCTTACATCATATTAGAAAATCCAAAGCAGCTGAAAAAGAAGAAATAGCAAAGGAAAACCTTTTAGTTATTTATTGTACATGCACTTCACTTTGATAAAGTGTAACATGTGGACACTCCTCTTCCTTTCTCTCAGGGGAGAAAGTCTGGTCTCTCAATTATCTGTGTTTAGCTATCCTTCTGACCTGTGGCTGTATTTACGCGAAGACACATTTTATCCATGGCTTTTAATGGCATATAAAAAAATCACTTCCCCATCAAAATGCCCTCTCCTAATAGCTTTTGAGAGTTGTTTGGGAGCTGTTTGGGTTTGGTCATTAGTGGACCATGAGTGTGTGTGCATGTATGTGTGTGGTGTTTTGGACCCGGCTGAGAGGCGCTACTAGGTCGTCCTAGGTGGGATTAAGGGGGTGGGGTGGGGAAGGGTGAGGGTGAGGGTGGGTGGGGGAGGATCTAGGCTGCGCTCCTGAGGGTGGGGTTGGTTGGGGTTGGTTGGGGTTTGGAAGTGTGTGTGGTGTGGTGCAGCACTTAGGCCATACTGGGCCTGATGGGAATGCCAGGCCCCCACACCACTCTCCAAATCGCTAATGGAGCAACTCTGGAAGACACACAAACACACACATATACGCACTCACATAGAAATGCTGATACAACTTGTCACATGTGTGCAAATACTCCACCAAATACTGGACATATCTGAATCATAAAGAGATCAACGGAAAGACAAAAATACACAAGAAAACATCAGTATTGTCGCTCTGCCCTTTCTCTCCATTGCTTTTCACACTTCTCAATTATTTACTGGCCTTTTTGTCCTCTGCAGGACTCAGGCCTCAGGCATATGTCTGTGTTTGTGTGTGTGTGTGTGTGTGTGTGTGTGTGTGTGTGTGTGTGTGTGTGTGTGTGTGTGTGTGTGTGTGTGTGTGCGCGCGCAAGCACACAGAAATGAATACCGCTTCACACACAAACAGAAGTGGCTTTCACATCCATCACAAGTCTTTTATCATTCAGAATCGCTGTCCATACCATATGCTCAGGCAAGCACCGACCAGTCAAAAGCACGCCGAAGCCATTTATCACAACCACAGGCTCAACAGTGTGAAGACATACTCTGATTCTTTTCATTTGTGTTTTTATAAAACATTTTTGGATCATTTTTACAGTTCCCATAAAATCCTAGCGTAATAAACCTAAGCATAAAGTCAATGCTTGTGTCATAATGATTTTTTTTTGGACCATTCTCTTATCAGATTCAAAAATATTGACCTTTTTCCCCCTCTGTAACTCGATTAAAACAGAACTGAGGCACTTAAATTAGCACAATTTCATATTTGAGTGAGGGCCCTTGAGATTTTTAATTTTTAAAAAATTGAATGAAGATGGTGAGATTTTTCCTTTTTTTTCACCTCAGCGTTGAACAGGCTAGTCAACATCATGCTCAGCAATGTGAAATCTCAAATGAAGACCCTGCACAATGTTTTTTCTGACAGCAGTGGAAAGCAGCAACCTCCTGAGACTCCTCACACAGAAAGTTAAAACCACAAAATGAATACCAAAGTTCATAAAATAGATTTGAAAAAATATTACATAATAACACAAAGGACCATATGTTTTCTTGGTGCTTTTAGACCCATGTGGAACATTATTGCCCTGGGGTTTGTGGGGATGATCAAGGTTTTTTGTTTTTTTTTTTATTATATCATGGCATATTTTCCAAGTAATGGTACCAAAAACGGGGAGATATGTATTTTTCATTCGCTCTGAAACTGAATTTACCACCGAGTTTGACACTTTTCTGTCACTTTACACTTACAGATACACTTTCTGTATCTGCGGATGACTCCTTATAATAGGAATCTTCTCTGTCTGACTTTAAGACTGGTTGTTTCATACAAAAACCAAAGAGTGTCTCTCCATCATCAGACTTGGTTTCAGCCCATGCACACCTTGTTTCTCTTGGAGTGCAAAAGATTTCCTTTGGCGACGAGTGTGGGGCTTTTCTCTGTGGGAGCCGTCACAGTTGCCTTGCACACCAGAATGAATTTAAAGAGGCAGGTAAACTGCTGTTCGCTCCGTATTAACAGGCCCATATATTCTGGCTGTCTTTCGTGCCCCCCCCCCCATCTCTCTCTGCTCTCAGTTTTTCCTTCGCCTGTAGAAAACGTCTGTGGGATCGATAGGGCTCTCAAGGTGTAGTGACTGCAGCTCTAATGAATCAAGCCTACAGTGTTTGTTAAGTAGACAAGGTTGTGAAGGAGTGCGGGAGGGGAGTTTGTCTTCATGCTTTATCTCATCGCAACAGTCCCTCACTGTTAGTCTGTGAGAGTGTGTATTTAACAGAATAGTGACCAAATCAGGAAACTTTGACAGGGAACTTCATACTGAGCCTGTCACCTTATAGACAGAAACTCTTTTTTTTTTTTTTCATTTTTCCACGAACATGGTTTATTTTAAGAATGAAAAATAAAACAACAAATTCAAATTTGGTCTTTAAACCATCTTGCATGTCTCATGTTAATGTCATGCCGCAGGTTTTCTCATTTGCACAATTGAAGAAGCAGTTAAACCACACTCCAACCAGTTTAGGTGATTATTTATGATCAGATTCCCTTCCCAAAACATCGCTGCTGTGCCAGAGTCCATCGTGAAATCCTCTTGCGAGCTGTGCACTAAAAATCAAATGCTTGAAAAAGCTCCCAAATACACCCGAGACCCACTTGATGTTGAAGCCTTGTCTGAAAAGAATGGAAAAAAAAAATCTTGAATTCTTGTGTTTTTGTAGCAGCTTTAACTGTATCTCTCCAAGGTCGGACAGTGAGACTGTGGGAGGCTGTTTGTGTTAAAAGCAGGATGGCTCGTATTTCCTCTCCTTCCTCCTCGTCTCTTTCTCTCTTTCACCACAAGCCAGAGCTATCTTGGAAAATAAAGGCTTTTTATCGCTGATGGCTAATAGTCATAAATTTGTATTAAATATGTCCTTTATCGATTGGCCTTGTCGGATGAATACAATTAAAGAGACGGTGCTGAGTGCTTCCCACCTGGGAGGGGAGAATGGAGGGATGACTGGTAGAATAGAGAGAGGGGGAGGCTAGGTAGGGAAAGTGTTTGGGAGGGATTGTCTGAAAGAAAAGACAGGCTTCTTAGGGGCAAGTCAAAACTTGTCCACGTGTTGCTGTAATGTGTGTCTGAGGGCATTTAGAGAGAATTTGACTTTGCGGCTTCGTAATTCTCCTCATGCTCTTCTTTTCTTTTCCCCTTCCTCTTTCCTCATCACGTTTTATCCTTTCTGCTGCTGTAAAATAATCTGGAAGAAAAGAGGCAGTAAAAAAATGGAAGACAGAAAAAAGAGATAGGATGTGGAAAAGAAAAAGAGGGATTGAGAAATAGAGAGGGGGAAAGGGAGACAGACAGCCACCTGTATGCAATGTTGATGGACAGATGGAGGGATGAAACCAACTGGGCGGAGGAGGGATTAGATGAGGAAAAGAAGCACAGTGCAGTGCCGCGTGTGTGTGTGTGTGTGTGTGTGTGTGTGTGTGTGTGTGTGTGTGTGGGCCTCCGGCCAGCTGAGGTGTTTGCTCAGCTCAGAGTGATCTCCCACTGTGGTCACTGCAAGACACACACACATACACACTCTGATGACTGAATTGTCCTGCTTGGCAGCTGTTGCAGGTCCCTGCAGATCACTCAATACCAAACTGTGTGTGTGTGTGTGTGTGTGTGTGCGTGCATGTGTGTGCGTGCGTGCATGTGTGTGTGTGCGTGTGTGTGTGCATGTGTGTTACAGTGACCGATAACCTCTTGCTTGTGGCAAGTAAAGAAAATCTGCTTCCTCTCATCCTCGCAGTGTGCACTCTTGCCTCACCAGGGATTTGAAACACAACTGTGTGAGTGAATGCATGCATGTGTGTGTGTGTGTGCGTGTGTGTGTGTGTGGGTGTGCGCACTGTGCTCCTAGGAAAAATAATGTATTTTTAGTCATAATTTAAATAGCACGTCAGCCATGAGGTGAGCACCTGGAGAATGAGCTTCAATTAAAGCAAAAGACGGTGTTATTGCAATCAATCAAACGTGTGAATGGGCCCCGAGGCGACAGGAACTTTGAAACCAACCTGGAGTGACTATGTGATCTGAAGAAGGTCACCAATCTGCAACAGATTAGAATTCTGGATTTTAAGTGGAAGTCCACAAGCTGAGTCATTTAATAGTGTGTGTGTGTGTGTGTGTGTGTGTGTGTGTGTGTGTGTGTGTGTGTGTGTGTGTGTGTTTGTCAGTGTCAGGACAAAGTTCCCTCTTTCAAACCCAACTCACTCTCTCTCTCTCTATCTCAGTCTCTCTCTCTCTTTTTCTTTCTCTGTCTGTCTCTCTCTCTCCCTCACACACATAAGTGCTGTAATTTGGATGCTCTGTAATTTCACCATGGTGGTTTAGGGTTAAGTGGAGGCTGTCCTTGCTATCATGAGTGCCGGCCTTCCAAATGGACATGCACGCTCACTCATACACACATGCACACACACTCTGGATCACTGCAACAGTGCGCTCGAATGCCTCTACAAAGGCTGGTCCATTTAATTACATTTATAAACACAGTTTAAAGGCCCTGGCTGTGTCATTTACAGCCTTTATGAGATACATTACTCTGTGTGTGTGTGTGTCTGTGTGTGTATGTGTGTGTATGTGTGTATGTACGCGTGTGTGTGTGCAGAGAAAGAAAGGAAACTTTGTCACATGGCAGCTATAACAGACACACACACACACATGCGCGTGTGTGCGCACACAGATTACGAGTGAGCAAGCTGCAGATACCACAGTCTGTAGCCCAGCAGGGGTTCTAAACACAGAGACAGAAGGTATTGATATATCCCACAAACACACACATGCACACACAGGGACAGACGGTATTGATATTTTTGCTCATCAGGCAAGAGTGTATGGCAGTTCAGCAGGACCACACAGCTACACGCACCCACAGCATGTATCAGACAGACTCAATAATCTATTGTTGTTTTTGGTATAACTCAAATGCATTCATATTTTTTTTTCTTCCATAAAACCACCAGATTCTTATTATCAGACCTGGAGGCTTCTGTTGCCCACAATAGTTAGATATTATTCAAATTGAAGCAATGCAAATATTTTATTTTTTCACTGTATACCATATAAATAGGATTACTGTAACACTGATTGTAATGCTTTTGTTTTTGAATAAAAAAAAAATCCCTTTTTTTTCTAGTAACAGCGACTCCCTCTCAGAAGGCAGTCATACAGTAGTTGAAGATGATATCAAACCATGTAAAGCGAGTTATAATATTTACTTTACTTTTCTTTTGTTTTCTTGAATGGGGACAGAGTACCTTTATAAAAAAGAAATGTAAAACATACAATTTAAAACTCCCTCGGTGAGCAAGAATGTTGCTTTACGTACATAAACCCCAAAATAGGGGGCAACTGTCACAGCTTAAATGACATGCATATAAGAAATAAACAGAGGACAGAATAGACATCTGTAGTATAAAGTAGTCTTCGTTTTAATTATTTAAGATGAATCGTAATGGTGAGAGATGTAGGGCAGTATTTGATTGCACTTTTTTTTTTTTTTTTTACTACGAAATACCTTTTTTTTCTGACAGTAAATTTTATCCCAATGTGGTTTCCTGTTGTTGGGGACAATTTTGATCTTGCCAAAGTCTTATGATGATTTACAGATTGGGATTTTTTTTAAATGATAAAAAATAATCTGAGTTATATTAAGGGTGATTCGATTTCATATTGATGTGGCTGTTTTCATTCGCTTTTATCAGTATTCAAATGAAGACATGATTTTGAGCGCGGCGTTAAGGAGACGTTTTGAGGTTAAACTGAAGGCCTAAATCAGGTAACTGACCTCAACTTGATGTTGTTGTTTTTTTCTGTTTTTTTCATCAAGGTGAGTCATAGATAATGCAAGGAGTGTCCACAATCATTTAAAGAATGTTAAATTAGGTATGCCTGAAGGCCCCAGCGTGCCTCAAAAGAAACTATGATATGTTGTCCAACTACATCTAAAGGCAAAAGTTCACACCTGTACCATCACAGTGTCCTCTGACAGCACTGACTACTTCTGATTCACTGCAAGAACTCTGTGTAATTTGTTATTGTAGTCACGCAACTAATTGTACTGTGTGATCTTGGACAGTATGTCCTCAAGTATTCATTACAGCACATCATTTGTACAACAGACACTCCTTTCCCACCCATGACCGAACCTGTTCTTCACATTTTGAGAACGAAAGTGCCATGTCTCTATGGAGCCAGTGAAAAGGCAAACCAGTTCTTTCTCTGTTTTGGAAGGTTGCAGGAAACTTTTACCCTTAAGATTGCCCAACAAGCACTTTGTTTGAAGTAGACAGAGTTCTTCAGAACCATATTGAAATCAGCTTGACTGAACTCCTTGAGTCTCCCCTCTCAGTCTGTTGACAGACACCTCTAAAAATGTCAGTTCTTCGCTTGCAAAAGAACGGGAGTCAACAAACAGTTCAGGATGCAACTGCTTCCTTCGTCTTCTTCATATATTACAGGGTAGTTTCCTTCATTTGCCAACCCCCCCTCTATGATTTAACATTGCCCTCCTCTAACTGCAACTATTTGAGGAACTTGCTTTGATCTTGCTGGTGACTTGGTGCCAGTAATAAAGGCTGATTTCCTTCCACCGGCTTTTTGCACAATGTAGTCATTTGAGCGTATTTCTCCTGTGAGTGAGTGGACAGCACAACAGCTGCCGCTGTTTGTGTTCCAGTTACTATAGTAAAGAAGCTTTTGCATAAAAGGAAAAAATAATTGGGGAAGAGTAGGATAGTGACTATGTCTTCTTCTTGGAGCTCAATGCAGGATGAAATTTAGTCCAGTAGATTAGTACAACAGTTTGTAAGACCAATATAGCCGTGACAGTTTAATAGGATGGCACTCAATTATGATGTTCACTTGAAACACCACGCACTGCCGACGAAATGTTTCATAGATTTTAGAGCCATTGAACATGCAGTTCTGAAATCAAAACGTGAAAAGAGACAGAGGGTAGGAAGCTTTCATATGAAAACAATGATAAGTGCTTTTGGTCAGTAAAATGGTATAGATCCAGAAAGCCACATCTGTTGCACTTTAGTGAGTGATGATGAAGGGAGGATGGAGTGATGGAAGGAGGATGGCTAGGTTATGGTAACAGAGTCAATACTGATCGCATCGTGCAGAAACCATTTAGGAAACATTTCCTTGATATGGTTTTCTCCCTGAGTCATGAGAGAGCTTTTATTTAAGTGGGGAGGTGTGACATTTACAGTACAAAAGTGCATTGGGAGGAAGGAGTAATCTGAGAGCTGGTCAACAAAAAGCTAAAATATTCACGACACTGACAATGCAGTCATTAATCCATCCATCCATCGTCATCTTCCGCTTATTCCTACACATTAAGGGTCGCGGGGGGGCTGGAGCCTATACCAGCGTCAACGGGCGAGAGGCGGGGTACACCCTGGACAGGTCGCCAGTCCATCGCAGGGCCAACATAGAGAGACAGACAACCATTCACACTCACATTCATACCTGCAGTCAATTTAGAGTATCAATCAGCCTCGTCCCCAATTGATGTCTTTGGACTGTGGGAGGAAGCCAGAGTACCAGAGAGAACCCACGCAGGCACGGGGAGAACATGCAGACTCCACACAGAAAGATCCCGCGCCTGAGCCGGGACCTTCTTGCTGTGAGGCGACAGTGCTGACCACTGCACCACCATGCAGCCCTAGTCATTATTCATTATTACATATTTTTAAAAAATCAAAGATTTATGTGACTTATTGTGACTTGTCTTGACATCTTGTTTTGAGTTTTGCCATTGCATCAAAGTTCCTGGAATGGGAGGGGGCAAGATGGCTGCTCCCTTTGGTTGTTTTTATTGACTTGAAAGTTGATTTGCTTTATGGGGGTTAAAATGCGCTGATGACAGTAAAGCTGAGAGAGTTTAAGATTTGCTACATCAGAGCTTACATGCAATAGGGGTTTCCATCACCCATTTTGAGTCTTTATTCTCTTGCAGAAAAGAAAAAAATACCTCAGCGTAACCCCCCCCCCTTTTTTTTCTTTTGCGACATTCACTGTTTTCATCAACTTTTTCTGATGCAATACTTCAAAATGCGCATGGTGGTGCATCCAAATAAATATTGATGGAGACCTGACAACTCATACAAGTCTACTTGTAATTTTTAAGATTCTAAAGGAATTTCGTATTACTTTAAACTCATACCATGGTGTTTTATAGCCAGGCTTGCCAAGGATTTGTCTGTTAACTAACTTATATACTCAGTATTGCTCCTTGGAGTGAATCTGTAACATCAGTTACAATCATATTGCATTCCATATGACATTCTGTCAGTTTCCTGTAAATTCCATTATTTTTTCATGTATTCAGAAGATGGACAGTTTCTTAAACTGGTAATAATAATGTTGCTGACAGTAATGGTAATAAATTATGCAGCAATAAATGAACATATCCCTCCAGATATGATACATTCCACGCTTACATTCTTGTGAAATGTCTAGGTATTCCTTTATGATAAAGCCGAGGTGATCAAGGGTGAGCAGCGATGCCCAGATGTAAATATAAGCAGCGAATCCTGAAAGCCTGAGGCTCAGATAGAAATCCCAAATTGTATTAAGGGACATTGTCCCTCACTCCCAGTATGCGTAGCTAATCCTGTTTCAGCGATGTTCCATTACCTCAATTACTATCATCTCACCCAGAGGTGGACCCAGCCAAGGACACCACCAGAGAGCCACCGATGGGTGGAAAGAGAGGGGGGAGAAGATGGAGAAGGAGATGGGGGGGAGGGGGAGGGGGATACTAGAAGAGAAGAGGGTTTAATATTGTTGCTCAGAAAAGAAAAATCACATGAAAGAAATGGAGGATAGAGACAGACGGAAGTCATGGAGTGAAAATTATTATAAGGGATGGCTAATAAAAGGAGGAGAAATTGAGTGTGTAGAGATGTATTAAATTCACACAGTGGGTCTGTCCTCACTGGTCGTCAAGACCTGGCATCCAGGCTTGTTTCCCAGCTGCTCTGAGAGGGATTTCATGGTGACAGTCCAGCTAATTTACAGGATAACATGACTGGCTCAGGAACAGACAGTTACGTAGACCGTCAGTCTGTGGTGGATCCCTAAAAGAGAATTTGAAAGTGTAAAATGCTGGATATATTTTCTGCTGTCTTGAATGTGTCGTCCTGAAACACATGCACCACTCAGGCCCCTGTTATACTCTGAAACAGACCCACATGCATTTGGGTTCATTTGACTTTGCATATGTTGATCTGTTCCGACATTCTCAGTAGAAATCCGAAACTATACCATTAAGTACTGTTAAGTACAGTACTGTTTAAAGCACATGCAGCCGCAGTCAGTGCATATGTACAGCCTGCAGAGATGTTCATGTAGATGTTAGCAGATTTGTGTGGTGGCCATACTTTACACCATACAGACGGTTGAGGAAATCTTGGATTTTCTTGAATTTGAAAGTGCTTGAACTCAGAAAACATAAATTTGCCATTGGTGAAGTTGCAGATCCTTTGTCTCACCCTCCCTCTCCAAGTCAATAAGAGTAAACCACATTGGCCTGCAGATCAGATCACACACAGTCTGATTCTACATTGGTTACATTATAATATGACCAGGGTTGTCCATAGTTGTGGTCACCATGACAGCTATTCAGTGTACCCGCCATCAGGTGGTCTAAATAATGTGATTGTGGTGTTGCTGTGCATTAAATAACAATTGCCATTCACCAAAATAAATGAAAAACACGGTGAAACACACTAACAAACAGAGTAAGCATTGCTTCCTTGCTCAGAGTGAGCAAAGGTGAAGAAGTTACTGGCATGAAGTGGTTCAAGAGGTGGTCAGAAAATGTGACTTCACCAGCTAGTATGTTGTCTCCTGTTCTTGAAGCCTCAAGTTTGGAGTTTTGGCCATCACCATTTTGGCTTTTTGTAACTGGAGGACTCCTCATTTCAGTGAGATTTTGGAGCTGAAGAGGAATCCTAATCTCTGTGGAAACAGTGGGTATGAGAAAACAAGCCTGAGAAATCTACTTGAATATAAACATAAAGGGTTTTGTTTGTAGGTACTGATATGTCAGACTCTGTGAAAGAGGACCCACTCACTATGTAGATATAAAGAGCTTATTCTAAGTCAACCGCAAAACAATTATCTTTTTTTCAGTTGTTTATAGATTAATGAAATTATAGTTCAGAATATTAAGCCATCCATCCTAGATTCTACCCATGACCTTTAACTATGTGGCTCATTTGGTTTCTGACATTGTAAAACTATTTCATATATGAAAACAGAGCTCTCTGTTTTTATTGAAGATTTATAGGATGAGCATGGTATGAAATTTGAAACTGCAATGTGGGGAAAATATCCCACTGGGACATGGACTCTTTATCCTCTATTCTGGACACTCACATAACCCCACAGTCATTAGCTTGACATTTTTACAGTGGAATTAGTGAAGAATGAGAAAACATTAAAACCCAGCTGACGTGAGAAATGATAAAAGCCTTGTGGTGTTTGGCACTCATTTGATGCATTAAAAATGGGCATGTTTGATGCGTTTAGTGAATGAATCTTCCTTTTCTGCATGTGTGTCTTCAGTTTGGTGCACTGGCATTACTTCAGCTCCTTGGACAGCCCTTGAATCACAGCTCTACACACTTCCTTTTGAGAGGGATGGATAGAGCCAGCTGCTCACACACACACACACACACACACACACACACACACACACACACACACACACACACCACATACACACACACACACACCACACACACACACACACACACACACACACACACACACAAAGGAGTCATGAAACATGAGCCAAGCCGCCTCCCTCTCCCATCTACCAGCACATAAGTGTCCAGGCAGTGCCCTTGGCTTAATAGGGCTTAATGCCTGTGCTTGTCACTGTAGCATGGCTGGTATTGAATGTTAGGACATTTCTGAAACTGAGCGTGTGTGTGTTCTCTGGAGTCTCACTAGTAGCTGTGTGGCATTGACATTTACCCCAAGTAAGGAATCAGATGCTATTACCCCCCCAACACACACACACACACACACACACACACACACACACACACACACACACACACACACACACACACACATCTTTTTTTCTCTTTTTTCCTCTCACTCTCCATCCATACACCTGCAGTGTTCAAGCTTAAAAGTTGTGCCAGGTGTTTCCCAACCCCCATCTCAACTGAAATTGGAAGGATTACTTCTGCTATCTCGTCTCCTCTTTCCTCTTTCACTCTATCTGGCTTCAGCTTCTTTCTCCATTCTGCTTTTTCACTTCATTTTTCTACCTCAGAGTGGTGGAGAGTTTGCCTAATGAAGTGGCTGATGGGAGTATATTACAGAGAGACAGAGTGGAGCGGTCGCCCACTCTAAAATCCATTAACCTTACAGTTTCAATCAGCGCACAGACAAGTCTCAGCTACAAGTCAAAAAGGAACATATTAGCTAACTATTTTTGCCTTGTCTTGTTTGGGTCTTCTTTGTTTTAATCTGTGTTATACTTGGATATGTTTACTTGGAATTTCTATGGGTATCCAATATGAACATCAGCTCAGATTCAAAATGCAGTTGTAGATATTTGAATGAACCAAACTGATTTGCCTTGTGATCACCAGAAAAAAAAAAGAAAAAAAAAAGTTCTGTGCATTCTTGTCACTTGTTGCCAATGACCAGTTTCAGGAGAAGTAATCTTCAAAAATAAAAGCATTCAGGTCTTGATAATGTAAATGATATTCACAGGTTATATGTGATGCAGGTGGCCGGATTCGGTCTTTTGTGATGATTTTAATGATCCATAATTTAGCATCCTTTCTGTTGGTTATGTGGGATAACTGTGTGTTTGTGCGCTACAAAGAGAGGGAATGAGAAAAAGTGAAAAGCATAGACAGAATGGATCACTGTCACACTTTAACTATTACACATTCATTTTCCTCTGTTCAGCGTGATCCTTGTGACTAAAACTCAACTGTGCTACACTATCCAAGTCCCACAGCATTAAGCACATTCAAAGAGTCCCTTTTGCGAATATGAATTTCTACATATTGTCACCTTCTTAAAATAATTGCCTAAGTTATTTTTGACAATTTTTTTGCCTAGATTAACTCTTTGTGATGTATTGTCCCTCTGTCACTATTGTGTTTTTTGAAAAACTTGAAAAAAATAGCTTAGGCAGTTATTTTAAGAAGGCAACAATGTTTTTTCTCACATCAAACTTTTTGATACTCTCCTAGCTACTGGAGGTATGTTGCTGTGTGTCAATTTTAAACAAGCTTTAATTTTCATGATGACATTCTTTTAGGAATATTTTTATTCTGAAGGAGAGAGGTGCGAATGCAAAATCTGATGTACAGGCAGATCTGATATCTATAGACATTGGTGCTTAAAAGGTTGAGGGCAACAGAAATAAAGAGCGAAGCACACATATTATTTCACTGTATTTCAAGATAATGCTGTAGATTAAAATAGGTGACACCAGAATAATAAATGGCCTATAATATACATCAAATTTGATAGTACAAGCTAAACGGAAAATAAGAACAGGAGCCAAACAATTTTTTAACTGCTCCACAACAAAAGGAAAATATCCCTTTGCTTTACCGTCACCAGTCTATGCTGTGTTGCAGACACTCCTAATTATGGTCACATTCCTTATACTCAGGAAGAGGAAACACATCACTGCCCCAGACCAAGCATAAGAGTCTGACAAAATAGTAAAAGGACAATTGTCAAAGCCTGTATCTATGCCTAACTATGTCTGACTTTGCATGATTAGTAAATAGTTGATCGTAATTATACAGTAGTGAATGCATTAATATATATATATATATATATATATATGTGTGTATATGTATATGTATATGTATATGTATATATATATATATATATATATATATATATATATATATATACACACCTAAAATTGCTGTGATTTATGAACTGGATAGTTAAGAATGCCAGCTAAATGTTTCAAATGTCTACTTTATTCTATTGTTTATGAATAAAATTATTTTTTCCATTTTGTTTTCTCATCTTTTTCTGCTTGTCCACTCTGTAAAATGCGTCCACATTTCGTAGTTCCTCAGTTCTGAATGGCAGCATCAGGGGTTGTTTGTCATCTAATCTTGTAAACTAGTCCATGGCCATCCGTTTGGGCCTCTAATGAGATTACATGTGCATTGCAGGTCCCATCAAAGGTTATCATTGCTGAGGCCATTCAAAGACAATTCCTGTTTTAAATGGTCCTCTCATTGCATTTTCAAACTGACAGGCTCCCTGCATCAAGGGTAGAAGCTTTGAGGCAGATTGAAGGGGATATTTTTTCCTTTCTAGTTAGAATCTTAATGTTTCACTTTGCTGCAGTTATATTTTCCTCAGGTTGCAGGGTTTTCTATATACCTGTGACTGGGGAATGTGTGTATTTGTATGTGCCAGTCTCAGTACTTGTAGTAATATGAATAGTCCATATGACAATTTGAATCTAGAATCCTGAGTTATTTTTTTTTCCTGTCTATGAAATTATACCATTTAATTTAATACTCTTTAACAAAAATCAGAAATTGTCTTTTTGGTCCTAAAAATTTTGATTCTTTTCAAAATGCAAAATAATTCCTGACTGACTAGGACTTGGGATTTTGGTAGAATACATCAAATATAATTGTAATAAAAGTAATTATACTGTTGTTGCTAAAATAATGAGGAAATGCTCTTAAGGTGCATAGGATTCTTCACACTTATCCCTCATGTGTGTGTTTGTCAAAGGTTCCCTGACAAACACACAGGAGAGCCTCTGTTTTAGAAGATTGGGGGGAAGTGGTGGTCCACTGGGATAGCACTATTTCTTTGTTCTGCTATTGACAATGGAGGACTCACAGTCAGTCTAAAGGAAGAAATTATGTCCCAGAGCAGTTTGCGAGAAGAACAAATGTGTGTGCGTGCACGCACACACACACACACACACACACACACACACACACACACACACACACACAAACACACAGATTCTCACATGTTACTCATGTGGGGCATGACCTCAATAAGGGGTACTGTTGTATTAGCAAAGCCCTCAACACCATGTGCCAACCCCTCTTAAAAGCTGTAACAGTTAGGCCTAAGGTTCCAATAAGAGATTGGCTCAGCCAACTTCAACAGAGTTGTCCTTCATGGATGTTATCCTGTACAAAGTACTGGTTATGTACAATAACTGTTTTAATGTTTTGAAGTAAACAGCACTAAATAACTGAAATGGGTTTTTTTTGTTTTGTTATTTTAATGAAAACTGTAATGTTTCACTGAATTCAGCCTTAAATACAAAGAACACACATGCAGTTGACATTTTTGTTAAATATATCCTAACCAAGTCCCCCTTCTGTGTTGCTACAGGTAAGGAGGAGCCGACCACTTACACCTGCACTACATGTAAGCAGTCATATGGCAGCGCCTGGTTCTTGCTGCAGCATGCCCAGAACACCCATGGCTTCCGAATTTACCTAGAAAGTGAACATGGCAGCCCTCTCACCCCACGAATGGGTGGGCCTTCTTCCCTAGGTGGGGGTGCAGACTGCCCTTCTCAGCCTCCCCTTCACGGCCTCCACCTGCCTCCTGATGCAAGCCCCTTCAACCTCCTCCGCATCCCTGGCTCAGGCTCAGGTGGAAGGGACAGTGTTGGAGCAGGGGTTGGACTTGGTGCTGGGGGTGCTGTTGTTGGGGGCCATCATCAGCGTTTCCCTCCCACGCCACCCCTCTTCAGCCCCCCTCCAAGAAACCACCTGGACCCCCACCACCTGAGCCCAGAGGAGCTGGCGCTGGCAGCCCACCACCCGAGTGCCTTTGACAGGGTGCTGCGCCTCAATCCTCCTCTACCCCTGGATCCCCCTCCGACAATGGACTTTTCACGGCGGCTACGGGAGCTGGCGGGCAACACCTCAGGGTCCACTCCCCCATTATCCCCCAGTCGGCCTAGCCCCATGCAGCGCTTGCTCCAGCCATTCCAGACAGCAGGAGGAAGTGGAGGAGTAGGAGGTGCAGGGGGCAGCAAACCTCCATACCTTGCTACCCCACCACCTATTCCAGGCTCCATGCAGTCACCTGTTGGCTCTCAGACCACTCCTACTACGCCTCTTCCTTCTGCAGGGGTAACCCCCTCCTCCACCACCCCCTTGAAATCAAAGTGTTGTGAGTTTTGTGGCAAAGCCTTCAAATTTCAGAGTAATCTAATAGTACACCGGCGCAGCCACACAGGAGAGAAGCCGTACAAATGTCATCTGTGTGATCATGCCTGTACACAGGCAAGTAAACTGAAGCGCCACATGAAGACACACATGCACAAATCCTCCTCGCCAAACACAGGCAAGTCAGAAGATGGGCTTTCAACTGCCTCATCTCCAGAGCCTGGCACCAGTGAACACATGGGAAGTGCAAGCAATGCCCTCAAGTCAGTGGTGGCAAAGCTGAAAAGTGAAAACAACCGAATGCTACGCGAGAATGGGGAGGAGGAGGAGGAAGAAGAGGAAGAAGAAGAAGAAGAAGAGGAGGAGGAGGAGGAAGAGGAAGAGGAAGAGGAGGGAGAGGAGGAGGAAGAGCATAACGGTGAGAGGGCAGCTAGAAGAAACAACAGCTATCACTTTGGCTTGAACCTTGAGGCAGCACGCCAGCATGAAAACAATGCAGCTATTGGAAGCCGACTGGGAGGAGTGGCCGATGAGGGGTCTATCCCTCGTTCACTCCCTGAGGTGATGCAGGGGATGGGTCTGGCAGCTAGCATGCAGCACTTCAGTGAAGCCCTCAATGCACACAAACGTAATGCAATGGCACAGGAGAACCACCTGCACCATCACCTCAACCGAGATCATCAACACAATCGAGAAATGTGTGATGGTGACTCAGTGCTGGAAACAGATCGTGGGGAAGAGGGCTCTGTCTCAACAGTCAATGGGCGGGGAGCATCTCCTAATGAATCTGCTTCTGTTGGCCTCTCTAAGAAACTGCTTTTGGGTAGCCCAAGTCCAATTAGTCCTTTCTCCAAACGCATCAAGCTGGAAAAAGAATTTGACCTGCCCACTCCCACAATCCCTAACTCGGAGAATGTTTACTCCCAGTGGCTGGCTGGCTATGCTGCCTCCCGACAACTCAAGGACCCTTTTCTGAATTTTGGGGATTCCAGACAATCGCCCTTTGCCTCTTCGTCTGAGCATTCTTCAGAGAATGGCAGTCTGCGTTTTTCGACCCCTCCAGGAGAACTGGATGGTGGGATGTCGGGCCGCAGCGGTACCGGCAGTGGGGGCAGTACACCACACCTTGGTGGTCCTGGGCGGCCCAGTTCCAAGGACGGCCGCAGGAGTGATACTTGTGAGTATTGTGGCAAGGTGTTCAAGAACTGTAGTAACCTGACAGTGCATCGGCGCAGTCACACAGGGGAGAGACCATATAAGTGTGAGCTGTGCAATTATGCTTGTGCCCAGAGCTCCAAACTTACTCGCCACATGAAGACCCACGGTCAGGTGGGCAAAGACGTGTACAAGTGTGAAATTTGTCAGATGCCCTTCAGTGTCTACAGCACCTTGGAGAAACACATGAAAAAATGGCACAGTGACCGTCCTTTGAGTACCGAAATAAAGTCAGAGTAGAAGGCCGAACTATGGGACCTTTTCCCCTCAGCTGTCTGCCATTAGTCCCCTGTTTATTCCAAGCCTCTTGTAGATTTGCCCCAACCTCAACACTCCACTTTCACCACTCTGGTGGAAGCTTAAGACCATGTGCTCTGCACCAGCACACCCCGTTTCCATTACCCATTGAATGCATGATCTGTATCGGGGCAATACTCTTGCATTGACGCAAAACTTCGAGCCTTTCTCTTGTGCAATAATTTACATGTTGTGTATTTTCTTTTCTTTTTTCGTTTCCATTTTTAAGAATTAGTCAGCATGCATAGTATGTTTTTGCTAATCAAAAAAAAAAAAGAAAAAAGAAAAGAACTTGTCCCTGGTTGGTTAGTTGTTGAGTAAATGTGTTGCTGTTTTTCTCTTCTGTTTTTTTCTTTTTATTCTTCAAAAAGAGAAAAGACAAGAAAGATACATCCATGCTGCGTACATTCTGTAACACATATCATGTACAGTTTTGTGTTGTGACATGGAAAATTAGTCTTTGACTTGACCCTCTTCTGGCAACCCTGGAAATGCACTTATCACGATCTTTCTAAAAGATGCCATGTTCACGCAGGGTTTTTTAAAAAAAAATCATGCATTGGCTCGATGACTAAACTGAATAATAATGGCAGCCTATAACTTCGAAAAGACAAGGGTGTGCTACGATTTCAATTTGTACTATCATTTGGTAGAGTAAGAAAGAGTGCCTTTGATATCTTAAAACTACATTGGCCATAATCTTATCTGGTATAAGTTTGGGGTCACACTAGATAAAGCTAGAAGGTTTAAGCCACCCAGGAAAGGTTCTTGCATCAAGCACCTGACTGCTCTAATAGACTGTGACAAGTCATAATCAAAGATCCAGAGTACTAGTTAATCACCATTTAGCTACCTATTACATGTTCAATGGGCTATCTTTATTACGTGGATTTCATGGCAAGCATGGTACAACCAGTATTGTGTATATCTGAATTATGTGTAGTTTTGTTTCTGGTAAGGAGGTACTTTTGAGATAAAGGTAATCTGTAATGTACAATCCTGAACTTGAGGGATACATCACATGGCGGACAAGTGTCATGTATCTGAGTTAGCACAAACCTACAACGCTGCTTTGATATGTGGTGTGTGAAACAATGCATAAAGTAATATATGAGCTCCAAGTGAGGCTAACTTTATTTGAGAGCATTGAAATAACTACAAGCTAGACAGACAGAAAGCTACATACATATTATAGGGATCAGAGGCAATCTCTTTCACTTTACATTTCTTGTATCAAAACAGGGTCATTAACTATGAATTGCAGCAAAAAGCAAGAAAGAATTGCAAAAAAAGTTTCATCTGTACTCCAGGGCTCTTGAAAAGAGTGAAAATGCGATCATTGTAATCAGTATGCATAGGCTAATGCAGAGCACATTTTTTTTGTTTGCTGTTGCTTTTAACCTAAAAAGAGCTTTTTTTTCCTTCTTTAGTTTCATTTAAACTCTTAAGAGTATAGCACTTGTCACTCTGCCTGAGAGCACCAACACCTCTCTTGCATTGTCCCACACTGATGCAATGTTGGTATCTCTGTTGAGTCTAAATGCTAGATTGTCAAGTTTTAAGACATGAAGTGCACTGTTTCAATTTTCCCAGTTTACAAGTTTATGCTGAAGGGGAAAAAAGTCCCACTGTTTAAGCAGTACAAGATGAGACACATAATCTGTTGTCAGCAACTCCAGACTCATAACAGTTGACCTCTGTACCCTTACCATTTTATCTTTGACCATTTGTCAATTTGTCACCCCTAGAAACCCCCAGTCCTTTACTGGGCTGAAACGTCATCCTGTCAACAAGGTCTGTAAATTAAAGGGTTTGACATGGTTTACATAAGTTCAGCACTCCTTCATTTTCACAAAATGGATGCCAGTCTCATTGGCTACAGCAGTGCTTAATATTCACATTGTCTTTAAGGAACTGCATTGCATCATTACTGTCTCCTGGATAATCTACAGACCTTGCTGGTTAGGCCTCAGATACTCGAATCTTGTTGCTCACGCTACGAGAATCTGTTTTTGTATAAATCTTCCTTTAATTATAGATATGGAAATAAACATTTTTGCAAATAACACTTCACTGTCTTTTAGGGGAAACTGTTAAGTTTTGTTGTCGTTTCTCTTTTCCTCAGCGTCTTGGTGGTGTTCAAGACTCCGATCACAGTATATATGAAATGATAAAAAGAAGAAAAAAACAAAAAAAAAATCTGTGATGGTTTTGTATTTTTTTTTTTTTTTTTATTGCCTTGGCTCTTCACAGCTCTTCAGGTTGACATAAAATTTGCATTGGGGAAAGGATTAAGATTATATATGAATATATAATAAAGAACTTAAAATATAGGAAAATGCACATTCATGTCGATTCCTATGCTTAAACACATTTATGGTCTACTTTTTCTGTATTTCTAGAATTGTATTTGAATTCAATGTTCACTTAGAGTAGGCACTATAGTATTTATATTGAGGCTCGTATTTTTAACTGTTGCTTGTTCTCTCTAAAGGTATTTACCATACCTTTTTTTGGTAGTGGAAAAAAATCCCAAGCTGCCACGGTATATTTTTTTAATTTGGCAGGATAATATAGTGCGAATTATTTGTATGTTTAAAGAGATAAAAGGAAAAACCTAATAAAAAAGCAGCTAAAGTATGTGGCATTGGGAGACGTTGTAGGCCATAAGATGGCCACTGCTCTGTTTCCTGTCCACAGAGGTGGTTGTACATATCTTCTTTGGTTTTTGGTTCGCACCCTCCTCTCACCCTGCTGCCATTCTTGTATGCAGTAACGCAAGCTGACGTCGGCCTGTTCTGTTGTGTGCTTCTGTCTCTCTCACCCCTCCCACCTGACTACATTCCAACATCAAGAAGAGAGGGAAAAAAAGAAGAAAAAAACTTCATATGCAGTACATGGATTAAGAAAAAAAAAGCGTCAAAATAAATAAATTTAAAAAGAAATGAAATGTTTTGCAGTTCTTTTCATTGCCAAATACTAAATGGTGCTTTATATTTAGATTGGGTATACTTTCATATGCAAAGCATATTTAAAAAAAAATGACCTGGGGGACGTGGAGAAGCCTGCTTGAGTTGAGACTTTTTTGTAAATGGCAATGCGGAATATTTTGTTATCAGCCTTTTCTATTCCTGTTCTGAGAGCTGTTTGTCGTAACTTGAACTTGAACTTTATCTTTTACTATGGGAGTTACTATTTATTATTACCTATATGCTCTGTTCAAAACAGAGACATGGAATGGATCCTTATTTTTAATTTTATTTTATTTTATATTTTTGGTTATAATATAATTTTTTTTTTGTTATGGTGGCCGATGGTCATTGGACAAACCATTGCTCTTTAATTTCTGTTGTACTTATTTGGGGTACCTATTCAGTTGTAATGGGAAAACCACTGTCTGTGTTTTCTGGCAGATGTCTGCATAATCCTGTTCACACACCCATTTTGTCCCTTTATCGAAAAACAGTTAATAAAAAAATGAAAGTATAATGGTACTTGTCGCTTATCTCCCCTGTGTTTGTGTTGTGCAGCCATGCAGACACCTCATACTGTAAATGTGTTAACTTTTTTTCATACTTGTCTCATGAAAATGTTTAGTCCAATAAATCACTCTTGAATAGTGTTACTTTAACAAGTCAGCATATGTAGACATGCAGTCCAAAGCACATGTCTTCTTAAGCATGCATGTGTTATAGATATCAGTAGTGAACAAGGCCTCCATATCTGTTACTGCCTGAATCCAGTGAACCCAGCGAACCCTCAACCACAACCACAACCTCGACCTAGCCTTTGGCCCTTTACAACACGTACAGTACCTAACAAATGTCTGTGCGTGTGCATGTATAATATGAGCAGGTGATTATGCACTGGCATGGAAACTTCAAAAACTGCTGAAAGATGTATCACCATACCTGTTGGTCGAGATGTGTAGCTGGTTTCAGTGCATGCCAGTGTGTGTATGTGTGTGCGTGCATCACACCACTTTTACCTATTTTGCATGCTATCTCAGGGCACACGTGTCTCTCCTCAAAGTGCTGTACCGTGTCTGCTGCTGATAATAGCTGTTCCCTATACGTTCCTTTCAGCTGACTCATAGACACACACACACATACAGATATACATACTGTATAGACATACACACATTTCCTCTCACAGAATGCACCTAGGTAAATATAATTATGTCCCTCTGTTTGCTCGGTAGTCACAAAGCCTCATAAAGCTGTCAGGATCAATCAGCACTATGTCCTCTAGCCGCGGCACCTCGCTGTTCCACTCACCCTTTCGTCTCCTCTGACAGATGTGAATACAGTTCTGTTGACAAAAATCAAGTTTAAGATTTTTAATGTTGGATGAATTTAGTGGGAAGATGCTTACCTTTCATCATTATTTAGACTGAAATAGATTTCCTTGCATGGACTCACAGTGAAAGTGACAAATGTTTGCTTTAGCATCAGCAACAACTAGAAAGACTAGATCTACTTCATGTTAGATTGCAGTGATAGAAGCATTTGAAAAAAAAATCAGAGTCAGCAAAAAATCTGTTTTCTGCATTCACTAATCATCTTCATGCATTGAATTGCGCAGTGGGTTGACCTGCTATCTGCTGCTCACTGCTGCCATTTTCTACGGTGGTAGGTTAGAGAAAAGACCGCTTTGGACCAACTCTAATTTTGTAATTTTTTTCAAGTAAATTGTAAAGTAAAATACATTCAGGTTTTTGGTTCTTTGTAATGCACTTTCCTGTTGGGTCATTCGTGTTCGTGCAGAGAGGTGTCTTGACTCAACACTGTGCACTAAGAGCTTTCTTCTTTCTCCTAGGTAGGGTTTAAATGATGTTTTGGCTATTTTTTGGGAACCGCTTCTGAGAATACCACATGCAGTTCTTTTTGGGCCCTATGATTGCTCAAAGTTATGTGTTTTGTCCGGTTGTGGTGCTTCACTTTTCTGCTTCTAATAATCGCCAATGTCTCGGAAGACATAAGACACTTTAGAACTGCCTGTGACATCTAAATGTCCGGCCATTCTTCATTAAAAAAAAACAAAACTGTTTGTTCTGTCTCTTTGTAGACATGTGAAAACACATTTTCTTTTTCTTTCTGAGCGTCATATTGTTAATTTTTCCATTTACTTTCTAGTGCCAAAGTTTCCCACCTGGATTGCAAAGGTTGGCTGAGTAGCAGTATGTGAGATGATTTACAAAGGATTTCATTGGTCTGTGAGTTTTGTTGATGCTAAGCCAGTGCCGGAAATGCCAAAAAACACATTAAGCATGTCAGAGATGAATAATGTGAGCATAAAGATGGCCACTGTAGTTAATAATCATTGTAATCAATTCAAGAAAATGACCTTGTACATCGTGCAATACACAGATTTTGGGTCGTGATGCATCTTCATATTGTTTTTTTGCAGATATATATTTTTTCACTCTTGGGTAACTACGCACCCCTCCAATCAGCAAGGTGGCCAGAACCTTTTACACAAATATGTTTATGGCCAAATGAAATCAGTTTAGCAGGTCAAAGACCCTGCTCTGTCCCACTGTTGGAAAGCTCCACATACATTTGTAGTGTATTTCAGGTATAACCTAAAAGCACACTCCAGCTTCCTCAGCAGAGTGTAGTAAAAGATTTCTGCTAGAAACATGTCAAAATGAAGCAGGGGTGTGCTGAAGAAAAAGGACAAGATATAACAAAACAGAACTTAGATTTATTGAAAAAGCCAGATAGAACATGATTCACTCCAATTCAAAACAATGATCACCTGTGCCAAACGTGGTAGGTTTTAACCCCAGTCCAACGGCCCATCTGAAAAAAACGACTGCGCTGATTGCCATGATTCTTCATGGAGGGGTGGAACATGGTTGTGAGAATTTTTAAGCTGAATGTATAGATAGCAATAAATGTCACTTTAAAAAAAATATATTTTTTTTTGCCACAATGGTAAAATATTGACAGCTTTGGTTCTGTGACCCACCAAGTGAAAGGAGTAACCTCCATCCTCTCCATAGAGGCCCCAAGATCACCTCACTGCTTTGTGTAGACTTCCTTAATCAGTCGAAACAGCTTCTACAAGTGAAACGCATGAATGTTGATCAAATCATGGAAATGAGTTAAATATAACATCCCTATTGTTTGTGTCATCCAACACATCCATTAATTTAGAACACTAAATTATATTTGATCTATTTTAGATGATCATTCTGATTCGTTCTTCTTTTAAGATGACTGCAGAGAGAGAGAAAGAGAGAGAGAAATCGGTTGCTGGGTGAGCTACAATGAGTTGACTTTTAACAAGAGAGATAGTGGCTGGTTGCAGGGATGCCTTGTCTGTGCCAAGTTTGTCAGAAATTTAAATGAGATGGAATTAAAAAAAACAAAACAAAAAAACAATTCTGTGGCTCTGTCCTTGCAAACCAAACCACCAAGGTTACAAGAATATGGGCACATGTGGCCCAGATACAGTCTGAATGGATCTAAATGCAATCATAATATGCACAAACCTGGTTCATAGTGATGATCAGCTCACTCAGGACAGATGTTATTGCTAGGTTTTAAGAGGCCCATAAACTCCGATGTGAAGGGAGGCCAACAGGACTTTCAGGAGGTAAATGAAAATGGGGGATCTGAACATTTTCTTTTACACCACAAACAAATAATTTCTATTTTTCTTCTATATATAACTGTGTTCAGGAGAGTTGTCTGTCCCTCACAAAACTGAAGTGATAACGCAGTCAGTCTTTGAATAATAAGCCCAAGATGGAGAGGTGTCATCAACAGAATCCATGGCCACTAAGCAGTTAGCATCACCAGGCAAACTATAAGCAGTTGTAACCTCTTAGTTGGTTCAAATCAGCTGATTAGACTGCTTCTCTCTTATCTGGGGTCTAGAACAACGGCTTGACTTACACTTATGTCAATTTAACTTCTGTTGTAACTCATGTTATTGTTGAACAAACATTGTTACCTCTGCCAAAGAGATCTCACGATGACCGGTGTTTGATCGTTTGTCCATCTGTCAACAAGATAACACAAAATGTTGAGGATGGATTTTGATGAAATGTTGGAGGATGATAGCACTTACATTGGGGAATAATCCGCTAGATTTTGGAATTGATCTAGAACCTGATCTGTGTCAGATGAGATTGTATCATGGTAGCAGAGGTAGGACCTCTCTAAGTACCCTCAGTTTACAACATGGCAATCAACCTGCAATCGTTTTTTTTAAGACTAACCATGGAGGGACTCTTTTTTTATGTACAGTTTCATCTCTAAGGAGATATTACATCTCATAGTGCACGCACCCTAAGATGTGCCCTTAGTTTTTTCTGTTAGTCCAGCTAACTTACAGGAAACCCTGAGAGCTCTGACATTGTCGATCGGGTGTTTTGAACATGGAAATATTGTAAGACTTTACTTCTCCCTTCAGGACCCACAAGTGGCAGCAGTTTCCTCTTTACTCCCTGTTAAGCACTGCATTTAGCCACTGGCGGCACTTCTTGGGTCAATAAATACATCAACATTGTATTTTTTTTTCATGTCCTCTCTCACTCTCTCTCTCTTTTACCTCTTTCCTTCAGTCCAATTTCATGATAAATTCATTGTGTTATTAACCTGTGGAGCATTCAGGCCTTTTCTGCTTTTCTTGGCTCCTCTGTGCAAGTTTATGTGAAAAGCATAATGCATTTATCAACGTTATAAAATCTATATAACCATGACCTGCAGTCTTCTATAAACACCCATGGATCTTTCTTTGGCCAACAGGGTTTAACAATAAGAGGTTCTCCAAAGACTTTCGAAAGCATGTTTCCACACTCCTTTTGTCACTATGGCCTTGGCGAAACTCTGTTCCAAAAGAATTTAGATGGAGTAAAGGAATGTATGTGTGTGTGTGCGTGTGTGTGTGTTTTGTCTGTCTTTCTTCCCTCTGAGTGTGCTGTGGTATCTGATGTGTACACAGTGTGCAATGCCACAGAAGTGCATTTTGTCTTTGCCAACCCTTCCAGCCATACAGAGGAGTATCTACTTCTATATGTATTGAACAGTTTAATACATGTTGACCACTGCGGTCTATAGGAATTGGCTGCAAAGTAAATGGCTCTTACTGTAATAGACAATCACTGAACGTTATTTAGGAGGTATAATGGCCACAAGGCCAGTACAGGATGTAATAATCAAAATCAAAGCTAGTAAAGAATAATGCACGGATGTAAACTGCCTCTCACAACACAGCAGAACCCTTATGAAGTCAAGTGAATTTTCATTTATATAGTGCCAAATCACAACAAAAGTTTTCTCATGACACTCTACAAGTAGAGTACTTCTAGCACTGCACTCCTTCAATTAATTTACTCCCAACAATTCTCAATGAAAAAGCAGATCTTTCAACAGCGGCGATGAAAACCTTCCTTTTAACAGGCAGGAATGACAAGCAGACCTGGGCTCAATGGGAACAGCCATCTGCTTTGACTGGTTTAGAGGAAAGAGAGCAGGAAAGAAGGGGCAGAGACAAGGAGTGGAGGAGTAAGGCTAGATGAGATTTTTTTTTATTTTTCAAACTGTGACTTTCTGACTCTAATTCCAGATGTCTGACTTATAAGTCAAAATAAACTGGTGTTTTTTTTTATTTTCTACTTTTTTATATTTGGTGCTAATCCTCCTCTGTGACTGAAGTAGCTCACCATAAAGGCTCAGATTTTTTCAGGGATGGGAGTGAATTTCCCTATTCATCATGAGATGGGGACATCACAGGATGAAACGTCAATGGGAGAGGGCAGGACAGGAATCAGAATCAGGATGGTTTGATTTAACATAATGAAACACCCGGGAAGACTCTTGATCACATCACACAACTACATCAGTGTGATGACCGCTGACATCAGCCCGGAAATCAACTAGTCACCCTAGGGAAGAAGAGTGTCATAAGGTAACAAGACTTTGACTACTGTGCCACCAAATTGGAAATAACTGCAAAACTGCCACAATTACAACAGACAAGAGGAACTTCTTACCTGTGATAGAAGTTAAAAAAAATCAAGAAAAAGAACAAAATCAGCCAGTCAATCAAGCAGACTCATTACTTGTCCACTTCTGAAAGGGCAGCCACCTGGATTTGGATCCCTGAGGAAGAGATTCAAGGCTCTGACACTTTAAATGGCCAAGACTCTAATGCTTTAACTTAAAAAAAAATGGCCAAATACAGAGGACATTACACAAAAAGGAGTTTTGGCCTTTTTGTCTGATAAACTAAATCAAGGGGAGAAGGTTACAGTTCAGACACAAAGCTTAAGTAACCACCCTGCAGACGTGGCGTCAAACAGGTGCTGAATTCTAAAACCAACCCACGCCATTGATATGAAAGACATCTTGAGCTTACACTGTGTACCTCAGTCACAGAACAATGACCACTAAGCTCTGATGTTAAAACACACCCAAGGGATTTCCCCAATTGAAGTTATTACTGATAATCTTTTAAAAACCCTGTATTTTCAGAGGGTGCATATTCCAGACCCCTTGATATGAGATGTCAGGGGGTTAAAGGGTGAAAGTTCAAGTGTTTTTTGTTTCTTTTTTCTTTTTTACCTGACCTTGGAGATGTTATGTTATGGTATAACCATATGATCTGTTTCGACTACTCCAAGAACACACTGCAAAGCATATCTGTGTTTAGCCTCAGAAGCCTTTTCATTAGTCCATTGTGTTGACTCCTTTTTCCATGACACAATTTTTTGCAGTTTATTTGTGGATGAATGATTTAGAAAAGTCATATTAGAAGATAATCAGCACTATGAGTTGCAAGTACAAAACTGCCACTCAGCATAAGCACAAACACACATACGTAGAGTATTATTAAAGCAGAGGAGGTCAAAGTCCAATGATAGGCCATCAGTCCTGGAATGCAAGATGTTGGTGGTCAAAAGAAATCAAACCGTTACGGCAGGTGTGGTGATTCATGTCTGTGTTTACTTCCTTTGTCCCCCCTCTTCTCTTCCTATTCACACTTAGAAATGTCTTCCAAATAGAAAAAGATGGAAGTCTTTGTATTTAGAAATGTGTGGAGTTGACTTAGTGGGGGAAGGGATTAGGCTGTCTGGCCCTAGGCAGGGTCATAAGGTCAGAGAGTAGACTTAGAAGGAAGAGAGGAAGCCCCTCCCTCCCTTTTCTTCTCCTTTCATTCTCTCACCCCACCCCAAACACAGTCCGAAGTTCAAATTCATTGTCAGAGTGAATGTGAACGAATGAAAGAATGTATGAATGGGACTATGGGGGAGGGTCAACAGGATGAGTAGAGCAACATGTGTCAAATGTTCATACACTGTGTGTGTACTTCTTTCAATAGATAAACACCTACTAAAGAGTTATTAATCGTTTTGCTCTCAGAATGTAACATGAATTTAAAATAAAAAATAAATTAAGAATAAAAACCTATGATTTCACGAGTATCATACCTTTTGTCTGGTTTCGTCATGGCCAAGCAAAGAGACTCTTAAACACAATTTTAACATACTGATAACATGCCTTACTGTTGACGAATGATGGGAAAAAAAAAGATTCTCTCTGCAACAGTACAAGATTATCTGTGTTATATCATCCTCCCTGACTGTTCTAACCCCCTGACCTCATATGTCAGCGACAGCAGACTGCTGTAAGAGCTATATGGTGCTTGGATCCTCCAGGGTCATGAAGGGCATCGCTCTGATCTCTGACCCCAGAAAAGGCCTCATGCTGTGGCTGGGCCAATGGAAAATCCCTTAGGACTGAGCTGGATAAAAGGATGTCCAGGAAAGACATGGATTATAAGTGCGCATGTGTAAGGGTATGAGTAGGTGAGTGTCTGTTGGCGCGCATGTGTGTGTGTGTGTGTGTGTGTCTGCCTTGCAAGTTCAGGACTTCAACGCAAGTACAGACACACTCATGAGGGTTAGAGAGGTTAATTACAGCTACACAGATGAGGGGGTTGGGTCACCTTTAGCTGAACTGTGAAAATGAGGGAGAGAGAGAAAAAGAGAGACATAGGAAACTGCATAAATGTATGTGTGTGTGTGTGTATGCAAGGTTGTTATGTCTGGACCCGAATTGTATGCATGTAGGATGACCATCCTGCATGTCTAACTCTCATACACACCCCTTTCATCCTCTCTTTTAATCTGTCCCACTCCTCCTTCTGTGTGCATATTTGTGTTTTGTGAAAGGTCAAAGGTCAGCCTGCAGTTAAGGGTTGGGTTTCACATGACTGAACACCTTTGTTGCCTGTCACAGGGTAGACGGAGACTAAAGGTGTGTGTGTGTGGTGTTGGGGTGTGTGTATACATGTTGTATCTGGTTCACACGCTGAGGTCCAAGATTTGATGTTTGTTGAATGTTGTGTGATGGTATAGAAATGTGGGAATGGCTCACACACAGTTACACACAACAGAATCGTATAATTTTATATTTGGTAGTTGGGGGTAAGGAGCTGTCCACAGATAAAACCTTAGCTAAAATGCAAAATCTTGGTTAATCCAGGCTGTTCCTGCTGCTACACATCAATATCATAATATGTGGGTTTCAGATCGGGCTGCCATTCTGCGGCTCTGCGGGTAGGCTCGGGTTACACACCTAATGGGCTGTATGTGCCGGTTTGTGGTTGCGGTGCAGGTGCAGTATTTCATGTCCCTGGGTTGGTGTGGATCTTTAGAATTGGACCCATGTAGGACTCTTCACTAAGAACTTTTTGCTTACCACCTACTCATAGCTGAAGGCAGCAAGTAAACCTACAATTATCAGCAGATGGGTGTCATGTTTGAATCTGGTTGGTTTAAGTTAACATGAGCACTCCGCATTATTTGTTTTATATGAAAATTAAATAATATTTTGATTAAAAAAATAAAAGGCAATAATCCACAGTATTAAACGAGAGACATGCAGCATAAAAGGATTGAAAATACATTTGAATTTCACCTCATCTTTAAAAAGAGCACATTGTCTTGCTACCCTACATGGTGTTGTTATTTTGCTGTTGATTTCAGAAATGTTTGATGCAGATTTGAAGAAGACAAATTTGTAACAAAGAGAAATCAGTTTAGCATGCTCATGGTAATGTTGAAGATATTGATCTTTTGATTTTAAAGAGTCACACGCTCTAAATAAATGAAGAGATGGTGGATGACGTGCAACAACCCATATCCTGTTACATTTCTATGGCAGCTACAAGCAAGTATGTAAGGCAGTCAAGTTGTCCTCATTTTTACAATTCTATAACACCATTTTCACCATCAACAAATGAGTAATAGAACCCATGACTGTAGTTGTTAAATACAAAGGTTGCTACACTTTGACCTCTAACCAGTAGCAAAACCCTAAGGTGTGGTTTGACGCGCTTTCAGCAGTGTTCAGTGGAAGTGAAAACGTGTTAACCCCTTCCGCCTAACATGCCTGCAACATGATAGCCCAGACCTTTATGTTGCGCGTGAGGATCTTCCTGTTTGTCTCTAAGCCTTGACTCACTAACAAGAATCAGCAGTGTGGGGAGAAGTTAATCTGAAACCTAAACTTGTCTGCAATTAATCTATAAATCAAGAATGAGGAAGCTTTTCACAACAGGACTGACAAGGGAAGGCGTGTGTAACTTCAAAAAAGAAATGATAGAACAAGAGAGTTGACAAGTACAAATTTTGAGTATTGTATATATGTTTTTTTTGTTTTTTTTTCCAGGAGGCTGTATTTAATTTGACATGTATTTGAGCTGTATGTGCTGAAAATGCCTGAAACCAGGTCTAGGAAGTTCAAGCAGCCGTGACCATGTAAGGCAGTCAATTCGTTGTCATAGGTATTTTTTTCTATTCTGAAAAGGCTTTTGCTGCTAAGAAACGAGGTCAGACTAGCTTGTAAAATTCTAAATCCACCATGCCCAATGGCCAGTTGTCCTGTTAAGTTATTTTTAAGTATTGGCGAGACTGGTAAAGTAGTGTATACTTACTTTTTTCTTTCCCCTTAAGCAGGGTGAGTGTTTGTCTTTTCAGCAAGATCTAGTTTTGATTTACAGGTACAGAGTGAACTTGATGATGTGGCTTTTTTGTCTTTCTGGGTCACAGAGGAGAGAACGAAATTGTCAGAGTTTGTGTGTGTGTGTGTGTGTGTGTGTGTGTGTGTGTGTGTGTGTGTATGTGTGTGGGGGCCGGGGTGGGGTGGGTGGATGTGAGCTTAAAGGTCATTCTTATTAAAACTCAGTTGGACTCTTTTTCTTACATTGACAGGAAACACAAGTAGCAGAAAGACTTGATTGCACATCGCTCATCATGGAAACACTAAAATTTTGATAAACGCATTCTTCAAAATAACTTGCTCTTTTAGTAATGTTGGGTGTTTTTTTCAAGAAAAATGCAAAATATATTTCTTTAGTGGAATGGATCACATACAAATGAACAGAGATTAGTAGTCTGACACAACCTTTTTTCCCTGATAAAGGTTTTACAGACTAGCACGTTATTTTTTCATTTCAGTACCAAGTTTCAAGGCAGGAGACTCCCTGAACACAGTGAAACTTCTGCGCATTGTTCCACGATCAACACAGGTACACAGAAACAGGAGATAAAGTATGCCAAAAAATGTAAAAAAAAAAAAAAAAAATTATGGTGATTATAATGGGATGTCACAGGGCTGTGATAACACTTGCAAAAAAGTCCCACAAAAAAATGTAAAAATAAAGAACATCATTTTCTGAATATCACGTTAGTAGCCCATTCCAAGCACAGTAGAGGCTTCTTTGCTTTCACATTGGTAAGAGTTGACCATTACAATGGCAGGTGTTAGCTGCACACAGTATTAGCTATTTTAGTGATGTACTGCTCTGTAGGTCACATGAATTTTTGCTGTCTTCTTCTGCTGTATAACAGGGCTGCTTTACTGGTCAGATTAACCACACGATAACAGAACAACACTATACCACTACAGAAACATTGATCACCATAAAATCCCAAGAACGCCATCAAAGTGTTGTATCATAACTGACAGAAAATCTTGACAGTTGTGGGAAAGGAGTTACTTCGATACAGCATAAAGCTAGTGCTTCCAAATTTAACCCCAACTCACTTTTTTCAATTAAAAAAAAAACAAACTTGTGCAGTGTGAAAAAGACAGTGATGGCCAGAGGCAGAAAGAATATGTGTACACTATGTATAGTATGCTACCTGTTCCATCTACTGGTCAAGTTCCATATCACACACACACACACACACACCACACACACACACACACACACGCACACACACACACGCACACACACTGTATAACTGATCTGTTCAACGAGCCCATCCACACCTTTGTACAAACATGTATATGGTGCACACACTCGCACACCTGTTATCAACCACACCCAAAAGTGAGAGGAGTGTCAAGTGATAATACAGTCTGTGTTACACACACATGCGTGCACACACACACACACACACACATACACACACACACACACACACGCACACAACTGCATCAGAGAAACACTTTGTTTTACATTACACCCCATCTGCACAAAACAAGGGACAGATGCATGAATTTATGTAACTTGTATCAAACTCCAAAAATTTTAGAGGATTGACAGTTCTAGTCTTAATCTACTAAAAACCCAACCACTTGTAAAATACTAGACATTACAGTGTGACAGAAATAATCAAACAATAGACAGAAGCTGAAGCACATCGAAAATCAAATATACAGGTGGGATGTAAACATGTTCTTTATCTCACCTTATGTGAAGTGAATTTCCCTCCGTGAATTTCCTTAATCTTTTCTCTCCAATTATCCACTCTATCAACCTTCTAGTACACCACATATACACAGTACAATACACAGTAACACAGTAATGATAGATTGATGGCAGCCTTAGATGATTGTGTTTATTTTTGTGTGTGTGTTCATGTACTTCAAATGAGTTGAGGCCAACTCCAGTAAACGAGGCACCATTTCACTATAATAACAGTCATCAGGATGGCTCATTTGAAATAAGACCTAACTGAAAGTATTGTAACAATTATTGTTTGTGGTTGGGTCATGGACAAATAAATACTTGTTTGGTACATGGTTAATTCCATCATATCTGTGCTTTTTGATGCCTAGCTTTGAAAATGTAAATATTCTGACAAGCCCTATGAACTTGTTTATACTCACTAATTGCCAAAAAATATCACAAGGAACCACACAAATTCAAAATCACAAAGGGGCAGCAAATACACACTCTATACAATGGAAAAACTACCTACAATATACATGAACTGACACAAAACTATTAGCAAAAGGATAGCCAGCTTGGCTCGCTTGATGAACCCAAACAGCCTTTATTTGAATGAATAAGACATATCCATCTCCTTATTATTTCTTAAGGACTTATATCTTAAGGACTTTGTTAACTTCTGAGTGAAAAGTACTATCTGCTTTGAAGTCTGCCATTGTGCAGTATGAAGATTTGCAACTGAGGTCCAGTTGAGTGTGTTCAATGAGTGATAACGCATAGCCAGCTGAGTAAATTGTGCACAATGATGCAGGGATGAGGTATTTTTGTAGGCCAAACCAGAAGTTAGTGTTGCTATGGGTCGAGATTTGTGAAAATTGTGTAGGGAGGGGTATGGTCATCCTGTGGAGATGTGGTGCAAAGGATAATCGGGTGAGGGCTCTTGAAATCCTTAAGGTAAGACAGGGGTTGGGATAGTTTTGTCTTGTCTGGTAGCCACAGCTCAAGACTACTTGCCAATGAACTTGCCTGTGTCATTGTCAAAGAGCAGCAATGGGGTGCAGAGCACATAGACTATGCCTCAGTGCAGATTTGCTGTCATGCAACATAACACATACACAGCAAATAAGGCTGATGGCACAAGGCTCTGCATTGTGTACGCATGTGTAGCTTCGTGTAGAAGTCTTCATGCTTATTGACTTGCATCGTCAGCTGGTGGGATTATAATTTGCATGTCACGTAGTGCCAACCAGGACAGATACGCAGACTGACCAGAGGGAGGGATAATAAGTATCCCAATTTAGGATAAAAACCCAGTTGGATTTTTATATTGTATTATTGCTCTGTGTCAAAAAAATTTGTAGGACTCACAATGTTTTGTTCCGCATGATAATATCCACAAATTATGACCTCTTGTAACATTTTTTAAATGCAAGAAATAGAGGTGAATATTTAATGCTATGATATAAATGAACTACAGCATGGAATAATATATGAGTTCAATTATTTTAAATAACAGTACAATTGGGATATTATGTGTGACTCTAGAGGCAATGTTTATTTTGACATCAGTATTCTGATGTTGAGTTTAAAGCCCATTATAATTATTATGGTATGATTACTTTAATAAGTTACTTGAGAAACAATACACCACATTACTAAAGATAATGTTGGCTTATTACATTATATATTGCTAAAATACCAATTCTGATGTGTCTTTACATCAATTGATGATTAAAAGCAACCACCAGTCCTTTTCATTTCAATTAATTTACGATTAGCAAAAAATGTCATCCTAATATAATATTGTTCTGAAAAACCCCAATGGATGGTGGAAAAAAACAACAACAAAAAAAACATACTTTGTAGTTTTAAGGCACCAGTATGTGATTTTCATGGTACAATACTCGCTCAAAAAAGTCATGTTAAAGTCAGAGTTCAAATGATTATTATATCATCATTAAATAACCCCAAAGGTAATAAAACCAAAGTGGTATTTTTAGTATGTGACATAAAACTTGATATATATGTGAAATAATTGTCGATGCAACTAATATGATGATAATAAGAAGCAGGCATCAATTCATGCATGAAAAGCACAGTATGATCTATTTTCCAACCAAAATAACACAAAATTGGTATGCTGATGAAACCCTCTTTGCAAGTAAAACAATTTTGATTTATTTGGGCCACTTTTACAAGAGAAAAGGTGGTTTGGACAAACTAATGAGTTAGATTTGTATTGCCTTTTAATACAGGGGCTTAAAATCCAAACAATACTGTTCCAAAGCTCATAAATACAATGCTGGCTGCTATGTGGTGAGGAGTTCATCTTGAAGCTTAAACGTGGATATAATCATGACTGTTGACATTTTATTAATTTTGAGTTGATGGTACTGGGTTTCACCGGTGTGTTTATTTTCACATGGCTAATTCAGCAACAAAGTAATTAAGACATGCAAATTAAGAGGAGCTACCGATCAGCATTACATCTGTGATGTAACTGGTGCGACCAGTTACATGGGAGTTTAATGAATTAGCTGAACACACTGTACCGAATCACAAAACACAAAACAATATGGATCCTTACAGAGATCTGGCTGATTTTGTTTCTGATTTGATTGATACGCAACATTTGTATGAATACGAATTTAAACTGTCTACTGTGACTACTTTCAACTGGAATTTTCTGCCACATTTCATGGCCTTCATCAGCATTTACTCAGATAATGTGAAAAAAATCGGCCATTAGATGTGACCTACTATAAAATATACACGCTGGGTCTATCCTATATATAACTTCCTGCTGTCAACCCCCCCAAAAAATGCCATAATTAAAGTCAGGTAACAGAGATACAGATAAGAAGCACTACTTCAAGATTGGACTTCCCCATGCTGTATTTCAGTTTAACATACAGTCAGTGATAGTTACTTAAAATATGAAGATGCTGCATTTCTTCCATCTAAAATAAACTAAAAGAAGTTTCATCATCTAGATCAACATCAGTTTTTGTTAAATCTTTTGCTGCCTGACATAAGTGGGACATTTTTAACACAATTTAGCGTTGAGTGATTGGATTTTGAAACACACCGTAGACGGAGTCCTCCACAGGATCCAATTAAAAAGAATGTGTGATTCTGTGTGACACACTACACTGGATATATGGAGCTTATACTGGCTTTTACTGCACTCAAAATTAGCCCCATTCATGTTGTCCAGAATGGCTAAGATGAATGTGACTAATTATTATAATTTTTTAACATTTTACAGAGAAAATGTGTACAGTAAAAATTAAATATGCATTATCTGGAATTATGGGGCAGGGCTTTAGCATCCTGCATGGATCTAATGGTTTTCTCCATCTGGTAAAGCATTAACTTTCTATTACTTCAGTTTGAATATTATCACATTTCTGATTAATTACAAAAATAAGTTTTAATAGGGTCGAATCAGAATAAAGGAGAATACTTCATATTCTTTATATGACAGCATTTTCAAGTTGTAGTTTGAATCAAGAAACACCAAGCCAGCAGCCATGGTTGGATTTATGAAAATCTCCTAGATTCATTTTGAAGGACAGAATGCTGATATGCTGTGACAAAAAAAAGAAGCGAAAGTCTGAGTGTGTGTGTGGGTGTGTGTGTGTGTGTGTGTGAGAGAGAGAGAGAGAGAGAGAGAGAGAGAGAGAGAGAGAGAGAAGGGGGGTTCACAAGTGGTCTCAGTGTCCTGGGGGCTGGGGAGGTTTGAATGTCAGTTTCTCTAATAACGGGAATCGGTGAAAAGGTCAGCCCCAGTCGCCTGACCACAGCAAGAGGATGGTGTGTGTGTGTGTGTGCGTGTGCCCATGTGTGTGTTTGTGCTTGCAACGGAACACATGTATTTGCGTGCATATAACAATGTGTTTGTGTGTTTCATATTTCTAGTGCGGATGTGTGTGTTTTTTTCAGAAAACATGTTGAATTTCTGACATGGTGGAGGAAATGAGAAGAAAAATGGCAGTAGGTCATGTGGAGTGAGAAATGCAGGAAGAAGGATAGAGAGGAAAGAATAGGGAGAAGAAGAAAAGAATGAGGATTTGATGAGGTGTTGAAGAAAGATGGGGACAAATGAAAAGAAAAGAAAAAGGAGACGCCATGGATAACCATGATAACAGGAAGGACCAATGAGAAAGAGGAGGTGAACAAGGGACTGGTGAAAGAAGATAAGAAAATGGAGGATGTAATGTTAGAAGATGTATAGTGAGAAGCAAGGGAGGGAGTACTAGTAGAGGATGGAAGGACCAAGGGAACCACAACAGCTGCTAAAGATAATGAGGAGATGAAGAGCAGGGGGAAATAATGATGTCTTTCATATGGCTAGCTAGCTAAAATCAACCTGTATGCCAGCCAACTAGACACAATTCAGCTAAAATACTGCGTTAAGTGTAGCTGACTAATGTGCGCAACAAAATAAGTATCATAGAAAACAAACTTGCGTGTGACAGTAGTTCAGATCCAGATATCCCTGCATTAAATTGTACTCATAACTGTAAAAAGTAACATTACTAGGCCACTAGCCCTGTCTTTTTAATGTGTGTGTGTGTGTTTGTATGTGCATGCAACCTCCATCTTCACACCCCATGACTTGATAGACAAAAATCAGTGTGCTTTGGCCACTCCAGAGCAGATGCACTAATATTACTTTTGATCAAAGGCTGCACATAAGAAGTTGAACTCAAGAACAGCTTGCAAATGTAAGCATGGTTTAGGTGTAACACATTAGACCAAGGATGGTAGGCATGGAAATATTAAACAAACTGATATTTAAGCTGCACAAGTAATAAGAAAACACAATGCCTAGACAAGCTTTATTAGTAACGGCTCCCTTCTTTTTACTGTAAATTGTGCTAAGCATGATACTGACCAATTGTGCTAAGCATGATACTTAATGGAAACATACAGTTACACAGATTTCAATCAGCTGAAAGTGGTTGTTTCCATGCATCACAACAGCAGTTTGTGACTGTAAAGAAGGACACGGAGAGTCAGCATGGACCCAGTAGAAAAAACCCTCAAAAGTGGGTTCTTTGCCTGTCCAGAACAAAGCTAAAGAATACACTGGGTGTAACGTTATTCCTCTGAACAAGTGTGATTGATCAATCAAATTGGTTGTTCTGATTCTGATAAATGGCTACAACTGTATAAAAATGTGGTACAATCCTGCTCAAGTCTCTGATGAGATACCACATAGATAAGTAGCTTTGAAATGGGACCCTGTTACATGTCAGTGCCTGGCTGGACATTAAAACTTGAGCAGCACAGGATGTCTCTGTGGAAACTGTCCTACTCTGCATGCCTTCACATTTTTAACATTTTGCAAAAGAGAAAAGCCTTTTATATTTTCAAACATTTTGTTGTTGTTATTTGCACAGGTGGCACGTAGTGCAGTGGTTAGCACTGTCGCCTCACAGCAAGAAGGTTCTGGATTCGAGTCCCGGCTCAGTCACGGGATCTTTCTGTGTGGAGTCTGCATGTTCTTCCTGTGACTGCTTGGGTTCTCTCCGGGTACTCCAGCTTCTTCCCGACATGCAATTGGGGACGAGGCTGATTAATACTCTAAATTGACCGTAGGTGTGACTGTGAGTGTGAATGGTTGTTTGTCTATGTGTGTTGGCCCTGCGATGGACTGGTGACCTATCCAGGGTGTAACCCGCCTCTTGCCCGTAGCCGCTGGGATAGGTTCCAGCCCCCCTGTGACCCTTAACAGGAATAAGTGGAAGAAAATTGATGGATGGATGTATTTGCACATTTTGAAATTAAAGATGTTCAACCTTTTTGATGATTTTAAATGGTTCCAAAGTTCTATTGATGTAAGATGCAAAAATACTGTTAAGCCTTCTCCCTCATCCCAACCCATAAATATTTAATTGACAATGTTTTGTTCCATTGTGGATCTTCATTATGCTACGATGTTCAAATGTTGGAAACACAGCCATAGTTAATAAAGATAAAACTTTGAAAGAAACTTTGTATGATAGTACCTACGAAGAATCGATTGGTAATACCAGAATGTATAAAGGTTCTGTATTTAAATGTCTCAAAATATATTGATTATTTAATTAGAATATGCATCAACTATGTTAAAAAATGAACATATTACCTGTAGCTGCCTGTATGAATTTAGCCATGCACTCCTAGCTAACATTTGCACTTGTAGGGCTAAACTACAGGAGGATTGAGTTGTTGAAGGTGATTAAAATACATGCAGAATACATGAGACCGAATACTCCAGACAATCCAATCTAATCCAAACATTTAAAGTTTTGCTATGGGTAATGGTACAGAAGGGGTCCTTTAAAGGTTCTAAAGGGGTGGACTTGACAATACTAACAGGCCACAAGGCCCAAATGGCTCAAAATATTTACTTGAACATTTCATGTTGAGTGTATGTTATGGCTAGAGCCAAAAAGTGGGTCAGTGACTCCCCAAACCAAGGCAGACTACACCAGTGACCTCTTTTACTCAACCTGTTTAAGGGGTGAATATTGCAACAACATGCAGTTTTCAATTCTGAGAAATGCAATAATGGAACGAAACTTTTGTACCCTTAAATTAAGAGCTACCGCTAATTTACACAGGGGACGTATCCAGTTCTGATTCAAATCAAGATAATTTGGGTTACATTAAAGGTGCAGTGGCATGTATCAGGTGCATCCAAAAGAGGCTTGGCGCACCACTTAACAAGGAATACATGGTAGATCTATTTTTGACAGACAACGTGTCAATCTGCTCAGAGCAGATCAATTGTCAAAACAGATTACCATGTACAAATTCCTAATCACAACAAAAGACAGAAAAGGACACAATATGATCATGTTCTCCCTGTGCAATTGATATAAACCCATAAACCATGACACAATGACCAAATCAGCAGAATCTGAGCAAGTTAACAAAGCTGGCTGGACAAAATGACACTCAACTGAATCTGTGGAATTGCAGCTGTGCGGAGGACAGACGCGATCACAGCATCACAGCTGGAATGCGACAAAGCCATGCCCGATGGGAATTCAGGGTTAGCCACACCGCAGAATCCATAATTATGCAAAAATTTCATTTAGGATAACATCAAATCACACAATTGGGCAATATTGTGCCAGCTTCTTTTGTTTCTTTTTGGCCTATATGAGTAATGTGGATTAATGGTTGGGTAATTCCTAGTAGTAATATTGTAAAATTGCGTAAAAGTAGCTGTTATCTGAAAAGTTTGCTGTTGACCACAGCCCATCATAGAGCATGTTGGTACAGTGGGTGCTGGATGTGTTCACACATTTGTCAGAGTTGATAGTTATTAGATCTTTTCCTTTAGCCTTTTTAAAAAAAACTGATTGTATGAATCTTATGAGTCACATAAATACTGACTAATAGCTACTTGGATTTCAGTAAATGGTCTGATTCCTGTTGTAGCAGAGAAACCTGGAGAGTGCACTGCTGTATAAAGTGTAGGAGACACAAAGGAGGGACATTGCATTAATATTTGAAATAATGAAGCCGTGTGGTCATTAGGCTGGTCTCCACAGCTTCCACAGCAATACATTAAGCCAAGACAAGCGCCATGTATTTTACATGGTCCTGTCAGGACAGAAGATTGATCCTGCGGCATAATAATGTCCTCTTAGAAGGTACAGTAGGTATAAAGAAAGAAAGAGCGAGAGAGCGAGAGAGAGAGAGAGAGAGAGAGAGGGAGAGAGAGATATATATGCATGTGGGTTTCAGACACCAGACTGTTGCCTGTCCCCTGGTCACACCAATGACCTGATTTACCTTATAAAGCTGATAGTTAACAGTCTGAGTGTGCGCACGCTAACACATTACACAAGCTTGTCTTGTACTATCCCCAACACCCCAACATACACACAAGCACACAGTGAGATGACGCAAACTCACCTTTCACCTTTTTGGACCAAATCCGCTGTGTGGCACTGTCTGAGCCATGGACCATTGGTGCGTGATTACCTTGACCAACAGTGCTGGACACATTTCCGTTGACTGATGGGTGCGTGTGCGTCATAGGAAAGGGGGAGGGAGGATAGTGACATCCAGGCGATTATCATTAGTAGGTCTCAGAGATCCAAGCTTACTGGTTCCCTTGGCTGAATCAGGTTTCTGATACAAAGCAAGAAGTCCCACCTGCACTGAAAGACTGATAATTCTGTTTGCTTGAATGGCTAAATGTTGTTTGGTGGGAAGCACTCCTGACAGGCTTAAGAACTCAGAATTTACAAATGAAACACAGAGGAGGCAAAAGTGGACAGTCAAAAAAATAAAAATAAAAATGAGGTATCGGCAGGAAGAATGGAAAAATCTGTGGAGTGGTGATAGCGTGTCTATGGGTGTGGAAGCACTTTTCCACTGGTAAATCATATATCCGAAGGTCAGTTTTATATTTTTGTGAGTTGACGAAAAGCACTTTGACACTATGGAGCTTGGGTTAAGTGCTGATAAATCAGAAAGATCTGGAATGTCTTCATGAGCTGTAGCAAGCTACAGCAGTACTTTGCTAACCAGGCCAGAGACTTGATTGGCAGACCTGCCAGCATTGGTGTTTGAATATGAATATAAATAGAATGACAGGGTATCATTATAAGCACTTTAAATACCTTTCGGGTAAAAATGCAGTTCATTTAGCTGTCTAACAGCTAAAAATAACACTAATCCTTTGACATATTTAAGTGTAATGATTTTACTTAGCGACAGGTATTTTTTTCAACATATTTTCAAATGCAAACAAAGAAACAAATTGCACATTTATTCATGGTTAATCTTTCAACTGCCCAACAGTGTGTATGATCAATACACAACAGGAATAATGCTGTGTAAGTAGACCTCACTCCACAACACCTTAACAACATCGACTGCACGTCTGTCCGTCCTGGGTGAGGGATCCCTCCTCTGTTGCTCATCCTGAGGTTTCTCAGATTTTTCCCTGTTAAAAGGGTTTTCTATGGAGTTTTTCCTCAGTCGATGTGAGGATCTAAGGGCAGAGGATGTTGTTATGATGCCATGTGAAGCCCTTTGAGACAAACTGTTTGTGAAAACCAGCTCTACAAATAAAATTGCCTTGCCTTGCCTTAAGATTCTAGCGCGTCCGCCCCCCCATGCTAATTAAAGTGCAATCATTTAAGAAAGGTTTGGTAACGCTTTGGTTAAGGTTAAGTTAGGTTTAGGTTCAAATACACATGATTTTGGTTTAAATTACAATAACAACTGAAACAACTTGATCTCTTACTGAAAAAACTAGTTTTTTTTTTCCTGAAACTTTATTCCTTTTAAATGATTATGTGGATTATATACAAATTACAGTGTATTGTTTTTCATATTTCTGAGTACAAACAGTAAATGACAACGTCCTGATTTTGTCGAAATCTCTTTCATATTGGCTTGCAAATGGCTTGTCTGCCTGTTTGTCTGGGCATCATTTTTCTCGTATGATGCTCCATCTCTATACACCTCTCATTTTATATTATTAGCATTTGTGGGAATCATGTAAGCATTCTAGAAACACAACCAGGGGTTGCAGTAGTATGTGTTTTAGCAGTAGCAGATGGTAGTTAAAAGAGAACAACAGATTTCCTTGAGGAAACGTAAATGCAGTTTGTTTTGGTAATGTAATGTAGTTGAGTGTTTGGCACTATCTGAGTTGTGCTTGTCGAAAATAATTTGATGTGTAAAACTGTAAAACATAGCATTTTGGTGGATAGATAACTGCATTTACAAAAACAAACAAACAAACAAACAAACAAAACAACTGGGAATACACAAAGCTCAATGTGGGAACGCTGGTCCCAGTTGAGAATCAGTATTTTGGTTGTGCAGAGAGACTTCTCATGATCAACAAGGATTTCTGGTGCCATATGATGAAACCTAGAAACTATTTGGATGATATGTTGAGATATAAAGAGAAGATGCCTGTCATTTTTTTAAGATTCTCCCCAATGCTTCTGCTTTGCTTTAGCATGCAGTATGTTGTATTTTATGTACAATTTAGGATTAAGACTGTTAAATCCTTTCCGTAGCGTTCCAGTATACCCTTGCCCTGGTCTGACAAGGTCATGTCAGGCAGAGGAGCTATTGATTTTCCCTCCAACCTCTCATCTCTACTGCTTGTTTGCAACAGGGGTGATCACACACACACACACACACACACACACACACACACACACACACACACACACACACACTTGAAAAGGTACCTGCTCATGCTCTGATTGATTTATAGTGACTGTGTCCAGTGGTTGCTGCATGTATGTCTGCTTTTTGTGTTACACGGATGAAAGTAATGATTGGTTTCACATCTGATTTTTGAGTCAACACAGCTGGTAAAATGTATCAGCGCTATTTTATTACTGATAGGCTTAATCAGCAGCTTAAATTACAAATGACGACACAAGTTAGCGCTCGACGCATCTCAATTTTTTCGCAGCAGGTCTATTTTTCTTTCTTTCTTAGTTTTTCTCCCATTAGGATCTCAGCTTGTGGCCAACTCTATTTAAAAAAAAAGAAAATAAAAACAACAACTGACTTCAAAGCATCATACTTAAAAGTATCGAGGACCCGATGACTTTCATTGAAATGAAGTGGAATCAAAAGCACCATACATATTTGGAGAGGTAGTCAAGTTGTACAGGTTTAAGTTTCCAGTGAAATAAATACTCAGCTCAGCTCAGCTAAAGTGCAGCTCCTGAAAAATCTATTTCAGTGCAGTACTCAAGTAAATTTATTTTCTTAACATTATTTCATGCTCAGATTTTCATTCAGTACTAACCTCCATGAATGTGAAAGCAGGCTTGTCGTGTCAGACCGATCAGCGAAGCTCAATAATCCATAAGTATACTACAAGCATAATATTCTTTAAATGGAGAGTGAAAGTTTTATGTTGCTTAACTTCAACAGTAAGAATTCACAGTACCATTCTTCTTTGATTGTGTCTGTCTTTCTGCACGCTCCTGCTGTGAAGTCATTACAACCTGCCAGGGTACATGGGGCACACACAACACATACTGTACCTGTCAATGTGGAGGAAGCAGTCTCTGTTTGAGAACTGCAATTCATGTCATGCCGGATAATTCCCATATTTGTCTGACCTGGTCTGGATAATAAATTATACATGTCAATCAAACGATCATCACCTGAATTCAACTGTTGTCATCTGAAAGATCCGTGGATACAAATACAATTCAAACTATGACCTTTATGAAGGGGCTGTTCTTAAGTGAATCCAGTGAGTGACAATCAGAAGAACCAACTGAAAGAAGATGTTCAATATGCATGTTTAATTTTGCTTTCCAAAAGCATCACATACCATAGTTTCACCAGGCAGATATTGAAGAAAAACATCATCGCATAGTACTGTATGTTGCCGAACACGTGGTCCAAAAGTTTGCTTTCCTTTTAATATAGCAGATAGATAGCAGTAGTTGTCCTTTATTTTACAATGTCTTGGACTGTTTTTGCTCTTTCTACAAGTTTAAGTAATCAGATGAAATGTTAGTGAAGAGTACATAGAAGTACAGTGCTTGTTTAAATGGCCTTTTCAGAATTGAGTACTGCTTGCAGCAGATACCGAGCCAGCCACCGCTTAACAATAAAACAGAAACTCGACTTTTATTAGTCACTTTCTTTAACGTAAACTCTCTGGGGTGATAAAACAGGCAAAATTGGAAAGCATCCAAAACAACCCCACAACTGGCTGATTGAGATAGTTGTCACGTAGTCATAGCAGGGATCTCTAATGTTGGGGAGCACTCAAACATTAGATTTTGTGACATTTATGGTAGACACATTGAAATGGCCCAGTGTTTGTGCTCTGTAGTTCCCCATAGAAGCACTTATTTCCACAGCACTGTATTCAACCCAGATTGAGTGACCCTTTTGGTTAAATCATCCCGCAGAGCTGATGAGGGTAGGGAATGACTCAAAAGTAAAAAGCATTTTTTTTTATATCCAGAAAATGAGAGCAGCTCATCGCTAGATTGGTAGAAATACATTTGCTTCATTGTTTGGAGTAGATTTGATGAACGGTTGTTGAGAAAACCAAAGGAAACACATACATAAATTCCTTCCTTTATGAAACCCCTTTCCCACTGGCCAAAAAAAACCTGCTAACACCTGCTAACATCTGGCTTTTGTCTGCGGGGGGAACAATTTTCATCTGCATTCACAGATCCTGGGTCAAGAGTATACATTAGTTGTATCAATAAATTGTGGTGCTGAGCAATAGCAGTGTGCAGGATTTTCCTTTTGTCTAGACTGAAGTGATTCTTTCCTATGCACCTGCATCTGTATGAGCAAATATCCCCTTGGTATGCCAGGAATCATCGCCATCCCAAAGTCAGAGCATATAGGAATATCTGACTGCAGATATAAAAAAAAAAAAAAAGACTGACTGCATCACAAAAAGACTTTTATGTAAATAGCAGAATTTTGACTCAACCCAAAGTCTATGAACATAAAATGTCTGTTTACTTGATTGAACAGTCCCCTAAATTTCACCCCTCTCCCTAAATTTGGCCTGTTTCCATAACAAAGGGGCTTCGCTAATGTGATTGCTGTCGTCATGGGTCCTCACTGATCTTCTTTTTATGAGGGAAAATGAGGTCTGATTGTTGGAGGCGCGTCTTGTGTCGAGGTCCCACAGCTAGATAGACAGACAGACCATCCGGCCAGTGAATGAGTGGCAGTGTGCCAAAGCCAATAAGAGGTAGCGTTGGGAGCGAGGGGGAGGGGAGACACTCATGTATTATTCATAATTATTCAAATAATCCCCAGACACTGGAGCATGATCATCATTGTGAGTATGCATGTATGTGTGTGACAATAATTTTAAGTAAGAAAATAAAATTTAAAAAAAAAGTTGTTGGAGCTCTGCAAAAATATAGGTTTTTCTGATAACACAGTCCAATCATCTGTTAATCAGCAACCCCAGAGTAGCACAGCATGGTGTGTGTTTTTGCATTTTTAGGTTAAACAAAAAAAAAATCAAAGTATTACTCTGGATAAGACTTTAAAAAAAGCCTTTTAATGAAGAATGTTTCCAGATGAACTTATAAAGACAAACTAATAAGGAACCTTTCCTTGATCTCAAGGTTCAAAAGCAATTATTGTACCATAGGTGACATAAAGAAGAACTTAGTAGATTCTTACTGAAATGGAACTCTCAATCCAACAAGCTTTGCAAGTTGCAGTGCGAGTTCATTTATAAGAATACCAAGATTTTTTCACTTGATAGACAACCAAAATTAACCAAACGTGCATTCTGACCGGGAGCTAATAACACAATGTTAACAATTTCCCATATTTCATTCACGTAACTGTAGAGAGTGGGCATGGAATAAACTTGCAACACGAAAAATAACAACATAATTGTGCAAAATTTAGAAACACAGTCTACAAGAAAAAAACAAAACACTGTCATAGTTACAACGCTTGGAACGGGTTAGTCTTTGGGGACTTATTATAAATGTTGCAACACACAACAAACATATGACTAGACTTGTAAACAGTAACAACATGGGTTGCAGCCTGTTCAAAAGCTTCATGGTAATGAAAGAAATGACATGTTTACATGCTTATCAGCTCAACTTTCACACAACATCTCTGCTATTCTCTTTGCTTCTCTCCTGTCTTCACCTTCCTCCTCAGCAAAGCACACATTTATGTCACACATCATTACATGCGTCAGATCTTTCACTAGTTTGATGAAAACGCTGTTCAGATAAGTGCAAAAAATAACTAGTGTTATTTCATCACTTCTAATAAATTAAGCTGCTCAACAGGCCAGTCTGAAAATGCATTGTTATATGAACTGTTATTTTTCTTTCATTTTCAGTTTGAGAAGATGGATGACAGAAGGAGAATAAGACTCACAAGACAAGACCTTGACTCCATCGTTGGACTAAATTTTCCATTCTTATGCACCCACAGTCACCTTCTGACACTTAAACTCTGGCCTCTTTTTTAACAAAGTCTGCCATTATCATAATCATCTAGCACAGCACTAGCCTCTGGTCTGCTATAAGCTATATCAAGAACCCCTGACAAGAGGCATACAGCCACACACACACACGCATGTGCATGTGCATGCACACGAGTCTCTTGTGACCACTTGTGATCTTCACTTCCTCATTTTATATGCAATTAAAAAAAAAAACTACATTATTTGTGTTTGCAAGTTTTTAAACATATGCGTCCATGACTTTATATTTTTTTCTAAGTGACACACATGGGTTTACTCAAATTTGAAAATGAAATTTAGAATCCATATTATTCAGGAAATCTTGGTTTGCTTGAGCTGGCTGGTTTATTGTGTGTTTTAGTTGGTAGCAGATGGAGAGAGATTACATGCTGATCGAGCTAGCTAAACTTTTAACCAGTGATTGAGCAGCAGAGTAATACTTTTCCAGTGACAATCAGTTTGAAATGAAAAGTCTGGTGTTGGTCAACCATGCAACCCTAGACCTCTCGCCCACAGAAATGAGGACCTTGAAGTCTCTGACAGCTACCATGTCCCAAGACCAAGCAGGGGACGAACTTCAACTCCATCCTCAGAATGGCCCAGCAGTGGAGATATGATCTGCCACAGGAGCCTTTGAGCCAATTTTACTTCACAATCTTTGAATTCTTCCTGTACTCATTCATCACAATCTGGTTTGGAACAGCCACAAAGAAGGATAGAGTCAGAAAGACACAGAAAAGTAAGGCAACAGAATAAAGAACATTGGTTGTCCCTGACTCAGCCTCCAGGATGTGGATTCTTAAAGAAACAGGACACAGGCAGGGAACTTTATTACAGACACAGAGGCAGTATCTTTCCTCATGTCAGCATGCTCATAAACAGCTGACCAGTATAATCTGTTCGTTCAAAAATATGTGCGCACACACACGCACACACACACATATATGTATATATATGGACTCCATTTATCGTATCATATCATTTCTCACTCCATTTCTCTACATTTAAATAGGAAGGCAATAAATTAAATGAATTTTTTTATCATCCTGTACAATTCCTGTTAACAGTGACATTTGATTTTTTACCTTGATTACTGAACCATCCGCCACTGTCTCTACTGTATACTATGGATAGCCTCTATACCAAAACATTACCTTGGTAACAGAGGTTTGTCTCCTGATATGCAAAGAAGAAGGTTGATATGAAATTTGATTACTTAGTTTTAGGACAAGCAAACCTTGAACCTCAGTGTCCTCAATAACAATTGTGTACTAATATCCTCCACCATCAATATCTAAATTCGAGTTTATTATAGAGCACGTTTGCTTGCATGTTAATTTTTTTTCTCTTTAATTTACTCCAGTCATTTTTCATTTCACAGGCAGCTGGCTCAGCTATGTGTCATCAACATGGAGGAAGCGAGTGTCTATATGTGTCTGGTCTGAATATAAGTGACCTTTAATGAGCTAAGGGGATCCCACTAAGGCTTTCCCAGACACTCAATGACCTTTCAGCCCAGACAGGCCAAAGGGGAGGTGTGTACGTCTTTGTATGTGTGACGGTGACAATATTACGGGTACAATAAATCATGTCATAACATTTCAGAAAATAACAAGGGCTGTTCCTAAGGGGACCTTTTACAGATCTTTTCAGGAAATTAAATACTTAAAACAGTAAATTATCACGAAATTGTTTTCTGCAGAAACTCTTAAAATGTTACTAATATCCTTGGTTTGTTTTGTATAATGAGAAGAAAGAAACACAGATACACTCATACAGTGCTGAATCAATGAATAAGTCAAACATATCTGCTACTTTGCTGTCATTGATATGTCACTGAACTACTGCCTGTACTTCTCTCTACACTGTCTAAGCGAGGGCAGAGTTACACATGTACACATGGAACATGCAACCTAATATAACCTTTGTTTCCTTGTAAAACCAAAAGATCAAACTTTCCAAGTGCACACTTAACCTTGGGTTGTGTATTGGACAGTTTCTTTTTTTACCTATCACTTTTGAAAAAAATGAATTTATAGTGCATTCATGGAAAAGGAGAAAGTTCTAACCTCTGAGGTGGAAGAATAAACTGAACCCCATCAAAATCAGAATATCCTGGAAAGTGGGTAATTTTTGAGAGCTCCAACAAGAATGTTTGTGGTAAAAGATAATACTCCACAGAAAAACTTTAGAAGACTTGGGATTCTTTAATCTCCTAACAATGACATTTGATATCTTTCTTTCAACTACATATTTCTCTATGACCACACTATCATACTAGCTTACTTTTGAGTGAGCTTTTACTTGGTCAATGCTGTTAGGTTATTTTTGTGGTAACTGAGGAATACATCACCCTTGAGTTACAAATGCTCATGTTATGTCACGGTAAAAATAATTTGGAGGTAAAACAACAGACAAAGCATCATTGTCCAAATGTCTAAGCATTTACTTTGCATTTTTTGGCAGAGCTTTCTTCCTTTAAAATGTGCTGGGGGAGGGCCAGCTGCTGCACCCACCCTCTTCCATCGCCCCTTTCTTTCTCTATGTGAAATGCCTTGAGCATCCATGCTCCTGAACTGTCTCTAATTGATTTGTCTGTGAAGGCAAAGCGTCACGCCCAGAGTACCACAATGCAATTCACTCTCTCGTGGTGACATCGCACCCCCAACTCAAACACCTCAGGGAGCCTGAGTGATGCTGAGAATCTTCTGCTGAAAGAATGTGAAGGCACTAAACTAATAACAAGAGCACAACCATTACTTTAATAATTTTGTGTGTTCTTCTCTTCTACAAAAAGACCTGTTTGTTTCCAATTTCACCACCCTCACCTATCGATACGCACACTAAAACAAATCCTTTTTAGTTTTGCAAAATTATATGAAAATAAAACTTCAACACCTTGAACCCAAAATATTTATTTACCAGCTGTTACAACCCCACAAGCTAATGTTGAGGAACAGTTTAAAAGGTTATCTGAGAACACCAAATCAGATTTGATGGATTAATTTGCTAATTACAGAATGCGTGATCTTGTCCTTTTCTTCTGAAGATAGGTTGCTTATTAAGTGACTGGAATGGAGTTCTAGAAACATACAGCATTGTTATTGCCCAATATGAGCAAACAAATAACATGAGTCGCATGCACAGGTGGAGTTACAACCTCTTTCTTACTGCTTTTTCTACTGAGGTTCATGTTACTCCAGTTCTCTGCTTGGTCCACTTGAAGCTTGTCACTCTCCAAGCACTTATATTTATCTACATAGCTATATCATAATCAAAAAATATTAGCAAAATGGTCAAAATAGCCTACACACTGGTTTGTAGCCTGGGCTGCATTTAGACTAACTCATCCTCTGCAGTGAAGAGAATGCATTCTGTCATTAATTTAAAAGGAGGTAGTGTGTCTTCGATGCAGGGGTTGAGGCTGCAACCCTGAAAAGTTAAATCAGTCAAGATCAGATCAGACCAAAAGACACCTTCTACTGTGGCATCAGAGAGAAAGGAAGAGAGAGAGAAAAAATAAAACTGGTCATTGTTGTACAATCTGCAAAACAGCAAAAGCAATTGCCTTCCTTTGGTTAAGGAAGAAGAAATTGGAGAAAGGGTCAGGGTTTGGGGTCGAGAATGTTCTTCATCTTGTTTTTTGTGCAAGTTGGCAAAGGCCCACATCGCTGCACAGCGGTCGCACAACCGTTGCACAACTGCCCCAGTACCTGATTTGGCTCTCACATGCACACAAACTCAGATTGATTCAGTTCTTTGACTGACTGTTATATTAAGATAGTACACCTACATATAAGCACCAGCTGATTTCACTGTTTCAGTGAAACAAGCTGATGCTTAGTATCCAACACAGTGCTAATGCTCGCTAGAGTCAAAGCAGGACTGCGAGCTTCGACAAGAAAAAGCTTATCAGCACTATGTCAGGCAAACTAGTGCAACACACAGATTGCAAGTGGTTCTAAGCAACAGTGTGTGTCAAAGTGAGAAGAGGTCAATGAGTAATTACAATACCCCTGTACCAGCTCTTTAACCAAATGTTACTTCAACACTGGTGCTAATCTATGTAGATACCATGCTGAGCTACACAAAGCCAACACTGACCTGCTGGGTACAGCCTGACCTAGCATCTGTAGCTTATGCTCCTGTTTGTGGCCACCCACTGTGGTGCATGTGTGTATGTGAGTGTTTACCAGTATACATGTCGGAAGCACACACACCTAATGGGCAGTCTATCTCTTGTCTCAATGCAAGGTCACAGAATAGGAATAAACACATACACACACACACACACACACACACACACACACACACACACACACACACACACACACATGCAATGGGAGTATGTCAAAGCAAACAAAAGTCTTAAAAGAGTAGTCTGAAAGAAACAGTCAAACTAGTAAATGCAAACAGTGGAAAATAATGACGTAATTGTCTCTTTTCTGACACTCACTCACACACACATACTTGCACTCAAAGTGTTTCTCCATCCATGGAGCAGTTACGCTGGACTCAAATGGAAATGTGGTTAACTGACAGAGCAGCTGATAAAGCCAAGTAACAACTTGGTGTGTGGTGAAGCTCATGGAAGAATGAGTGGAATGGAAGCTCTGCTGTAGGTGACATAGAGGAAATCCACAGGTGAAATGAGATTGCCACTATCCTTTTACAGTCGTGATGTGATGCAGTTCTTTTAAATCAAAGTTAAAAATATTTGTAAATCAGTTTTATAATGCATTCTTTGCTAATGTCCTCTCATGTGCATACAGCGCCCTCTTCTAGTAAATCTTGTAACAAAGAGGAATGAGACAGTACGATTAAATCCATATTTCCAGGAAACAATATTGATATTTGACAAATATGTAACTCCAGTGTCCAGTGCCAGTGCTGGAACTGGTGAGCCCATCATGAAACGAGGCTATAAGTAGGCCTTAGAGCGTGGAGGTGGTGGATAGGCTGTAAGATATCTGGCTTTCTTTATTTGATTGCGTGATGGAAAACATGCCAGTGCCATACCAACAAGCCTTGCCCTTCTGCCAGGTTGCACATAAATTAGGCCACATAATGTCATCAGAAGAGGGCAATATATCACTCTTGGCTATGGCTGTAACAGAGGTGAGGAGGAGCCATCTATGGCAAAAAATGAAGAGAGGTCTTAAGGAAGTACCTTCAGTTAAGGAAATTATAACTGCGCTTATGCATCAGCAAATACTGGAGTTTTAGATTGGCTAGCTCATTCAAAATAAGGTTTTCAATCTCCTATTTTGCACATTTGTTCTTTTTTTTAAAAAAAAAAGGCAAAAACACTGCATGCAAATGCAATATTTTTTTTCTTTTAAATTGAGGACGTTTTTTTTGTGTGTTATTTCCAACAACCTGTGATATTGCAATTCCCCAAAGGGCAAATCAGAGGACACTGATGGAAACATGACTTATGATCACTTGATGTTCAAAAGTCAAGGGTTAGTGCCACATTGTTGTAAAGAATGGGACAATGCAAACTATTGCTCTGTAGACTTTTAGGATAAACCACACAATTTCCTATCACTTTCGGAGGAACCTCCTTGCAAGCTTTACACAGATTAATGTGGTAACCCGCGGCGACTTTGCACAATCTGCATGATCTGTTGCCATTGTTTTACATTGTTGGGTCTCATCACGACTGATTGTGTTCCATGATGGAAAACTTTGGCCAATAGTTACATATTAAATTTTACTGTGTTAAATAGCATGTTAGCATGCCACCATGGCCCTCTATCTATATGACATTGCCTGCAAACCTGCAGACATTTTTATGAGGAGGTTATCATCTTGCTATGCCTGTTATTTATATGATTTACTTACTTTGCTTGAATTAGGACAACGCACATCAGCCAACATACCAGCACTATGCGTCGATGTAAATATATCCTAATTTTCTTTTCTTTACTCCAATTAGGGAAGATTGCCAGGTTGTAGCATAAAATTGGTCTGGTGTTAGATTTATTGAAATCAAATGATTAAATCATGCAATAGTCCCTGAAAGGCTAAAACAACAACAACACTGGTTTAATTTGAAATAATACAGTGATTTCACGGCAGCAGTGTCACCATATTTGTGTTCTTGCACAATTAAAAGATTCAGAGTAGGTATAGATGCAAGATAGTATCATCATTTCAACAACAACAAAAAAAGAAAAAGAAAAGAAGATCAGATCACTTTTTTCTTCCTGCTCCAGCCTTGCAGCTCTCACTTTCAATCAAGTCAACTTCCATGTCGTTTCCATTCTGAGGATTTCTAGAGTAGAAAAAATAGCATAAGGAAAAAGTTGTTTTTACAACCACAAAGTGCTGTGTTCTTTCTCTATTCAGACCAGCGAGGGACAACACTATGTAAGTCTCATGAGGAACACCAGTGATGTGTTTGAATGCTGTTTGTACCGTGGAGAAACAGACTGGATCAGGTAAAGATCTTTAAATTATTATACGATGAAAAAGAAACATAACTGGGGGTCAGACAGTCAAGGCCCCCGCCTTGGACTGCCACCCAAGCTACAATGCACCGGACCCTTCTGGTTCCTCCTATGGGTGGTGGGTCCAAGGGAGGACAAGTTCATGTCTCCTTTTCAGGCTAGGCCTTGCTGGGCCCCATGAACCAAGGCCCGGCCACCAGGCGCTCGCCAATGACCCCTGCCTTGGGTGACCCTAGGCTAAAACCTGGGCGTGGGAGGAGTTCGGTGAGGCCATGGAGAAAGACTATCGGTCGGCTCTGAAAAGATTCTGGCGAACTGTCTAGTTGCCACGGGGGGGAAGGCGCCAACTTGCCCTTGTGGGGACGGGAGGCTGCTGACGTCAACTGGGGAGATAATTGGGCGGTGGCAGGAATACTTTGAGGAACTCCTCAATCCCACCAACACGTACTCCATCGAGGAGACAGAGTTTGGGGTGTGCTTGGCGGGGGTGGGGGGGGGGGGGGTCGTCCAATCTCCGAGGTAGAAGTTGCGGAGGCAGTTAAACAGAGCTCCAGGGGTGGAAAAGATCCGCCCTGGGTATCTCAAGGCTCTGGATGTTGTGGGGCTGTCTTGGTTGACACGTATCTGCCTTTGGAGTGGCAGACCGGGGAGGTGGTCCCCATCTTTAAGAAAGGGGACCAGAGGGTGTGTTCCAACTATTGGGGGATCACACTCCTCAGCCTCCCTGGTAAGGTCTATGCCAGGGTACTGGAGAGGAAGGTCAGGGCGATAGTCGAACCTCAGATTGAGGAGGAGCAGTGTGGTTTTCATCCCGGCCGTGGAACTGTGGATCAGCTTTTCACCCTCGTGAGGGTGCTGGAGGGGGCATGGGAGTTTGCCCAACCAGTCTACATGTGTTTTGTGGATCTGGAGAAGGCTTATGACCGTGTTCCCAGGAGCACCCTGTGGGGGGTACTCCGGCAGTATGGGGTGGATGGCCCCTTACAAAGGGCCATTCGGTCTTTCTACCGGAGGAGTGAGAGTCTGGTCCACATTGCCGGCAGTAAGTTGGACTTCCCAGTGAGGGTTGGATTGCCAAGGCTGCCCTTTGTCACCAGTTCTGTTCATAACCTTTATGTACAGAATTTCTAGGCGCAGCCGGGTGGTGGAGGGGGTTGAGTTTGGTGGCAGGAGGATATCGTCTCTGCTTTTTGCAGATGAAAGGGTCATCTTAGCTCCATCAGGCCACGACCTCCAGCTCTTGCTGGAACAGTTCGCAGCCGAATGTGAAGTGGCTGGGATGAGAATCAGCACCTCCAAGTCTGAGGCCGTGGTCCTCATCTGGAAAAGGGTGGTTTGCCCACTCCAAGTTGGGGGGAGGTCCTATCTCAGGTGGGGGTTTTAAGTATCTCGGGGTTTTGTTCACGAGTGAGGGTAGGATGGAGCGGGAGACTGACAGGCAGATTGGGGCGGCATCCGCAGTGATGTGGGCGCTAAACCAGTCCGTTTTGGTGAAGAGGGAGCTTAGCCAAAAGGCCAGGCTCTCGATTTACTGGTCATTCTACGTTCCAACCCTCACCTATGGTCATGAGCTCTGGGTAATGACCGAAAGAATGAGATCGCGAATACAAGTGGCCAAAATGAGTTTCCTCCGCAGGGTGGCTGAGCTCTTCCTTAGAGATAGGATGAGAAGCTCAGTCATTCGGGAGGGGCTCAGAGTAGAGCTGCTGCTCCTCCATGTCGAGAGGAGTCAGTTGAGGTGGTTCGGGCATCTGGTGAGGATGCCTCCTGGACGCCTCCCTTGGGAGGTGTTCCAGGCATGCCCAACCGGGAAGAGGCCTCGAGGCCGACCCAGGACACGCCTCAGAATTCCCCCCGAAGAGCTGGTGGAAGTGGCTGGGAAGAGGACAGTCTGGCCTTACCTGCTGAGGCTGCTCCCCCCGTGACTCGGACCCACCAGATAAAGTGGAGGACGACGACAGAGGACATTTTTTTCAATATAATTTACAGTAAAAAATAAAAAAAAACAAAAAAAACATTTGGAAGAACAATCTTGAGTCACTGAAAATTCACACAGCTGCATTTTTTTGGATGATGTCAAGCTCAACATGAGTGCGCATTTACTGTTCATACCTTCCAGTCCAGTATACAGTAGCACAAAGAGAGAAAATATCACGACTGACTCCCCTTCATTATTGAATGTCAAGATTCATATGAGATCATACATTTACATACAGTACAAGCTTATTTCATTTTCTTGTATGTATTTGTAGAAGATGTTCAATATCTTTCGAAATAGTGACTGCAGATACGATTAAAAAATATGTTCTGAATGTTTTTTTTTTTACTTTTTGGAAAAAATGTGTTAGTATAGAAAGTCAATGCTGAAAATACAAAATGTGGGAACAATTTGTAAAATCAATGAAAAACAATGCACAGTTTGATTCACTTGCAGAGTTTCTACATCATCTCTTCAGGTTAGTTAAATACACTGTACCAATAGAAAAAAAAATTGGCTTACAAGAGCGTAATGTGAAAACACTGAGAACTGACTTAATAGAGAGTAGGAGATATCCTTGATTCAGCAATTAAACGTGGGAATAAGCAAATTTATATATTTGTGTAATGTGGATTTTTAATGAGGTAGAAGTGTAGGTGATGTTTTAATGATTTTAATGTGGTAAATATGTTGCAGCACAAACAATGTCAGACTAATAATAGTATTCGTTAAGAGTATTTTGTACACCTTAATACATGTTTTCAGGGGATCCTTGAACTGAGGGGGAGCTCATTCAAATAATTGAACAGGCTGATGGCATGAAAGCAATTTTATACGCATCTTACAGATTTCTCCCTCTCTAAGGAATAATCTTACACAAGTTTGTCAGAGGGTTTTGTACTTAGAACTCATTGTTAAGTGCAGCAAACTTTTGTTCAGCCTACCATAATTGCAGTTGTGCTACAGTTAAGTAATTTTATTAGACTGCTGTTGCTGTCCCAATTAATGGAATATAACAGACTGATTGGTATGATAAGTGTCTGTATAAGCTAGGTAGGTGGCTGTATGCCCCCATCCATCCATCCATCCATCCATCCATCCATCCATCCACCCATCCATCCATCCATCCATTCATTTTCAACTGCTTACCCTGTTACAGGGGGAGGCTGGAGGCTATCCCAGTTGCCTTCAGCGAAAGTGGGGTATTCCCTGGATGGCTCACCATTGCGTCACAGCCACACTTACGGTCAAATTAGAGTATTCAATTAGCCTAGTCCCCTCTTGCATGTCTTTGGACTGTGGGAGGAAGCTGGAGTACCTGGAGAAAACCCATGCAGGTATAGGGAGAACCTGCAAACTCCACACAGAAAGAGCCCATGCTCGAGCATCTTTTGAAACCGGAACCTTCTTGCTGTGAGGCGACAGGTTAGCCACTGCAACACCGAACCGCCTGCTGTATCACCCCTTTACCCCAACTTTCTACCAGGCATGGCTGCATTGCTTAACAGTCGCAAATTATTTTTTCTCACTGCAGCTGCAGTTCCCACCAACAGTATGTCAGATGTATTGCACCACCCCACACTGCTGACTTACTCAGATCATGCTTATTTGGATGTTGTCTCTTGGTTTGTGTATTTCTATGATGTGTACATGTACAACATCTTTTTCTGCCTGTTTTTGTGATCAGAAATTTGTACATAATGTTTATTTTTGAAAATTGACCAGATTCACTATACTATTCGTACGGGGACCTCTGGTCCATCTCCAACTGCTTTGTGCAACTTGACACACCTGATAACACATAAATGGACCCATAATGGATGCCCTTTTTCTTTGTGGAACGGAGCAAGGATCTACTTCTGGGATGTACCCAAAATGCACTGAGACATTTCTGGTGGAAACTCAATTATTCTTTAGAGGCTTACCATGGTGCAGCTGTGTCTGGAAGAAATCGGGGGTTATAGGTTTTTGTTAAATAGGCACAACTAATAACCATTTGCAAGCTCAGTGCCTTTCATATAGCAGATTTACATTCAGCCTATTAAAGGCAAATGGTCAACTCCTGAGGCTGAGATAACATAAAGTCTGTCTCTTTGTCCTAAATGTTTGTGCTTTAATTTCATGATAATAACCCCCCTTTAATGTTCAAATTCTGGCTTTAATATACCACAGCAGGACATACAGATGACAGAAAATCCAGTCTCAGTTGCACTAACATAATAATTAGAAAACATACAGCTAGTTAGATGTAAATTACATGCAGTGCCACATTGTTTTAATGATAATAGAAAAAAGTACTTTGACAACTTTTATGTCCATTAAAGCATAGCTTACCATGCTATGATGCAATTTAGGAACTAATAAGGGAATGAGGAAGGGCAAGAGAAATACTGAGACACTGAAGAACTGTAAGACAGAAGCATCAAGGGGAGACAGTCCTCTAAACCTGGACAAGCAAATACCAGAAAGGAAGGATAGGGTGAAGGAAGAAGAGAAGAGAGTTGAGTGAGAAGTAGAGAAAGAGAGCCTTTAATTGCTTGGAGGGAGCATGACAATTGAGAGGAGAGTGGAGGGTGGAAAATCTCCAGCAGTATTGATCAGTCCAGCTCTTCCATTTCAGTCACTCCTCACCCCCTCCTGCGGCTCCCCCTTCACCCAATTTGCACCCGTAATTTAGATTGGAGTGTGTTTGTGAGTGTGTACGTGTGTATATATGTGTATGTTGAGGTCATTTTGCACAGTGTTTGTCCTTCACTGTGTGCCTACATCTCTTTTGTATTCATTTACTTGTTAATGTGCCCGTCTATCACGTGTCATTGTGGAGGAACCTGAGGTATTGCCAGAAATAGTGCAGTAAATAGAGTGGACACAAAGTGTGTGTGTGTGTGTGTGTGTGTGTGTGTGTGTGTGTGTGTGTGTGTCAGTTTTTGTGATTTTATTTTGTATTTTGATTACAATGTTACATTTGATTATCTTATGAAATGTATTTGTGCCTAATTACGTTTGTTTCGATCTATCTTAGACGATGGCATTATGTGGAGAAGTGTATGACTTATCTGTGTGTGTGTGTGTGTGTGTGTTTGTGGGGGGCTGCACGCGTGTGTAGCAGGTGACGAGCACAGTAGTGGAGACGGTGGGGAGGATACTTCCTGATCGATCTCCTCTCTCCCTTTGGAGTGACCCTGCACCTCCTCCTGGGCCTAATGAGACACTCCTCATCATGGAACACACACACACACACACACACACACACACACACACACACACACACACACACACACACACACATACAAGGTACAGTAAAATAGAATCTAGAGTGCATATTCCAACCATATGTATCACTTACTGCCAAATCAAAGAGATGACGATTAAAATGCACACATTTTCTTCCTTTCTCTCTCTCTCTCTCTTTCTCTCTCTCTCTCTCTCTTTTTGAGGAAGTGGAGTGGGGGCATCGTCAGGGCTACGACCCTACACCCCTGTCTCAATCCCAGACTGAATCAATTTCTAACCAGACACCCCTCCCCACCACCACTTCCCCCTTCTCCAATTCTCCAAACACGACCAGAGTCCTGCTGATTCTACAAACAATAGGTAGGACCACCAGCACCTTAAAAGACTTTGTGTATGTTTTTGTATGTGTGTGAGTTAGCGTGTGTGGACAAAATGTTAAAGGCAGTGAGTGTGTGTGCGTGAGTAAAACACAGTGCCTACCAGATTAGTAGAGTGGCCTGTTATTGTGCTATAAATCACTTATTATGTGATGTTCTAACAGGAGACTTCAATTCAATTTTGCTCTGCTGCTGGCAGGGTCGGGGGGGGGGGGGGGGCTGGTCAGCGTGTCACCTGCTAGGATCTCCAAAGAAGATAACAGTTTTTATTTTGAGCATATATTTTAGCTGCACCACATCACTCAAATTGATCATTCAAGTTACTTGTGAATTGATGAGTCCATTTATCGATTCTAATTGGGTCAGTTGGATTGCCTAATGTCTTCATCCTTCCTGTAAGTCTACGTTGACCTTGCACATTGATGACTGATAAACAGTGTTAATGTTTTCCTATGTTCTTGACTTTTTGAACAAAGACTTGTGATTGCATTCACTGCGCCAAAGTGTCAGTCAGTTATCACTCAATGAGAAGGAAATGATCAACTGATCAGCTTAGAATCTAGAGTTTGACGCAAGAGATTTCAAGATCTTTCAGTATCACAAAAGTAGCCTGATTATGGTTGACTGACCGAAAGCTTGTGAAGAAGTAAAGAAAATGTTTGCCTGGATCTATGTGTGCAGAGACTTTTTTTTCAAAAATTATTTTAAGCACATTTCCCCAGCACCTTAGTAGCCGTGAATGCGGTGTAGAACTTTAAACTAGTATCACAAAAGTAGAAATAAAAAAAAAAAACTGCAGGAATTTAAAATCAATACCTTTTAAACATCCAAAAATCCAAGCAGAATGGACAAGTGGATTGCTGAAACTGACAGTTTACACACACACAAAAATAAAAGAAATAAACTCTATTGTGTTTAAACATTTTGAGATTTAGTAACTTCTCACTCTAAATTTCCTGAAATGTATTCAATTAATCCAGTATGAAGGCTAGACTTAAAGTCCAACTTAATCGGTGGCTCTCAAGGACAAACACACACACACGCACACACACACGCACACACACACACACACACACACACACACACACACACATACTTTGTGAGGACTTTCATTGATATAATGCATTCCCTTGCCCCATACCCTAAGTCTAACCATCTCAACTGACTGCCTGACCCTAACCTTGACCCTAAACCTAACCAGAACCAAATTCTAACTTTGAACCTAAAACCAAGTCTTGACCTTCAAATGGCACTTTGAAGATGTGAGGACCAGCCAAAAACACAATTTTCCAAAAATAATCTCACTCTGTTGGTTGAGTATTGGCCTCTGTTGGCCCTGTGATGGACTTGCAACACATCCAGGGTGAGGGTGTACCCCGCCTCTCATCCAATGTCTGCTGGGATAGGCTCCAGCCCCCCCCCCCCGACCCTTAATGGATAAGCCGTACAGGGATGGATGGAAGGATGTGCCGCCATAAAATTGTTACATTATAAAATAGGATAGTTCTTCTAACAGTGATTAATAAAGGTTCATCAGAGCACAGTCAAACTCTTGGCCTCAGTCATGAAATATTCAACAAGACTCCTCTCAGTGATCAAGGGAAAACAAAAACAACTTTGAGAGTTGATTTTTTGTGTGAATGGAAGCAGTCTGTATTTTATAAATGTACCATTAATTGAGGATAGTCTGCAGTCATTTGTTATAGGCCTGACCAAACAATCATTCCAGTGTGGTGTGGGAAATTATTACATAACTGTAGAAAACATAAAGTGAAGACTTACGTTGTTTTTAAAAGTTTCTAAAAGTATTGCATCCGTCTGGTTATCCTAGAGACAGTACACATTTTTCAAGTCTGCCATACAAAGGCTTATCTCTTCTTTCAATGTCTGCTGCTGTAAATATATCTTAACAAAGCATGCAAATGCATTTGTATCTACTGAAATATACTGGAGTGAGGAACTTTTTGCCCCTGTAAACACAACCACTGCTTGGTGTTTATCTCTGCACAAAGTCAAAGGTTAAATAGTTAAATAAAATCTTCTGATACTTCACCCTTTTACTAAGGTCTAACCTCCCCATTGTTTTTTTGTCCCTATTGCTTACGTTGTAGCAGCAATCTTGCGTTATTCATTTTAAAACAATAATATGTGTATCTTCTATGCCTTGATGGATTTGCTTCATTTTTTTAAAGTCTTTTTAAAAATAATAATCTAGTGAGCTGGGGAGGGTGATGGTGAGGGGTGGTTGACTAACTGTGTGAGAATGAGCATGTTATATACGGTTGAACTAGTACCCTAAGTAGTTGTTGGCAACTTACCATATTTAACATAGGTGCCCCATCTACAAGTGTATTGTGCAGAAGTGCTAGTGGGGTAAATGCTGGGGTCAATAGGCTGATGTGGAATGGTCACCACCCCACAGTTTATAGCAGTCAGGGTTTGAAAGATAAGCTAATTATCCAGTAAGGAGGAAAGGCAGACATTTATCATCTGTTATATGTGTTTGGGTGTGCCCCTCCGCTCCAACTTAACTCCTTTATGATAATAAGTAAGGACACAGATGGAAGAACATTTGTCAGAAGAATGATTCTAATCAATGATACCAAATAACAAATGACCTCTTTGAACCATACCGGTTTTTTTTGGGGTGCCTTTTTTAAAAATTATTTATATTTGCCAGTTAGAGGAATGTAGCCAGTAGCAAGCCTGGTCAAAATGATAAAGTCCAAGAGAAATAACAAGTCTAATCCATATGTATCAGAATCAGTGGAAATGCACTTTTTTGATTAAGGTATATGACAAGAAGACCATTATTATGAAGCTTTGCAATGCTACAGCGATGTCCAGGCTTACAAATCATACCCTTCAGATATATAAGCCTACCATACTTATTTGGTACAGACCGTAGCAAAATCACAAGATTATTTTGCTTAATGCATAAGAAATGTAAAAATTACAATGCTCACAATAAATAAATAAATATTTGGTATTTTATTTGCCCTATTCATTTTTTAATTGTTTTTTCAGGCCAAGACTAAATTCCCCTCATTAAATGCACTCACAGCCCTGGAGTGATGCCACACCACTGTCAGTTTGATAAACTTTCCCTTGAAGAATTTACAAAAAGATTTTGTCATTCACTCAGGTTTACATGTTACTGTTATTTCTACAAAACTCTAACATGGTGTGAATGAAAAAAAAAAAGTCTTTAAAATACATGGAGTAAAGGACCTAGGGCTGACCTTACATTTCATCTCCAATCACAAGCTATTGAAGATGAGTCATACAAACACTTTCTGTGTGACCACTGTCTACTATTTGTATAACTTTACTCTTTCTCTGCATACTTACCTATTTGAATAAAGAGCAGGAAACAATAGTCATTCTTTCAACATCATTTATGTGCACAACTGGTAGGAGATACATCATTGTTATCTTCTTAGTTCCAAAGAAAATTAACGACACTCGAATGGTTTACCTTAATCATATAACCAATATCAATAATGCAGCAATGACTGAATCAGGTCTAATTTCTCAAACCTTACATTGGACCAGTGTTACTTGTGACATGGGGGTTATGTGGAACGAGGACTACAAGGAGTGATTTATTCCAGCAGAAAAAGCCTGTCCCATATTGAGCACCTTTCAGCAGCCTCTTTAAAACACTTTGGCCCTGTTAAACCATGCAGCACCTGACCGCCAGGCTCATACTGTTTATTTGACTTGCTACTGAGAGCACAGGACCGTGGTGTGTGTGTGTGTGTGTGTGTTTAAAGGTATGGCTGCATGCGTGAGTGGATATGTGCATGAACACCTACTTCACTGTGTGTGAATGTGCTTCGATAAGTTTGTACATGTGCATTCAAGCATCTTCACTCATTCCGGTGTGTGTGTGTGTGTGTGTTTTTTGTGTGCGTGTGGTTCACAGTGGCGTTAGCCCTTGCTTCCTTCCTTCCTGTTCAAGGGGACCTGGTCCTTTTACCCGCCAACGCTTCTCTCTACTGGGATGGCAGTTGCAGTGTGTGTGCGTGTGTGTGTGTGTGTGTGTGTGTGGCTGTGTATGTGCTTGACACTTGACTGAGCATGGTGGTCCTAAAGGACTAGTCTATTGGTCTAGTTCCTGATTCTCAGAAACACACACACCTGCGCCATCACACCACCCAAGTGGCCCAAATATAACTGAAACCATGTGATACACACTGGTGAACCTGCACTCTCTCTTCTCCCTCATTTCACTCTCTCCTTTATTTTCTTCTTCTTCTTCTTTGTCTTCTTCATTTTACTGTATACGTTTGTGTTTTTTGTCACCCTTGAAAATCATTGAGCTATTTTCTTCACTCCAGCAAACACAATAACAGAACAATGAACACCCATAGACACACAGGCTTCTCCCAGTCTCCCCCAGACACACACACACACTCCAGTATTGGGAATTGGGTTTGTATAGTAGCACAGGGATGGTTTTGATATTGCATCATTGGGATGCGGCACGACTGTGTTTGGGGTCAGAGCGCTATCATGTTGCCAATCAGCAAGGCAGCTCAGAGTCCTCATCAGCTTTTGATTGCATTTAGAATGGCTAATTAAATAAGATATGACATTATGTAAATGTCTGTGTCATTGCCATATGGCCATGGGCGCTGCCCCCCACCCCCGTCTCGCCTGCCTGCAGCACACCAGGGGCAATCGAGAGCTGTGTGTGTGTGTGTGTGTGTGTGTGTGTGTGTGTGTGTGCGCGTGCGCGTGCGTGTGTGCATGCGTGTGCCCATGTATATGTGTGTTTATAAGTGAACGTGCGTCACTTACACATAGGGTACCCAGTTGTGGTGCTCGCCAAATGACTGCTACACTGTGATCAGGAGTGTGTCTTCAAAGTTAACTTTCACTTCTTTGTTTATACTTTATCATGCCATTACTTCCCATTTATATATTTTCAATTAACATGTACATGGCTTTGGAGGGAGGAAGTTGCTGTCAAACTGAGTAATATAATTCACTTATGTTAGAGTGAAAATAACATCTCATGGTTTCCAAATTAATCATGGCTGTAATAATGCACTAATGTTCACAGCATTTACACTAAAGGCCTGTATTAAGGCCACTCCCATTTGCTAAATGCTTGTTGTTTCAATGTAAAAAAAAAAGGAATTTGGGATTTGTGTTTTACCTGATTGCAGATAAAAAAGTTATTAATGTTTAGCTGTGGTGACCAGATGTTTCCATGAATCTGATCATAAAGTGAAATGGTCAACATGACCAATCACCACTAAAGTAAGACATACAGAAGATGATTTTATTTTTTGGGTGAACTAACCCTGTAACTGTTGAAATACACCTAAAGCAATTTACAGATGAGTGTTAAATCGAGGCCTAAGGTTTCAGCATAGGGATGAATTGGCGTATATGATGTGCACTTGGCTGGAAATGTAACTAAATGGTTCATCGACGTAGACAGCAAAAGCTGCAACCTGTGAGCCCCATGACATGTTATTTCCCCATGCACGTTACCCCACGTTCCTATATGTTCTTATTTTATGTAATTTCCCCCCAGTTTTCATCTCTTTTCTGAGTTAGTCGATCATATTATAAATTGTTTCAGGAAATCTAACTGCTGATCAACATCTCTCAGCTCAAACACACGCAAAACTCAATTCACAGCATGGAATCCCAATCACCATTTTGTCAGTGTAGTTACAGTTAAACCCAGCAAGACCAGTGTAGAAGTACGAATACTCACTAAAGTGTAGGTCACACGATTAGGGTAGAGCGTGGGGTCCGCGTATACCCAATGCATAACTAAAAATGAACCTTGAATTTATGAAAAAACCTACTCTTCAGTGCCAACAAAAAACTGTGGTTAATATTTGTTACGGATTGCTTGAGTTACTGCACTTCTGTTATTGAATTATTCCACAATTTTTATATATATGTTGATACATACTTGTAAACAAATTCAGATTAAAAGTCTGATATTATAATTTATATAAGAAATCAAGTAGTCTAAAGTCTAATGTTTGCTCACATTCCTCATCAGGACCTGAATTGTGTCAAAGAAACACACTTCTTTACACAATGCTCACAAATATATTTTCTGCCATAAATGTGTGATATACAGAATCATTTTATTCCTGCTTTTTTGACTTACAAGTTAAGTGCACAAAAACCCTTTCATCAAAGATGGCCCCTTCGGCACTTTACCTTTTCTTTGTAAACTCAAGATGTCAATTTCCTTGATAGTTTGCAGGTCTTTTACCTGAAACTTGCCTCGCATATTGTTTGTGTGCCTATATATGACTCTGCTTTGTGTGTGTGTGTGTGTGTGTGTGTGTGTGTGTGTATGTGTGTGTATGTGTGTGTGTGTGTATGTGTGTGTGTGTGTGTGTGTGTGTGTGTGTAGATGCAGGGGAGGGGGGGGGGGGGGGGGGGTGTCTGTCCCAGTGATAAGACATATGGAGCAGGACCAGTGTTACCAGGCCAGTCACACATACAGATAAGAGCAGATAACATTCACTGGCAGAACTGCTGCAGGCTCCAGCTCAACACAGCACTGTACACATAACACACCATGCAATGCAGTCTGTGTGTGTGTGTGTGTGTGTTTATAGCAGTTGTATTTCTCTGTGTGTGGACATATAGGCCTATAAACTGTGTACATCTGTACCAGTGTGTCTGGGAGCAATCTTTAGCACATGGGTTTTTGAACGTGCTCTACAGAAGATTATAAGGGGTTATTATTGGAAAAAAAGAAAAAAAAAGTTTTTGAAGAAATTCTTGCTGCTGCTGATTCAATAAGACAGCCCTCCACCGCTGCTCTAGAAGCTTCAAAAACACACACTGTGATGTGTGCATTTCTTCTTTTTTTCTTTTTTTTTCAGGGAAACCCAAAGAAACACTATGCTTCACCTCATCACCTCATTTATGGGTCAGGTTTAGGTTAATCAACACACAAACACTTTCACAGACATATTTTCTGGACATGCAATCTAAATAATGTAGGGAATTGTCTTTTGATATCATACATATAATGCACCTGTATGGAATAAGCACCTACTTCACCATATTGGCAGTAAACGTGAACAGTTCAACTGATGATATGACATTTATAGCCTTCACTCGGTTTCTGTTTTAGAAAACCAGGAGGGAGGCTGGTTGCCTGTGCCATCTAAGGCCACTACCTGGCCATCACCCAGGTATTTTTGGGTGGAACTGGAAGGGCCAGCACAAACATAAATGTCACTCTGACTGATTTTGCTGCTGAGAGATGATAGTTGCACAATGGTTAGCATTAGCTGGCGTGTGAAGTGAGGAACAGCGCTGCTCTGAGTGGCCCGATTGGCAATGATTTGCACGGTGTCATTCAATGTAGTTTGGTGGTAAGTTTTTATTTGCTTGATTGATTCGAAAATGGTGGACAAATAACAAGTCATGTCACTTTATGAATAAACAGTCTCATTTTTCAGGAGACATTGGAAGCAAGAAATGGGCAATGCTTAGAGACTATTGTGATTCATGTTTGATCATCACTGCCGAGTTATAGATCATTTAGATGGACTGGAGTAGCAACACTGTGGCAGTCCATAATGGGACACAAGGGTTCACCTAGGACAAACAAGGTTAAGAAGCCTTGTGGATTTTGATAAATTAAATAAATAATAACAACTCTGTATGTATATAGTAAAATACAGATGTTATGTTATGGCTAAGAGTTCAGAGTCTGAGCTGCTGAAATCTTCTTTGGCATAATTTTTCTCTCAGACAGCTACAGCTACCACTATTACAACCCAAAATGAGAAAATCCTTATTTTGTCTGTTCTAGGCTACTGACACAACATGACAGGTTCCATGGAAGAGGACTCGTTCATTCAGGGCTGACTCTAAGCTCATGGATGATTCTTAATTCCAGATGATTATCATTAAATATGAAATAAAATTGAATTTCATCTCGGGGAGTAATCCATCCTAAATATGACACATTGGATCTGTAAATGAGAAAATTGATGTCACAATTTGTTTCACTTAAATGCCCTCATCATCAATGGAATTAGTATAGCGTGGATTTTAAATAACTGAAACATGCTAATGTTTTTGCAGCCAGTGAAGCTGGTTGAGGATTATGCTGGCCTAAATGCAGGAGAAACAGCTTGGTTCTGTATGAATTTTCAAAATCTGCCTAACAACACCTTTAAAGCTCACTGATTAACATATTGTATCTCCCTGTTAAATCCTCAAACAAAAAGAAATGCCTTCAAGAACCTCTGATAATTCATATGCGCAAAATGTACATTTCTATTTCCGGGTGGATTAAAATATAACATGATAATTGGGGATGCTTAGAGAGAATGGTATATATCCAACATGTCAACTCGTTGGACACAGCCATGCTGGCGCTAAAGTCCTTCTACCAGTACAGTAACTTTGACTAACCATCTCCCAACTATATCTCAATATTAACCCACAGAATATGACTTGTATTGATTTTGTCATATAACTCTTGACATGAGAGCAAATAAGCATATTTCTGCTTATATCTGCAAATTTCTGGGATTGTGGGCTTTGGATTTGTTGGAAGGCATATTTGACAGATCTGGGCTGAGTAATGGAAAGTAATGTAATGTATCTGTGTCTACAAATTATTTGTAGGGATTTGAACCTTTCAGTCATGTCTGGATTCTCTAATTTCTGCATTACAGTGTGTTAAAGACATATGTAAGTCTGGATGCTGAAAAGCTACTGAATATTAAAACTCATTTCTCTCTGGTAGCTCTCTCTCTACCTCCTTTCCTTTCCCCTATTTTTCAGTTTTTTTCAGAACCCAAACTCTCCCTCTCTCTTTTTCTCTCTCTGTCCATACACCATAACCAGACCGCAGAAGGGGCTGCTGCAGAGCGAGAGAGGTTGTGGTTGGCACACATACGCCCAGAGGGGCCCAGGCCTGTCAGCTCAGTAGCCCCACATCTGGAGCCTCCCGCTGGGCCGGCAGCCTCCCTCCAGCCCTCCTCCTCCAACACCACCACCGCTCCCCTGAGAGCACAGAGCATACATACTACATACATGCAGACACACATACATGTACACTGACAGAAAACGTACATGCAGATTTCAACACCAGACCTATACACATGCACATGCAACATTACTGTACACAAATAAAAAGGTGCACACACATACACACACACACTCATATGGACAGTAGATTCTCAATATAAACAAAAAGGCATACATTTATCCACATGGACACACACAGACCACTCTCACACACAATTTACAGGCTCAAACATTAAACTCTAAAACATGATGCTAATTCTACTGCCGCTGGCAGATGATGGCACTGCTCAACTTCATGCCAAAGTCCCTTTCTTTTTTTACTTTTTTTTTAAAGATTAACCATGAGGAGGGACAGAGAGAAAGCTCAAGATACTGCTATAGGTGACACTAACTGGTCAGGAGTAGAAACCTGTATTGCGCTTGTGTTCCTGGTTGGACTGAAGTGAATTTTAGATTAGACACAATATACAAGCAATGGTATTTAAACCAACAGAAAAAGAAAAGATATGGAACAAAATTTATACAGTGGCTGAATAAAAGCAGTTTTCAAGGCACATTATTTGGGGGAAATTCAAACTCTCACCCAGCCTATTTATTGCAGAATGTTCGTGTGGTATTTATTATCTTTGGATTTCATTTTCCAACAGGCCACAACTGTCTGTTATGATATTCTTTATGTCTAAATGCAGCAAGTTTCTTCATCACACAAATTAAAACAAAAAAAAAAAAAGCTGCACATTTTAAGGTCTGATTTTGTATTGAATATTCACCAACAGGGCACACAAAATGCCATTAAAGTAAAAGAAATCACTTTCTGAGAGTGTTAGAGGGGTTTTAATGAGAAAGACTATCAAATCATGTGTCTGAATTCCTATTTATCTATAATTGCTAACATCTTTAGCATGAGCTGAGGGTGAATGTTACAGTTTACTTCTTACGTTACATCCCAGTGCTCACCTACACTGTGGTCACAAGCTATAGTGGGGCAGTGACTGAATGGTGCAACAAAAGAGAATTTAAACCATAAGGTGGCCAGCCTGGATCGCTGTTTGCAGCAAAGAGTCACTGTTGCCTTTTTGGAACCAAGCGGCGTTACGAAAAAGACAGGTAGAGAAAGTTATACACAAAAGAGTGTTTTGCTGGAATGTAAATGTCCTTGAACAAAATAGTGAAATCCTAATTGCTCCTGATGAGCTTGTTGGTACATCACAAGATGGCCTTCATCATCAGTGTGTGAGTTTGTGTGTGAATGGCAGAATGAGATTATACTATGAAGCACGACCATTAAAGTGGAAGAACACTATATAAAAGAACATACATTTTACATGTGTGACTTTGTGTTTTGTGAATGTTCCAACATATATGCAATGTATTGTATCTTGTCCCTTTCTATAGCAGTTGTGTTTGTGCGAGTTTATATGTAATCTGTGCATATAGACCTAACTTTTTTCAGGGTTCTTCCTTGTCAAATGTAGCAATATCCTGAAATCTAATCAACAGAGCTGGGGATTCAAATGTCATCCCAACTGAATAGAATAATGGCTGAACCTACAACATTTTCCAACCTGAAATACAAAATGAGTTGTCTTACATCCACCGGTAATGATGTGAGTAATCATAATAAATCTATACTCACTATAAATGCTACAAGAAGAGAAGAAGGAGGTACTGCAGGTGTTGTGGGCTCTGGAGGTCAAACCTGAAGAGTCGAGCCAGCCAGCCCAAGGCCACAGCACACCAACCTCTTGCAAGTCAGTGTGTCATTGTGAGATGATAATAAGAATAACTTCCTCCAGGATAATGGAGCTTGAGCATATTCAGGCCTCTGTGTGTGCTGTCCCCGAGGATGGCCCTGTCTGCTGTGAATATTCTGCATTTAAATGGTCCATTAGAAGCTGAACAAACACAGACAGGCCTCCATACTAATGACCAACAGGGTCCAGGGGTGAGACAGGGCACTCACCATAACTCTGTGTGTGTGTGTGTGTGTGTGTGTGTGGGGGGGGGCGCAGACTGTATGTAGAGGAGTTCATGTGGTTTGTTTGGATGGAGAGCTTCAGTGTGTGTGTGTGTGTGTGTGTGTGTGTGTGTGTTTGTGTGTGTTTGTGAATGTTTTGGACTGGGAGGTTGATTGTATATGACATGGGTCAGGAGGGTATTGGGGGGCAGGGGTGATGGGCACTGAGTATGGGCTTTCTGGCCAGAGGGGAATCCTCCTTAAAGTCCCAATGGGTGCCTATTTGCATGTCTGTCCCATTTGTGTGTGTGTGTCTTTGCACACATTATCCAGCTTTTGAATAATATGTCTTTGTAAGCATGCATGTATTTACGTGTGCATACATGTGCATATTGCCTGTCATACTGTCATGTGCACATGTTCATGTTAATATTCACTTGAGTGCATGCGTGTGTGTGAGACAGAGAGAGTTGCAGAGGTTATTCTAATAAGGGGATGGTAGTTGTGGGCCCCCGGCCCTGGTCAGCCCTTTGCTCATTATCATTATTAATATTTGAGGAGTAGCCTGTGCAGGGCGGACAGATGCCCTCTTCTCTCAGTGCTCAGCTTCTCATGAAATGTGACAGGGCACGTCCCTGTCCTTCTCTGCTGTTTATCAAAATATGAGGGCTGAGGTCTCTAAACCAGGGGGAAATTGGGTTTGACGGGATTTTATTTTGACGGATTTGGCCAAGATCAGAAACAATACCAGCCTGCTGCCTGTGTATGAATATGGCTCTAATAATTGTGTTTGCGGCTATACCGACTACTTACAAGCCAAATATATTGAGAGGCATTGCCAAAGAAAGGTTGTGGGCCTCAGTTGAGCCAAGCTTAATGTCCACCAACTGTAAACTCATCACTCACAATGCAATATTTGTTTCAGTAAATTTAGGACTAACTTGTGCCTCAATAATATTTAGAAAAAACACCACTTAAAGATTGTGCCTCTGCTTTATTCTTATATTTTTTCTGTCAAATATTGACAGTGAAAATTGTTATCGATTGGAGCACGGTGGTGCAGTGGTTAGCACTGTCGCCTCACAGCAAGAAGGTTCTGGGTTTGAGTCCCCGCTCAGGCACGGGCGTGGGTTCTCTCCGGGTACTCCGGCTTCTTCCCACCATCCAAAGACATGCAACTGGGGACTAGGCTGATTGATACTCTAAATTGACTGTAGGTATGACTGTGAGTGTGAATGGTTGTTTGTCTCTGTATGTTGGCCATGTGATGGACTGGCGACCTGTCCAGGGTGTACCCCGCCTCTCACCCATAGACGCTGGGATAGGCTCCAGCCCCCCGCGACCCTTAATAGGAATAAGTGGAAGACAATGGATGGATAGATGGATGGAGCAGCCACACTAGCCATCACTAATTTGTGGCAGAACTACTTTTCTTTCTGACACATCACAGTCCTCAAGGTGGTTAAAATGACAATCTCCATAGGACTAGTAACATTTATGTTATGGGATGGCTAGAACAAACCCAATGTGTTGGGTGCATTTCCAGTGTTTCATGCGTCATTTCCACATATGGTTCAGAGACAGCAAAAGCCTGTTATTTAGCTTACTCATTAGCTGTTATCTTGTTTAAGCTAGCACTGACTTTGGTCTATCCAAACTTCCATTTTTCAATGAACCTGAGGCAAATACCTGACAGGAAATAAATGGAAAGGTGAGCTTCGCAAATCACAACACAGATCACAAAGGCTTCCATCAAAAATGAATGGCCTTCCACGTGTATTAGCAGATTTACAGCAACAAATGTACACAAGTGCAAAAGAGGCATCAGAGCAGATTTTGATATTGAACTTTCAAGGTAAACTGAAATGCGAAATAAAAATGCTTTGTACGTAATCCTTGAATTGAGCCTCTAGTTAAAGGGATTCTCCAAGTTAGGTCTTTTAATGCGCAAATTGAGAGGATGACAGGTGGCAGAATCTAACAGACCTGAACAACTTGGGGTTATTACACTTGAACATGGGGGATCAAAACCAGTAACCACTTAGAAAATAAAAAAGTCTCTCTGCCTCGAGTAATAAAAAGTAACTTGGAAAAAGATCCTGTTTAGCAGCAATACACTTAAAGCAATTCAGGGACTGACCATGTCATTTTGAAATGTTTGTTTATTTTAAATTCATTCATCTGTAGCATTATTATTATTATCGTGATTATTATTGTTGCATTATGTATTTTCTGTTGATTTCCATTGCTAATGTGGATCCATCCAGGGAGCTGGGTGAGGACGACTCTGCTAACCATATTCATAGACCAAGTGAGACAGACATGGAGACAGACAAAGAGACAGAGAATAAGAGAGCAGTTGTTTGTGCTATTAATTACTGGAAACAAAATCAGCAATTCTTCAAACAAGTGCTGACTCCTCTGTGATGTATTTGCATATTCATGAGAGCCAAAGTTTTCCCTTTTTTGTCTCTGTTAGCAGGGGGGTTGGGATGTGAGGGCTATTTGTTTCTTGTGACATTCTGGGAGTTTTTCCTGAATGCCAGCCACCCAAAATAGCCCAACTAGGGTTAAACATGAATGCAATCACACACAAATATGCAGTCATACTTGATAATGAAGACAACCTGAAAGTACAGGCTGATCTTGCGATTTCTCTATGTGTGTGTATATTTGAGATCATATCAGTTTACATGGCTATAGACTACAGGACAGGTATAACACAAGAAATAATTCTGTATACAGTACACATTGGCTACTCTACTGTATGTACAGTAAACCACACACACAGGAACTACAAAAGACAGGGAAAGTAAGGCGGCAAAGTAACAAAACGCAGCAGCAGCAGAAACAAGCAGGCAACAAAGCGAAGGCGTGTTATTAATGGAGCATTGTCGAGCGAGGTGTTTATTTTCGACACGTGTGCTAGTTAATGCCAACAAACACTCTCCGTGTTGTACACAGGGCCAAAACAACACGCTCTGGGACCGCACCCAGGCAAACAAATGATGTCTTTTTTTAGTTAATTGTATATTTATACAAAAGGAGAAAAAGGAAAATGCAGGGTAGAACGAGCAAGCACCACATGCGTTAATAGGTTAGGATTTAGAATGTGGAAAAGAGGGAAGAGATGTTTGATCAACCTTTCACAAATGTTGTTCTAATTAGAACTTCTACATTTTGTTATAACAAAAAGCAGCATATTAAGGACTCCTACTCCTAGTTTGGGGTATGATGTGGATGGATGAGATTAAGTGTTTGAAAAAACTGCTCACTTTACTTACCATTTGTGACTTGAAGTTAGCCAGAGCTGCTAAATCCCTGCAGGTCTTCACTGAAAAGTGGAAATCTGATCAGCTGACAAAAAAGGCACATGAATGGCTATGTAATTGTTTTAGACAAACTGCAACTGTTCCATACAAACACAGTGACCCCCAGGGATTACAAATCAACTGTTGTGCAGCTGCTAGAGAGTAGAAGCCAAAACCTTTCACTGGAAAGTGTGAACTGTGAAGCAGCAGCCGGAAGTGAATCAACAGCTTTCTTGCTTCTACTAAAGAAATAAGATACACATGGCTGAAAATCTCTTGTTTTTGAGCTTTAATGTATGATGTGAATGGTATGGAAGGCTTTGGATAAAACACATGCATGCAATAATGACAAAATATTTTATTGATCAAATTTCATTTTAGCCAGCTTGTCAGATGAGTATTTGTTTTAGACAAAACACAGAAGACTCTAACATCTTGATGCCATTGCTGCATCTGCATCATGTCCTGGCTGCAACATGGTGTTGCTTCAAAGCTCATCAGGACCTTGAATTTCTTGCTCCTACCATGTATAACCATGTGTAGTTACATTATTTCTTTTTGTGTTTTTATATTGTGGCTGATATTTTTTTATGCTGTAGCCTACAGACAGACATTTAATATGGTTCAGGATTAGGTTAACAGGATTAGGTTATATTAGTTAAAATTAATTTTGTGAACTCTGAGATACATAAACTGTTTATTGTTTTTTTTTTTCCTTTCATTGATGAGCTAAGCTATGCCAGCCATTCCCTGTGGTCATCCACCAGGTCACCATCCCCACTGATGTCATTTTAATACAGTTTCTGAGATGAAAATAAACGTAACACTGATTACCTGGAGCTTTCAATTGGAAAGAATATCTATAAATTACTAAAGTAAGCAATAAAAGGAACTCTACAACTGTCGAAGCTGAAGCATAAGGCTCAAGTGAAATCACATCAACCTCTTTTAAAAGAATCTGCTCTATTAGAGCTGACCATGAAGCTGACAACTTGCTACAAGCTTAAAGAGTGCAGCATCAGTACAAATTAAAGCCATGAAACAAGGTGTAGAACAAGAGTCCACAGCTGCGACACATTATACCAAGCTCACAGGTAATCTTGTGTATCCTTGCGGTTTTGTTGTCAATCCTGATGCCCCACACCTTGGTCCATCACCTGACTGTAAGGTGATACAGAGAGGAGGTGAAAGCCCAAGCTATGGGATTTTAGAAATCAAGTACTCTTCCAAAAACAGCTTGACAGAGTGTCTCTAACTTTGCAAGCAGGCAGAGGGCAGCTATAAACTAAAAGGCTGTCATGGCCAGCATTATCAAATAATGGGGCAGCTTGGGCTGGTGTGATTTCTTTGTTAAATGTGAAGAGGACTACCAACTAGAAAGAATACACTTTGATGTTGCAAAATGGGAACAAATGAAGGGAAAGCTTGATGTGTTTTTCTTTGACTACTATCATTTTACATACAGGGACTCTTATTTTTTCTGTTGCATCTGGCATTGCTGTATGTTTGTTTTGACTCTGAACAGAGAATGAACATGCCAATAGAGGAACAGATCCACTGTCAGAAACATCTTGCTGCCTATCCTATCATTCATTACAATACAGAGGTTAATGGGATTAGACACGCTATTCCACTACTGTTATGCCGGTATTCATTTGAAAAATGCTATCGCTCACCACTGTCAACAACATGCTCTTGAGTGTCTTCTACATCATCAGTGCTGGAGGTGGAGCCGGATGCATCCTGCACACTGAACCTTCATCTGTATACATTTTTGGGTCGCTTTCAACAGCATCCAAGCTGCTCCCTAGTCTGGTTCAGCACTTGTACAGCAAGTACAGGGTTGGGATACTCAGTAGAAGGCTGTCCGTTCACAAAATGCTACCTAAATAAAGTAAAATAAATAAAGTAATCTGTCTGTCTGTCTGTCCGTCTAAAAGATGAAAACAAAATAAATTCAAGCTGCTTGGTAGGATGCTATGTTCAACTTTAATGTAAACTGATGAAACATAACGTTAGAGAGCTCCCAGCATTGAGACCCAACGTAACAAACTAGCAAGCTATTAAGTTTACAAACATTTGCTGATGGGTTAGCTAAACTTAGACCTCTAAAGTTTTGCCAGTGATATCCTAGTAATATCCAATATTCACAAATAGTAACCATAACTTTAATATCCACTTTTGTGGATGTTCATGCCACTCGAGCGAAACAACACATTAGCTAGATGTTAGGTAGCTAGCTATTACTATGGAATTAGCCTACCCTTACCTTGGATCTGACGTATGCATGCTTGTTTATTTTCGAGAGATTCAGCTGGGAGTGGGGCCATCCACACTGTTTAATCCATTGAAGGCACTGCTCCTGTTATGTTTTCGGCTTTGGAAAGGGAAAGAACACGACTCCCCCAGCCAAACTCTTGGGGTACCTACTGTCGGATTTACATAATCCATAGGCACATTGCTTGACCATTTTGTTGGAGCCTAGCTTGTCGGATCTTGTTTACTAGTAATGGTTGATAGGATGTTGCTGATTGGACAATAATAATTTGGGGGCATTTTGCAAAAGGTCAGTTGAAACAATCCACATTTTAAAAACAGTGTTAATGTCCATGGAGAAAAAAATATCTGGCACACAAAACAAGATATTACCTTTTTGTGCCTCTGCCATACACCTGTCACATTGACCTTAACTTTGACCACCAATATTTTTCAATTCAGCCTTGACTCCCAGTGGACATTTAAGCCAAATTTGAATTAATTCCCTCAGAGCATTCCAAAAATATTGTGTTCATGAAATATGGGGTGTGTGGATGGACAAACAGATGTACAACCCAAAAAGCACAAAGCACTTCATCCTGAGGCTTTCATCTGTGCAAATGCATAAAGATAACACATACAAGTATGTAACTGTCACAATCAGTGGTCAGTCATTATAAGTAACATTGTAATATTACATGTTCTTAGTTGCATTTAAAACATCATGGAATGTTTGTTATATACTGAGAAAAATGAACAGTGTGATGGATTGTGAGATTATATATTAGGTCACACAAGTATGGTTTGATATTATGGTGACAATCTTTGTGTTTCCATTTGTGCTTCAACACACATATATTTGTATATATGTGTGCAGCAGAATGAAGTTTGAGTCTTATCATTCATTCTTAGATTCTAAGACCTAAAGCTCCTGCCTTTCAAACAGGGAAACCCCCCTGCGGCTTTGAGATCCAGCCTACCCACCCGTCAATCTCCTCTCTGCCCGAGGGCCACACCAAGCAGTCCGGGGGTGAGGTTGATAGAGGCGGTATCGCCAAACCTTTTTCCACCCCAAAGTTGTTTATTTTCATTTTAAGCTGACATTTTAATACACCACTGTGCAGCTTGTCTGATCCTCGGCCAAAAATAAAGAAGAAGATGAAAAAAAAGAAAAAAATCTCCCCTCACGTGGCTGTCAGCTTGAGGCAAAACGACCAAATCCGAGGTTTGACAGAACAGAAGACCATAATGATCACAAGCATCTGTATAGCTGAGCAAATGTGTGTTTTGATGGTGGGTGGAGGTATAGGCGCATACACATAAATATGTGCCTTCATTCCTGTGACAAACATACAGTAACTGTTGAGTAAATTACCAGTTCTGCTTGACTAATGTGGGTTTTTGACGAGAACATTCTGTCCTCTTGAATGTATGTTCCCCATCTTTAGACAATTTCATTACCAAAAAAAAAAAAAAAAAAAGTATCCAGGCATATAAAAATTTTCCCCATCCTTGTTTTGCTCCCATGGTTGAAAAGCATTTCAGTCACATATTAAAGGATCTCTTGATGTACAGTAACTCGCACCCTGTCTCTTTTCTATAGTGGTATCCACAGTAGTCATGTTTGGAGACCTCGCTCTCTGACATTTCTGCCCCCACCCGAACAAAATAAGGATGAGAAGGACCCCAACAGCAACTTTTTATTATTTGTTCAACAGTTTTAAAATATTTGGCCACTAATTTTGTGGAGTATCCTGAATACAGCTGTACTTAAAGTGTGTGTGCATCGGCTTTTGTTGTTATGTTTTCTTGTTCTTGTTTTCTTTGTGTTTTTCTTGTGCTTTTCTCACAAAACAGCTTTATGGGACACTGCTTGTGTTGCTGTTGATTTTGCGAAATACTTTGACCACTAGGGAAGAGAAATTGAGAAATTTCTTTTGTGTCCTGCTTTGCGGTAAGTGTGTGACCTCACTTCCTGCTTCTGTGTGTTGTTGAACGTAGCGCATTGCATTGTTGCTCTAGCTAAAGCTTGATCATCCCAGGCAATTCCTAATTTTAATTATCCTAATTATCGGCCAAAAGTGCATAGTTAATTGCATTATTTGGCCAATGTTTGAAAAACCATCTGTCTTGTCACTACAGTCTGTCTTGTAAACTCTCCACTTAAAGCTAGCGATGACTTCTCCCTCTCTCTTTCCTCTCTCCTGCTCAGTGTGCCACATGTTAAATTATGCTTCTGCCTCCTTTAGTGATGCTGGTAAGTGTATTAAACACAAAACTCCTTGCCTTGACCCAACTAGGATTCCCCCTGCAGCTCTCGAGCAGCCAGGAAACCAAGGCAGCTAGTTGACTTTCCGAAGGAAGCATAGTCCCAAGCAGAAGCTGACTGTCAGTTACCAACCACTGGTTCATGTTTCGAATAGGTTCTCCCCACTCAGCACACCTACTGAGAAGATGACTCTGGTAATTGGTAGTTCCATTCTGAGGAACTTGAAATTATCAATACTGGTGACCACAAATGTATTCCAGGGGCCAGAGCAGGGGATGTCAAGTCAAATCTAAAACTGCTGGCTAAAAGTCACATTGGTGGTAATGACACCCAACTACGCCAGTCGGAGGTCACCAAAGTAAATATTGAGTCTTGTGTACATTTGCGAAGACAATTTTGGACTCTGTAGTGTTCTCTGGACCCCTGGTTAATCAGACCAGTGACGACGTGTTTAGCTGCTCATCATCTTTCAAACACTGGCTGTCGAGGTGGTGTCCAGCAAACAAAGTGGGCTTCATAGATAACTGGAAAACTTTCTGGGGGAGACCTGCTGCCGGATTCACCAATCTGTTCTTAAGAAAGATCTGAAGATCTAAAATTAAGAAGTAGTAAAGAGAGTTCTTAAGTCCAATAACTGAACACCACTCGGGTTCAGGTCGGGCCGGCCGTTCCTCCCAATCACGCCCTTCCAGGTCACGCTGTCATTGCCACGTGAGCGTTGAAGTATCCCAGTATCCTCCGCCTCTCACCTAGAGCAACTCCAGCAAAAGAGAGAGTCCAACTCCTCTCAAGGACTCGAGTTCCGGACCCAGAGCTATGTGTCGAGGTGAGGCCGACTACATCTAACCGGTAACGCTCAACTTCTTCCACCAGCTCCAGCTCCTTCCCCACCAGAGAGGTAACGTTCCATGTCCCAAAAGCCAGCTTCCATGCCTGGGGTTCAGACAGCCGAGGCCCCCGCTTCGGACTGCCACCCAAGCCACATTGCACCGGACCCCTTCGGTTCCTCCTATGGGCGGTGAGTCCAAGGGAGGACGTGCTCGTGCCACCTTTTCGGGCTAGGCTAATTATTATTTTAAAAAAATTACGGTGTTGAAGGAATCAACATTTTGGAGAGTAACATTTTAATAAGACAATTTTTGGACGATACAACATTATTTTCAAATTAAAGCTGCAAGCAGCGTTGTTAGGGCCTGAGCCCCCGCGTGGCCAATAGCGCGTCGTTGACGCCGGCCCGAATCCAACGGTGTATTTGCCAAATCTGTAGGCCTTGTAGTTTAGGAGTTTGAAGCCTGAGTCTGATGCAGAGAGTGAGTGCAGAGCTGAGAGCTGGCCCTTTAAGAACCCCTCCCCCGCTGCACTGTCTTTGATCTGTGCTAGACTGGAGAGAGAGGAGGATCAACAGAATTTTACTGTATAAAAGCTGAATAAATCGGCATACATTGGTCAAAAGTGACACATGATATCATATTTTTGTAGGGATTTTTGTCAGGAATGCAGTGGTGTGTTTGTAAAAGCTGTGGGATATATGGTGTAGACGTGGGAAGCATTTGTTTGACAGTATGTACCCTGAGAGGACACGGTCTCCCCATAGGCTTCCATCGTAAGCGTGAAACGTGTCTCCCCCACTTTGACGGCTTATAAAATCCAAGCGGAGCAATTCATATAAAAACTTTTTGCAACTTTTAATCAGCACAGTTGGGAGAGTAATGTGTGAAAGTTTAGAAGCGATAGCATGAATGCGCTAGGAGGAGATAGATTTTGTTCGGGGTGTTAAAAAAGTCCAGATTTTGACAGTTTTGACAAATTGTGGACATTCTGTTGTAGATAGGTGAGTGGTCCGAGTGTATGATTTTGGCGTCTTCATGAGACGAGTCCGACAGTGTTGGTCCCATGTTTGTGGGACATTCGTGGGAGGAGTTATAGCGCTTCAAATTGTAAAAAATGGTCTTTTAGTTGTGTGGCTCCGTAGGTGTCACTATAAACTTTTGTTGTGTTTTGGGTTTTTTTTGATTAGTGAATGTTTAGCCAGACCGGTGGTGGTGGAAGTGTGCCGAATTTCAGTGAATTTCATGCATGTTCAGGGGGTGAAATTACATTATGCGCGTTATGCGCGTATTGCGCGCGCTCATTGACAGCAAGAACAGTCTAGTACCAGGTTTTGAATGGGTGTGTATGTGAATACCGGCTCCAGGCCGTCTGGCCGAGCTGCCTCATGGGTGTTGGGGGGGGGGGGGGGGCTGGAACACTGTTTAGTGTGTGTTTGTCGTGTTTTTAGTGCTGCTCATGTGTTGCTCTGCTGAGCAAACATAATAGGTATGTAAGAAATGCAAATTCGGGCGGCATGGTGGTGCTGTGGTTAGCACTGTCACCTCGCAGCGAGAAGGTTCCGGGTTCGAGCCCCGACTCGGGCACGGGATCTTTCTGTGTGGAGTTTGCATGTTCTCTCCGCTTCTTCCCACTGTCCAAAGACATGCAATTGGGAACTAGGTTAATTGATACTCTAAATTGATCGTAGGTGTGGCTGTGAGTGGTGAGTGTGAATGGTTATCATCTATATGTGTTGGCCCTGCGATGGACTGGCGACCTGTCCATATTGTACCCCACCTCTCGCCCGTAGCCGCTGGGATAGGCTCCAGCCCCCCCACCGTGAGCCTTAACAGGAATAAGCGGAAGACAATGGATGGATGGATGGAAATGCAAATTCCCAAAGTATTAGTTTCCATCAACCAATTCTCCAAAGCATCAGGTCTGAAACTAAAAACTGATAAATGTGAAAGAGTTGCCCTTCATGATCAGCCGGCACTCTCAATATGTAATCTTGCGGTTAAAACTCTAGTCAAATACTTGGGCATTGTTATTACCAAAAATAAAGAACCGAGAGGGAGGAAATGTTTGTAAAAATGTAGCTAATTGTAAATCTATTCTGATCACTTGATTACAGAGGGACATTACTGTATGTGGCAGGGTCCTGCTTTCTAAAATGGAAAGTATGTCAAGAGTTATCTAGCCTGCTTTTTCACTTGAAATTTTGGACAAAATGATTAAACTTATTGGTAAAATAAACTTCAAATTCATTTGGAAAAACAAATGCCAGTGTATTCGAAGAGCTGATGTGGTCAAGAATATTGAAGGGGGTGGTTTAAATGCTATAGATTTCTCAGTTATGAATTGTGTTCTAAAATTAAAATGGTTCAATTCATTTATTATGCACAAAGACTCTTTGGTTTAGCATTCCCAATGCAATTTTTCAAAAAAAATGAGCAGAATTAACTTTCTGTTGCACTGTGATTATGATGTATGTAGACTGCCTGTGAAACTGTCGGACTATCTAACTAAAGTTCTCCTTTACTGGAAGTTGAATTTTGTGCCTCACAATTCACCCCTGGGGATGACAGCTATAAGAAGAATAGCCGATATATTCTGACCAATCGTAAGTTACTGTTTTTAGTAACCTGGTGGGATAAAGGAATTTGGGCTGTTTCACATCTAATGGATGAACATGTGAATTTTCTAAATCATGAGAACTTCTGTGTTAAATACAACCTTCAGTGCTCAACTAGAGAGTACAATAAAGTAATTAAAGCCATTCCAGCCCCCTTTAAAGCAATGACTAAACAACTGGTGGTGCATTCAAGTGTTTCAGAAAAGAGATCACTCAGTGTGGAAGGAATCAATTTAGGTAGTAAAAAATGCTCTAATAAATTGATTAGAAGTGTTTTGACTGAACAATACTATCCTTAATAACTGAAAGAAAATATGTTTTACTCGATTACAGTGTTGCAGCGGCAAGAAAAGCCCCTTTCACACTGCACCAAAAACGTGGGTCAACACGGGTTTTTGGGCACTCTGAACGGGTCGACTCAGCATTTCCACCCACGTCGACCAATTCGCCAAGCGACCCGGGTGTTGAGGGGCTTGGCTTGTGTCGGCTCACCTGCAGTGTGAAAAAGGCAACCCGCATCATCTCAGGTTTCACACGACCTTCCTGTTGCATCCTGATTTTGTCACTGTGCCGCCTGTCAGGCTTCGCCAGTAGCTTCTTCAACTCCCTTCCAGACTCGCCAAAAACTCCATCCTCCTTCGCTGCATTAGCGCTCGGACATTTTCCAATCTGCTCTGAGTTTGTATGCTTTGCAAAAGAGACGACATTGCAATACATGCAACGGCAATGCTAACGTTCGACTCGACGACGTCCACATTGTCGTTTGTTTACCTCTCAGTGTTCCGGCGCACATTTATGTGAAATGATTACGTTGTCAGCGCGATGACGTACGAGAGAGAAAAAAACAGGCACGCAGCCCTCACAGCGGGAGTTAAGACCCGGGTCTTCTGGAAGCTTGAATGCGCCCGAATGCCGAGCGAATGCGGGTCCAAAAACCTGCGTTGACACGCATTTTTCACTGTGAAAAGGGCATCAGATAAGGAAGCGATATTTATCTTATCCAATTCTTCATAAAGCTAACGAGGTCACATTCAAAATATTAAATGACATTTATCCATTGAACCACAGCTTACAAACAAGATTTTATTGGGACAGTAACACGTGCGGATTTTGTGAGAGTGACGTTGAAACAGTGGAACATATTTTCTTTGAATGTGAGCATGTTTCTAAAAATGTATCATCGCTTTTTGTTTTTCTTGAACAACCCTGTTTACTATAATTATGATCAATCCTAATTTGAATAGCTGAATATATTGTCCATTTCCACACTGTCTCGGCAATTAGTATGTAAGTCAACCATAAAAATGACAGTTTGCTCAAGTTTAAGTCTATTTTAGTGTAAGGAATAGTTCATTTACATGCCCTATTTTACCCACACTGTGTGAGAGACAGCACACATCAACACACAAGCCAGCATTTGCAGCCACACCCCATTATACACTGCTATCAAGTGTAGTTCAAAGCATCATAATTAGGAGTTGAGTACACGTGGATAACTGAATGGTGAAGGAATAAACATGGCTGGGAAAAGTGGTAAGTGATATAGTTATGTGGCCGTGGTTGATAGTAAAGTATTAAGTGCAAGTTACTCCTACTTCTGCTTCAGATTTGAATTGACATTTTCTGATCTTCTTCATGTCACTCAACATTAAATCATTGTTTAATTTAATTTTTAATCAGAAATACGAAAATTTGGCACATGAACCAGTGGACTCACCTAATCACTTGTTCAAAGCTGCGACCCCTTGAACTTGGGAGCATTTTTCTCAGTTTGACAACTCAACCATCTTTCTTTCTTCAAAAGCTGGCTTATCTATCCCCTGAGGGGAAACACTGGCACAAACTGTCTCCCACCTCCATTTTCTTGTTTATTTATCTCCTATTTATCTTCCTGTTTTGTGTTTTTGTCTTCCTCTACTGGCTGGCAACTCCCTCCTGCTGTACCATTCCAAATTCCTCCTTTTTTATTTCATTGCCCTCCAATATCTTTTTTTCTGTCTGTCCCTCTTCATTCCCAGTAGAAATCCTCACCCCCCCCCCCCCCCACGTCTTCCTCTCTTTCGTTTTTGCATGGTGTTCAGCGGGGGAGCCACGGGGCAGAGAAATAATTCAAAGTCTTTGCATATTGCAGGCGCTCTGGTCAGCGGTGGAGCCCTGTTGCACTGACACATTAGTTTATCTGGACTGACCCAGCAAACAGCTTGCGCCATGACAAATAGCCTGGATGCTGCTGCACGCACATACACGCTCGCGCACACACACACACACACGCATGCATGCACGCACAGAAGTTAGGCATATGCAGAACACACACGCTGCTGCTGTCTGTGGGCCGGGAAGCATGAGTGCCCGCGGAGCAGACAGCTTTAAAGAAATCTCCAACTAAAAAAAAAAAAAGGAAAAAAACAACAAATGAAAGCGTCGAGGGAGAGAGGGAGTAAAGATAAAGATAAAAAACTAGAAAGATGTACTGTAGCATCCCTTTAGGTAACAGAGTGATTTTCTGCATTGTTTAATTTTTAATCAGTTTGCCTTCCCCAACATTTCTCAGCTCTTTTTTGCATATTCTATACATAAATATATAATTAATGTCTGAAAGGCAGATAAAAAAGGGAAAAAAAGAGACGCTGAGAATAATTTGTTGTTCTGGAGAACAAATTAATGCCAACGATAAAAAAAAAGAAAAAAGTGGAGTTGCTGAGGCCATGTTTTTTTTCCCAGCCCCTTTTCTTCCTGTACTTTGGTGCGTCACATGTTCCTTTGTTCCACGGGCGAAGCTTTGCTGGTCATTTTGGTTTGTTTCTGGAGTAAATTGTGTCCTGAAGCCAGACGAGCTACAGTGGACTAGTGAGACTGAGTTGCTGTGATAGTGCAGTACTGGTGAATCCCAACTGTACTCTACATCTTTGCTGTTTTGTGCACAAAGCATTTCAGCTCATTCACAGACTGAGAGTCCTTTTTCAGTAATGATCAAAGGTAATTGACCTCAAGGGGAATTCTTTTCTAAGCGCTATATAACACATATCATATCTAATCAATCAAATAGATACTTTATTGTGGTATAAATGTGGTCAGGGCTGACCGGTGGTGCAGTGGTTAGCACTGTCGCCTCACAGCAAGAAGGTTCCAGGTTTGAGTCCCGACTCGGGCACGGGATCTTTCTGTGTGGAGTCTCCATGTTCTCCCTGTTCCTGTGTGGGTTCTCGCTGGTACTCCGGCTTCCTCCCACCATCCAAAGACATCAAGAGGGGACTAGGCTGATTGATACTCTAAATTGACCATAGGTATGAATGTGAGTGTGAATGGTTGGCCTATGTTGTCTATGTTGGCCCTGCGATGGACTGGCGACCTGTCAAGGGTGAACCTCGCCTCTCTCCCGTTGATGCTTGGATAGGCTCCAGCCCCCCCCCCCCCCCCCCCCCCCGGGACCCTTAATGTAGGAATAAGCGGAAGACGATGGGTGGATGAATGGACATGTGGTCAGTTATATAACATGGCGTAATTCCCTTAACAGGTCCACTAAAGATGTGAGTGATGTATTCTTCATTAGTTGCTTTGTTGCTTGTCATCCTTACATATGGCTACCTATAATGTTGTCATCCTCACTTTGGTTTTCTCATTCTGAACACCCACTGCACCTGACCTGAATATTTTAAATTCAATTTCATGGATTGCATGAGATTGTATTTATTTGATTTGTATTCATGTTTATTTTTTAAGTGAAATATGCTCTTTTCTTTTCTCTAATTTTATTCAATATTTTATATCTATATGCCCGAAAAGCGGAGCTGAGAGAAACTAAATTTTGTCCCCATGTACACTGTATGTGGAAATGACAAATTATCTTGAATCTTTTCCTGACCTGGAAGTGAGCAAATATCCATCCATTCATCCATCCATCTATTTTCTACCACTTATGTCATTAAGGGTCACTGGGGGGGCTGGAGCCTATCCCAGCAGCCTTCGGACGAGAGGCAGGGTTCACCCTGGACAGGTTGCCAGTCCATCACAGGGCCAACACATATAGACAGACAACCTTTCACACTCACAGCCACACCTACGGTCAATTAAGAGAATCAATTAACCTCGTCCCCAATTGCATGTCAGGACTGTAGGAGGAAGCCGAAGTGCCCGGAGAGAACCCACACTGGCACAGGGAGAACATGCAGACTCCACACAGAAAGATCCTGTGCCCGAGTTGGGGCTCGAACCCGGAACCTTCTTGCTGTGAGGCCACAGTGCTAACCACTGCATGACTGTGCCAACATGATCAAATATGTTGACACTTATTTTTATCAGCATTTAGGAACTCAATTTTAGCATGAGGAGGAGCAGCAGCGATTCAGTCGTTCACTCTCATAAATCTTTGGGAACTTTTGAGAGACTAGATATAAAAATTGTGGCCAAACATGAAGCACTCGCCATATCTTAACTTTAGTGCAAGTCAGTCCAAAAGCCCTGGATCCCACATCTCCCATGGAGCAATTTGACAGTAACTTTCATCAGACCTCATGCTGCATATCCTGTATGTGATTTCAGATAGTCTGAGTTTTGGAGTTAGAGGCAATCTTTCCTCTGACTTTGTTGTATTCATGAGGTTTTAAGTCCTAATATTGGAACAACATGAATGCTACAAAGATGAGTAGCATTTCAGTGCTGAGAGCAGTTTTCAGGGTAAATGCTGATAAATAACTTTTATAAATAGCTTAATATCCACTGAGAGTAGTTAACATTAACACCATTTGACATACTATAAATGATAAGCAATATATGAAGAAGAAAAAAAACAACATTCCATTAATACTAACTGATTGGAAGATTCAAGCCCAGAACCTTCTTGCTGTGAGGCAACAGTGCCAACCACTGCACTGATTTTAATAAATGCTTTTCCCAGTTTTTCAGAGCCCAATGCGATGTCATAAATTATCATATTTTACTTCAAAACAATTCTAAATCTCCACTGATCAAATCTGACCATTAATCGAAATGAAAAATTTGTGTATATTTCTATTTCTTATTTTAGGTTATTTGATCATTGAAATAGCTGCATTTGATGTCAAACCTTTTATTTGGCAGAACACTGAAGGACGTATATACTAATATACTAACAGTAGGCTCACTGACCAAATTATTTATTTCATTACATCATCTCCCTTTGTAAATCTTACTTGGCCAAATATGCTTCAAAAACAGCTTTTAACCTCTGAAGCACTGACATGAAACCTAATTCAACTGACCCCAAGACTGCTGTCCACCTGGGCTTCAGCACAAAAAAGACCCGCTGATGTTTTATATATGTATGTATGTGTAATTACATAGAGAGAGACCCTCCTGCTCCCTCCCTTCTATGCTGGCTTTTCTTCCTCTTGCTCTTTGAACTGTTCAAGCAGCAAGGCTCAGGGTGTTAGCAGGGAATTTGTCCAGCTTTGACAGGGCCGAGCCGTTTTTCCTCAGTGCTCTTTGAAGAGCGGCCGCTTATCGACACCAGGGCTAAGCGCCGGCCCTCTGAGCTTGGGCTCTGGCACCACTGGGAGCCCGGTGAGGCTAGCTTGCATCACGATCTGATCGCACACAATACACACACACACACACACACATACAACCCGACACTCACTCACTCAGCTTGTAATAAATTCAGTACAAGTAGGGCTGAAACACATAGACAAGCAGATGCACACATACACATATGCATGTAAAGGAGACACGTGCATTCAGAAATCACGCACACAGGAAGACATTTGCAAGAAAGATGTAGTGACATTTCGATATGTGGGGAAAGAGATAATAGGGATGATGGAGATATGGGCACAAGCATATGCACACACTCTCACACATACACACACTAACCTTTTCCTTTGGCATACAAGGGAGGAAAACATACTAATGCTTGCAAGAGGAAGATCAATGGAGCTTTGTGGCCTCATGGTGTGAAAGAGGTGAGCCGAGGAAGGTTGAGTTTCATATTGGAACCTAACGCCTATTGTAGAAAATTGACCACTGCTTCAGCCTGCAACTCACCAACAAACCTACAATAGAGGGTATTTGCATGTGTGACAGTGAACCTCAAACTGCTGAATCCTCTTTGCTCCTCTTTAAACTTTTCTTCAGGTTGCAGTGAACATTGTTGAGTTGCATAGGAAGAAAATATGGTCTTGATCCCAACACTGACTTAACAGCAGGCAATAAAGTTTAAACTTCCAAAGCTGTTCAAGCTGTAGCACAACATGACACTCCGCATTTAGCATCTGTACACAGCAGACTGTCAGTTACTCTTAATGTAAAGCCATTTGTGTGACCGTTCATATTGTGCAAAATTATCAAAAAAGGTTATTTGGGGTTATTTTTGTAAAACTAAAAAGATCCTAAAAATTGTATTCATAAATCATATGATATTAGTTAAAAAAAACGTTTTTGCTCACAGTCTTGTAAATGAGAAATTTAGTCGTTGCAGTCATTTTCAAATGAGAAATTTGTGGTTGCAAAGCAGTCCTGTTGTTAAAGTCTGATGTTTCTCACTACGTACTGACATCACAAGTGTGTCGGTAAATTAAACTGCATCTTATGAAGGTGCCAGTGTGGGCCTTTACAGTGTGTCAGTTTAAGATACACGGACAAAGAGAAAGTATTTTACCCTTTGACAAGTTGGAAACACATTTATTTGAAATGAATATACTAATATTTTAGTGCCACAATATCATTAAATTATGCTTTCAGTCATAGAGAGGTGTTAGCGGAAACAGATTTGGAAGTAAAGTGAAAATCCACGAAAGACAGAAAATACTTAAAATACATATAACAGACAATTTTTGTTTAAGGAATAATTCACCCCCCAACACAGGTGGTGGTAATATACCTTACCCTTGTTTGCCACTTGCTAACATGTACAAAAAAAAAGGAAAAAGTACCAGCTATACTGTAAGAACCTTGAAGACATCTATTGCATGGAGGCCTCTCTCTGTCAGTTCTGTCAGCAAAATATTTAAAGCCATTTAAAAATCACGCCAGTTCAGTGGCTTTGTAACATACATTGTAACATTAGCTGAAAGCTGCAGAGCATTGTGATTGCCAACTCTGTCTGTGTGAGTGTAAATGAGTGGCGACAGTTTTACAAGTGTTGAACTATTATAAAACTTCTATAGCGACACACTTTAATTGGTTTTAAACAACTAATAACCATAATTATCACACAACAGTGTGAACATTTAAATGACAAACTCTGGGACACATACCTTCAGAGATCCTAAGGAAGAAAAAAGAAAAAAATCATCTCTGAGAACACATCAAATAATAAGATAATAAATAACAATAAAATAAAAAATCTGTCTAAAACAGTAAAAATCCTTGCAGTGGCCTTACATCTGAACGAGGTACTGTAGGAGACACAGACCATGTCATGATGAGCGACTCGGCCTTGGCTGTAAAATGCTAATAATGGAATGGCTTAGACTATCTCCTGGAAGAAGATTAGAGTCCAAGGCTAAAGTCAGGAGAAAGGCCGGTAACATTTGATAAAGACTGAGCAGAGAAAGGCAAGGTAACTTAAAGACGAGGAGGTAAAAGTGGGATATCTGAGGATTTCAGGGAATGATAAAAAGCCGGGATTGTTGGAGCAGAAAGACTAAACTAGCGTTATCATTGTGGAGGAATTTAAGGCAGAGGATTTCACACATAATTGTCCCTCCTCTCAGCCACATTGGAAATATTTTGATGGGTGGTGGCAGACAACTTTCACCTTCTAAGTGTAGTCTTGTAGATTGGAATGATACTTTGAAGATAGCAGGCCCAAAATGAATTTCTCATTCATTATCTATAATCTGTTCCCGTGTCTAAGATGCCAGTGCAATTTGAGCTATCACGAGAAGGGCAGGCAAAATAAAAGTGCAAATGAGAGAGACAGAAAATGTAAAAAGATAAAAATGTCCATACATTTCACAGGCCAGCTGTCGCTCCCTCTCACTTTCCTTCGCTGCCTCTGTCTGCATCTCTTTCCCTCTCTGGTTCCAGCACTGACCCCACTCATTAAAGCTGATTAAAACTTTTCCAGCGAGCGCTGTTTGCCCTCAGAAGATGATAACCTCTACAAGGCTGCTACATAAAAGAATAATAGCCGACTACAAAAGAGGGTTGGACAAAGAAAAAACCCCTTCGCCCGGGCCCAGCAAGGCCCCAATTGGAACATTTTAGAAAATTAATGAAATTTTAGATCAAATGAATTATAAATTAAGGAGAGAGAGAGGGGGGAAAAAAGATGAATAAGTCATAAGAAAATGTACTCTTACGCTATCAAACTGTAGGAACATGTTATCCTCCACCAGGCTTGAAGAAACAGGGTCAGGTTCAAGCCGTGCGGATTGGGAGGAAAACAAAGGTTCCCGCTCGGCTTGGCTTTGAAGATTTTTGTTGCAATTGTACTTGAAAGGGGACTCTGGTTCTGGCCCCCATTGAGAGCAACTTAGTGGCTGTTTTTGTTGTTTTGTTGTTTGTCTTTTTTTTGTATGTGGAGCAGCCGTGGGGATTTACGACATGTGGGAATGCTCCTTTTTAACTAAAATCACATCAAATATAAGCAGAATGTGTGGCACTCTGGCTTTCTCTATCTAATTAATAAAAATCCCTTTTAATGTGGTATTAAAAATACAAAATGGAAGCAGTGTGGTGGAGGATACATAAATGGCTTCGTGTGAGTTGTAAAGTTGTGTTTTGTTAGTTTTTTTCCTTCTTTGCATGTGTGAGACAGCGGCCACCCTGTTCCAAGACATTTGTGACATTATCGGAGATGCGTGTGACGTCCCTTGACACTTGCCATGTTTGCATTCAGTGGCAGTGACTGAAAAATTAATCAGAGTGAGAGCTCAGACGATGTCAGCTCCCATTGTGGGTTGTGAAGTTTAGTTCATTCATTTTGCGTTCAAAGTTGAAATTATCACAATAATATTGTTTTAGATCTTTTTCATCAGCTTAAGTTTCTGTGAAGTTTTCTGTTGGCAATACATGGCCTTTTGTTGTAGCTGACCTGCAGTTAGAACCTCACAAAAAAGTTACATTGATGGATTTTTTTGAAAATAAATTTTTTTAAAAATTCAGAGGAAGCATGTTGTGCTATTCATCACAGAACACTTTGTGTAAAAGTTTAACAAGGACATTTACATAACATTTTTTAAATAGTGGCACAAAAAAAACTAAAGAAACAAATTTCTTGACCTCCGAGCTCCTTGCCACTGTCATATGCAAAGCGAGGGTCAAGAGTCACACATACAGTAAAGCATTGTGCTGCCACTGAATGTATACAAATCCTCAAAAAATGCATTATATAGAGAACTGCAGGAAGAAGTTCCATAATATTACAATTGTTGGTGAGAACAATCAGGTGTGGTTATTGTGGGGGTTGCCATGGAAGCAGAGACAGGGAGTGAGATGTGTCTGTGCAAAAGTATAAAACACACATGCCTGCAGGAGTCTGGGAGAGGAAGTGTGTCCATCTGATGCATGGGCATGAGCCTTAACTCAACTTTACAGTATACACTTAAAGAGCACCACAGGGATGAGGTATTTCCACAGGCCATCCGAGCAGATAACATTCCCACAGCTCCTCTCAACCAAATTCCAATGAGATTTTTCAGTGAATTTTGGTTCAGTGTAAAGAACACGTTTTTAAACTTCTGAAGCTTAAATGCAACCAATTGGGGACGAGGCTAATTGATTGTCTAAATTGACCGTAGGTATGAATGTGAATGTGAGTGGTTGTCTGTCTATGTATGTTGGCCCTGCGATGGACTGACGACCTGTCCAGGGTGAACCCCGCCTCTCGCCCATAGCTGCTGGGATAGGCTCCAGCCCCCCCATGACCCTTAACAGGAATAAGTGGAAGAAAATGGATGGATGGATGCAACCATTAAAATACAAAGCTAACATTATGCTATGAAGAAACTACAGGATGAATCCATGTCCCCAATGTCCCCAAACGGATGCGTTGGTTCTGACCACCCTGCAGTATGAATGGTTCCTATGGAGTCTCTGTCACTTTCAGCGTCCCTGGAGGACTGTAACATCCCATGATGAAAACAGAAGAATAGACTTTCTGGGAAAAACACTAATGATTCACGTCATGCTTCCTCTGTGTTTGACATGACAATGATGAATGTTCGTGACAAGCCACTTGTTAGCAACCACCTTTTTAATATACATTAAAGCTTCAAAATTCACAAGTGTGTATTTACTGATGTTTCACAGCAAAATCTTGAAATGTTTTGGATTCTTGTTAACCACGACCTTATTTCAGGCATTAAACTGAAAACACGTTCAAAATTTCTATTGCTTTTGAGACACAGAATGTGAACCTCCGTTGCACTCTCAACCAGTCATTTCTAAAGATTATTTTCTCTGACAAGGAAGTCCGTGAAAAGTACACCTAGAATGAAAAAAAAAATTAAACCTTAATTTTTTTGTGTTCATGTGCCCTGCATGGAACCTTATGACAATTGGATTAAATTAATGCTTCTTTTTTTTCACAGAGAAAACCTGTAAAGAAGTCTAACTTGACTGGTACTCAACAGGCGGGTTAAGGTTACATGTTGCTGAAGTGCTGGTTGAAGCACTTAACAACAGCGCACTCTATCTGTCTCACACACATGCTCTCTGCGTGCCACACACTAACACAGCTGAATGGTGTTAAATGGATCATTAGCACAGAGCTGTAGAGGCACTTGACCTTTCCCCTTCGAGGGTCAGAGGTCACAGGCCTGAGGAAACATACCACTCTGTGATCACAGGATGGCCAACACTGGTCAGCCCCACTGAGTTCATTCACTTTTACAAGCTCACGCAAGTGTGTGTGAGTGTTTATACTGAGAACACAAAAAGATTTTTTTGGTCATTAAAGTCTGTTTTCTTTTTTTCTTATTTCGTCCTCTTTTTTTCTTTGTTGTATCTATTGAACTCTTAAACTGTGTTCTTGCATGAACTTGAGTTTAAGGACTCAATCTCTCAATAAATTATGACAAATAATAAATATAAATTACAGTTACGTATTAATGGAAGAGAATAATACTGGCTATTGATGTTGCTTTCTCTCTTTCAGCTTGACCCAGCTATTATTGGTCTCAGAATTTTGTATGCGGATTCTCTTGCTGACACCATGAAGAGAAAAGTTGAGTTTGTAAGAGGGCAGTACTGACTGAAGATGTAGCAAAGGGCTCATTCTCATTGACCATGACCTTTGAGCAGTGAGGGCGGACGCTATAAATTCTCATCAACACCAGCAATGCAAAATTTTCAATAAATTACTCACTCCTCAGCCTTTGTACGACTGACTGCAGTGTCAGGGTTGTATGGCAGACATTTGGTAATTACTATGAATCAACTTAATGCCTTATACAATTTCTCCAAGCAATTTCTTGCCTTGTGCCTGTTCTGACTGTGATGGAACTATACAGCAAATAAGCTCAATGATACACAGATAGCAAAATTACTGCAATGGCTCAATTAAATAAAATAAAAAACCTCGTACAAACAAAGCAAGAAGACACTACATGGAGACATTACATTCACAATCACGTTAATTGTTTGTTGGGCTGCACGGTGGTGCAGTGGTTAGCACTGTGGTTCCAGCAAGAAGGTTCCGGGTTCGAGTCCCGGCTCGGGCACGGGATCTTTCTGTGTGGAGTCTGCATGTTCTCCCTGTGCCTGCGTGGGTTCTCTCCGGGTCCCCACCGTCCAAAGACATGCAATTTGGGGATGAGGCTGATTGATACTCTAAATTGACCGTAGGTAAGAATGTGAGTGTGAATGGTTGTTCGTCTCTGTATGTTGACCCTGTGATGGACTGGCGACCTGTCCAGGGTGAACCCCGCCTCTCGCCTGTAGATGCTGGGATGGGCTCCAGCCCCCCCGCGACCCTTACTCGTAAGGAATAAGCGGAAGATGACGATGGACGATGGTTAATTGTTTGAGCCAAGAGTCTGAGTCGGAGTCTGAGGCTAGCGGTGAACTGCTTCAGGAGCTGCAGTGGTCTTGAAATGATTCTATATGGCTATGCATTTACAGTAAAACTAGGCTGATTGAATACTCTAAATTGACCGTAGGTATGACTGTGAGTGTGAATGGTTGTTTGTCTTTCTATGTTGGCCCTGCGATGGACTGACGACCTGTCCAGGGTGAACCCTGCCTGTCACCCATAGCCGCTGGGATAGGCTCCACCCTCCCCCGTGACCCTTAACAGGAATAAGCGGAAGAAAATGGATGGATGGATGGAAAAGCTGTGCATCATATTTACATGTAAATAAACACCTCTTACATTCAAGCCCTCATCAAATGAGTTGACAAAAACATGAACATGAATTAAGCCTATCGCTGCTGCACTACTCTTCAAATTTCAGATTAGATTTCATGTGTATGGTGACATTTATGTCCTCTCTAAAAGAAGTATATGTACTGCTTCAGCTCAATCAGCAGAACTGATTACTTCCTGTTAGCCTTCTTGCTAACTTAAATGAGAATATTAGAATTAAAATTGCGGCTCGTATAACTTTCCAAATATCATCCGACCTCTTACATCAAATTGGGATAGTAAATTAATTCTGAGAGGTTAAGTGACAATGAATCAAATTCACACTCCGTCTTTACGGCCAAAAACAGTGACAGTGCAGTAGCAGACCATGAGACATAATATTACACACTGTAGCTTTAATGACTGTTTGGCTGTATTTTTATGATAAAATTAAATGGATTGTTACACAGAAACAGCTAGAATGAGATTATATTAACATCCTTCCATTTATCCATTCTCTACCGCTTATCCTGTTAAGGGTTGGGGGGTGGGGGGCTGGAGCCTATCCTAGCTGCCTAGCTGGTGTGAGGAGGGGTTCACCCTGGAAAGGTCGCCAGTCCATCACAGGGTCAACACATATAGATAGACAACCATTCACACTCACAGCCATGCTTATGATCAATTTAGAGTATCAATTTAGCCTAGTCCCCAATTGCATGTCTTTGGACTGTGGGAGGAAGCTGGAGTATCCGGAGGGAACCCATGCAGGCACAAGGAGAACATGCAAACTCCACACAGAAAGGTCCCGTGCCTGAGCCGAGGCTCAATCCCGGAAAATTCTTGCTGTGAGGCGACAGTGCTAACCACTGCACCACCGTGCCACCGTGATCGAATATGTTAACACCTATTTTTATCAGCATCCACGAACTCGATTTTAGCCACACAGAAAGATCCCGTGCTCAAACCCGGAACTTTCTTGCTGTGAGGCAAGAAAGTTAACCACTGCACTACCATGCTGCCACAAATAGTTCCTTTTTAAAATTGTCAGTATTCAGAGTGACATGATGGTGCCGTGGTTCGCACTGTCAACTCACAGAAAGAAGATTCTGGATTTGAGACCCGGCTTGGGCACAGGGTCTTTCTGTGTGGAGGTTGCATGTTCTCCCTGTACTTCAGCTTCCTCCTACAGTCCAAAGACATGCAAGAGGGGACGAGCTCAAGCTGATACTCCAAATTGACCATATGTGTGGCTGTGAGAGCGAATGGTTGTCTGTCTGAGGGTCTAAGGTTAGAGGATGTTGTTATGATGCCATGTGAAGCCCTTTGAGACAAACTGTTTGTGAAAACGGGCTCTACAAATAAAATTGCCTTGCCTTGCCTTGTCTATATGTGTTGGCCCTGTGATGGACTGGTGACCCGTCCAGGGTGAACCCTGACTCTCACCTGAAGGCAACTGGGATAGGCTCCAGCCCCCCGCAACCCTTAACAGGATAAGTGGTAGAAAATGGATGGATTGAACTATTTGATGGAGATGACCTTGACTTTGTGCCAAGGCAGCGAGGAAATAGGAAAGTTCCCTTTTGAAAATATTAACAACACTATGAAACAAAACTCAGGGGGCTAAGATTTCAACACTACAATATCAATGATTCTAGATGGCTAATGTTAGGTAGCTGAAAGGCTAACATTATATTTGTGATACAGATGATAACAATCACATGGCAAAAAACATTTGTCATCACTATCAAATGGGACAACTCAAGTTACACCTCCCAAAATCTACTAAAACCACGTCCTTTCCTGGTAAGATATTCAGAATTTGGCAGGTGGTAAATTGATTTTTCCTAAATTGAGATTAAAACTTATTCCCTTAACCAGTTGCTCTTGAAAGCATAATAAATATATGAGGAGAGAGCAACTTTTTCCCCAAAAAATACCACACCTTCATTGCCATTTTCTTTCTTCTTTTGACTGATTAATTCTCATTGTTTACTGACTACCTGGAAAACCAAACTGCTGTATTTAAGGGCTTGGGCTCACATCTTCTCCCCTCCAAGTTGCCAGTAAAGCTAGAGAACTGCCGCCAGCAGCTTGTCAGGTTTCAAAGAGGACGGTAAAGCAAAATACAGAGGTGTACAAAAAATGGTTGCAAGCGGCCTTTTTGCACTAGCAGGTACTTCGGTCAAAATCCCCTGAGGCTGACATGTTATTCCTCTGTTTGAGCCAATAACTTGCCCTTTGAGCCATGCAACTGTGTTTGTGTGTGTGTGTGTATGTGTGTCTTGTCAGAGAGTGGGTTGGATATTGTGTTTGAACATAATAAAAGGCTAAAGAAAGCACTATCCTCCATGTCGTAGCCTGATGTGTGTGTTTCTGTGTGTTCGTATGTGTTAGAGAGAGAGGGAATGACAGTGGATATCCCTTGCCTTCACAGAGATGGGAAAAAAGGTTAACAATAGATAATCAGACATGGGGTGGTAGTCTTTTTTACAATAGGCCGTCGCTGGTGCTCACAGCTTGTTACCGTATGTTCCTCAATAATTAATGTGCTTCTCTCTGGCTGCTCTGCTACATGCCAAGCTTTGATATAAGGTTACTGTGCTTAGAGTCCTGCCACAGGAGGAGCGGCTGCTCTAAAAGCCCAGCGTTTCATGTCTCTCGACTGTAAATGCCCAAACAGGCCTCTCCTTATAGTCTGGGTGTTCTTAGGAGCAGGTTCAAGGTCACACTATTATCTTTCTCACAAGATTCAGCAATTCTTTAAAAAAATTCTCCAAAATGTACAGTAACTGGAAATGTTATATCTTTTATGTGGTAATTGTCGCTAATAGTGTGAAAATTTGGGATGTATGAGATCAAGAAAATCTTATTGATAGATATTTTGCTGAATGATCAACCATGCTTGATTTCTTCTGTTACACCACCATACTTCCAGCAGCTACAGCAGGTTTTTGCAGTAGTGACAAGTTACTTTGTCTCTTCACTTCACAACTCTTCTTTCTTCACTTTTAGCATACACCATGTCACTGTTCAAATTCTCACCTGTGCTCAATAAAATGCAGACAAATGTGCCCACATTGTCAAACTGCTATGAAAGTACACAACACATATACTAGCAAACCCCAGGTGTGCTCCCTCTTTGGCTTATAAACAGCCAATCATGTCTCTTTATAATAGAGTGTGCTACGAATGACACACAGTCTTTCATCAGCCATGTAGTCTAGTTGCATCGTCATGTGACACAATAAAAGAGACATTGCGGAGTGAGAAAAGAAATGCAGACGGTAATACAATCTGGCACAGGAATGAGTCCTAAAACCTTGAAATAACTTAGCATTGTTGAATGTTGAACTTAGCTTGAAGCTAATGGTGGCCCATACCTAACTTCAAACAACAGTAATCCTGTCTAAAAACATCAACTATCAAGGGAATAATCCGCAAGTTATTTATCCAGTTGTACACTTAGTAATACGTAAAAACAGGGTTCTACCGTGGACAAGCAAGAGCGAGCTGGTTCAACTGACTGCACAAGCTGGTCCCACTCAGCACGCAAGCGGCTCTCTATTGTCAATGGAAATGAATGAAACATTTTATTTTGATATATAGTTCAGCATCACCAACTAAGACATATACATGTAAAATGACCCAAAACATCAAAAATATAATATTAAATAACCTTTAGTTCCAGCACAGGCAGTTCCTTAGATTTTTTTTTTTCCATGTTCAGAATTGCCTTTATGCACAATTTAAGCACAATTGTTTTGTTACAATAAGAGGTCATATTTTTCTGAGCAGAATGAGCTTGAAAACCAATTTCACTCCCAGCAGACAATTGAAAAATACAAAAGATTTGCCCCCATATAAGTAACCTTTTGACTGGGGAGGATTTTAAGAGTGACTGGTGTATAAAGTGTAAAACCTGTAGCAGGAAGTTGGCAGGCCCCTCACTGTTCTGACATATGTTAAAACCCCCCCTCCCTCCACACACACACGCATCGGGATCAGTCAGATTCAGGGGCACAGCTGCAGCAGGGCATGGGGAGAATTAGCCCCCTACTGCGCCCTCCGTCCATCTCCACCCACCAACCTTCCCCCCTCCACTACTCAATCTTCATCCCATGACTGCGAGTACTTTATTTCATTTGGTCCTAATCATGGATTTTCTCCAAATAATGTGGTTTCTTTAAGTAACAGGCTGGGTTAGAGGCACATCATTCTTAATCGATGTGCTGCAGAGAAATATTGTGAGAGGAAAATACAAGTCTCTGACGGCACTGTAATAAGCTGCGGTCAAGTGTCTGTCTTTTGCAGTTTATTATTGATTTTTTTTTTTGATTTTGTGGCCCTTCATTCCCCCTCTTCACATAATCAGAGGGCAAAAGGAAGATGGACAGATCTAGTCAGTGACTGACAGTTAAATGAAAACGAGAGCATGATACATATGTAAAATGTTGGAAAGCAAACATCATTTTCTCTGCTTCCATGTTGAGAGTGAAGGAATGAGTGGCCATCTCTTTACACCAGAGATTAAGTCGGTCATCTTTTGTGTGTGGAAGGGTTTATGGGTTCACACCAGATTAGGGACTGGAGGATTAAATTAGGGGACTTCAAGAAAATCCCTCAGACTCAGCTCTGTTTATCTTTGTGTACGCAAACACCATTTTAACATGGCCATAAATACAGCTGTGGTGGCCAAAGTACATTAAGTACTTATGCAATTTTAATTAACAGTTGTTGTTGGGGGGTTTTTTGTTGTTGTTTTTTTTGTTCAAATGACATTGCAGAGAGAAAAGCAAACCTATCTCTTGATTCCTGGATATAAAACTTGGGAGTGAATTATTTTTATATATTTAAATATCAATTAAGTTGTAGTGCTCATAAAGGGATTACTGTAAAACAAAAACAAAAGTTGTATTAAATACAATACATATTCAATTATTTCATGGCCTGTTACATGGAACATAATCACACTCACATCACGAATCAGATCATATTCATATTTCACTCCCTATGTGTGTTCTCTCACAGTATGTGGGAATGTTTCCATATACTCAGAGAGATTGTGTGCGACAAGCCTGTTAGTACTCTTGTATTCAAATCCAACATTTGCTTTCATGTATTGCCGTGCGCCACATGGCTGACCACAAGTCAGCCTCCAAGAAAGCTCCAAAATAAACATTAGCACACTCTTTGGGCACGTCTTAACATCCATATGTGGTGCTCATGCCTATGTTTTACTTCCAGGTCCAAGACCCTTAATGACCTTGACATTTCTGTTTAGGCTAAATGAATTAAACTATGTTTTATACCTTTGTTTTTTTAAAGAAAGCATCCGCTCACCAAATCAGAGGGTGAGCGCTTGCAAACCCAAACACTGGACCGCATAATGACAGCCAAGGTCTCTGGCAAGGAGGCCACAGAGGTTGTAAAATAATGTGGGAAGGGAGTGGGATTGACCAGTGCTTAAGTATGGGTTTCCTTCTGGTATATATATGTGTCTTTATGTGTGTTCAGACCTTGTGATCAGTGAGCCCCAGAGTGGAACGGTCGCCTCAAATAGAGTGCGACCAGCAGCTTCATAAGTCAAAGCCTGAGAACCGTGTGACAATCTGCCGCTCTGTGGGAAAGGAGGTGATACCACACCGGTGTCAGGGAGGAGAAACAAATCCTCTTCTGTATTTCAAAACCACCCCAACCAACAAGTCCATGACAAATTGTACAGCAGGTTACAGCAAATGAGAAATTGCAGGCTCTTCTTCCCACCGTGGTAAACATTTTCTCCTGTTATTCATTTAATTTTAGGAGATGACATCATTGTCCCAGGGTCTGAGTATATTTGATCAGTATTTGTGACCAGATGTCCTTAACATTGACAAATAGGCTCCTCCACATGTTCATTTGAGAAGAGATACAGACTTTGTGGGTTCCCAAATTAATGTTAACTTTGCTTTACTCTACTCTGTCATATAATTAAAATAATAACACAAAAACACAGCTATAATAATGCTACTGACTCTGAAAATGTGGTTAACCATGGGATTTTATATACCAAGAAGTCATACGAGCATCAGCTTTAACACTGGTGTAATACTGTAGGTTTTTTTGAGGAAGGGCTATTCAAGATATTGGGCATTATGTAACTAAACCTGACCTTAAATTATGTAACTCGTATTTTGCATGTATTTTACATTTTTCCTAATTATTCAATGTAACAAATTATTATTATTTTGCTATATTATGCAAACCTAGGCCTGACCCGTGTTGATGAATAATGTACAGCAATATATATGTATTATATGTGTAAAACAACAGTACTGTTAGCATGCAGAGGACACCATTGATCATTATGAGTATGCCATTAAATATATAGGGAATCTGTAGCGCATTCAACTTCAATGTATAGATGTATTCTGATGCTGCGTTTATGTAATGATCAGCATAGTGCTCGAGAACAGTAGTCGTGGGACACGCCATTAACGCAGATAGCGGTGTAAAACCCAACAAAAAGTGGTCATATTCATAACTACAACAACAGTGGGCCAAGTGGACATGTGCAGCAATCATGGTGAAATGATGTAATATTACTTATTAAGCCCGTTATATTTTCACGTAAAGATGAGTTAGATTTAGTGACCGTTATTTCAGGTAAGTGTCCAACAGTCGTGTTTGATTTGTTTTGATATTTAATCTGATGGAGTTTACAATTTGCAACCTTAAATTAAGTGGTTCGCATTTAGCAGTAATGCCTGCCTGGTGGGTTCTGAAGCTCATGTAAATACTGAAACAGAACTGTTTCTCTCATACACTTGGAGTCAGGAAGTAATTAAGTCAGTAAACTGCAGTCTTATTTTAAAAGTTGATGCAATAATGCTGGATACTTGATCGCGAATGTCTCACTGTTGTATACAATTTTGACTAGGATATTAGTGGCTGATCCTGGTCAAGAATATAATGTAGAAGCACGCATTGCATGCGGATCAACTAAATAGAGAAGAAGGAGGCATTTTGTATCTGATAGTTATAATCTGGAATGAAAAATAACTGTAAAATAATGTAATCTGAAAATCTGAATAAAGGAGAGGAGTAGGTGCAGCATTTTGAGGATTCCATTGTGGTCATAATTGTGTTTCTGCACAAAAAATGTCAGACACATAGTTGTTTTCTTTAAGGGTGTTTTTTTTTTGGAGGAGGATCTTTATCATTCTGCTCATGAAATAATAATAATAAGAATATGTACTCAGTTAAACCATTTCAACATTATCCCAAAAAAAGGCAGAAAGCTGATTATGAGGAGAAGGGGTTACAGTTGCTTTACACAAAGATTTATTTATTTTTTCTGTGGTTCTAAGATTATTAGGTCCTTCTCAATAACAGAGCAAGGAGCTATGGGACTTCAGCTGACAAACAGCTGCTGGTAAATCAACCACACATGGTAGTGATGGACAAACAGCAGAAGAAGGCAGGAAGGCAGTGGTGATAGATGTGGTGACACCAGCTGACACCAGCATCAGGAAGAAGGAATATGAGTAGGTGGAGATGTACCAGGGGTTAAAAGAACAGCTAGAAAGGAAGGTCAAGCCTGATGTGGTCCGTGTGGTAGTAGGACCATTCGGGGTGGTGATCCCCAAACTGGGAGAGTGGCTCAACCAGATTCCAGCAACAACACCTCAGACCTCAGTGCAGAGGAGCCAAGTCCTAGGAACAGCTAAGATACTGTGTGGAACCCTCAAGCTCCCACCAGGCACCTGGTGAAGGACCTGAGCTCGAGAATGACACAGAACCACCCCACAAGGGTGAGAGGGAGATTTTTTTCTTCATAGCCTTGAAATCAAATATAAATATGTATATATATATATATATATGTATATATATATATATATATATATATATATCGAGTAAGTAATTTCAAGGTGATATATTTCAAATAATTAATTTCAAGGCTGAAATGCGTAAATCTGGGTTGAAAATTGGCCTTAACCCCCTCTCCAAAAAAATAAAAAAAACTATTTTCTACTACTTATTTTAAAATGAGAGTTCCTGACTGCCCCCCCCCCCCCGTTATTGTTTTCTATTGTTTCCCTGGGTGATGTTTATTACGGCCAGAGAACCATGCATTGTTGTAATTTATGCATACATTTATGTGTTATTTATGTGCACATCTATGTCATGCAAATGGAGGTGCATCAGGACTTAAATGAAGAAAACCTTCAATATGCCGTCTGTTCCAAGCTCACTTAATAGCCACAAAAGCTCCTTGAGTGGCAAACGAAGGACAGATTGCGCCAAAACCAATTATTGCGCCTTTGTTTTAGCAGTTGTTAAGTCCACAGATCTCCTAAGAGCCGAAGCGCTGTTTTGATGTCTTTGAGTCAGGGTTATTGGTGGATGGCATTAGCCACAGCAATAGCTACAAAGAGCCAGGCATCGAAGGGGCCCAAGCCTTGGTCCAGATGGCAAGCTGCCACCACGACCTTGTCAGCACCTGCTCCCCAGGCACTTTGTCCGGGCATCGCCGGCGGGAACTGAGACGGGCACATCATGCCACCCCATCTCCATGGAAGCTAATGAGCCCCGTGCCCGCTTAATTAAGGAAGGCAGCTTAATGCAAGAAAGAGGGGAGGTGGTGGTGGTGGTTGGGGGGCATTAAAAAAACACAGCATATGCTGGACCTCAACCAAAACAACAGAAATAAATAATTAGCCCCCCAAAAATGAAGTGATCGCTCGAGCCAAAATATCATTAAAATTTGAAATGTAAATCTCCTTATCGGCGTCCCAATGTCACGAATTAGCACTACAGCTCAACGCATTAAATCAAGGCTAAAAATATTCAATTAATAAATGAATGAGTGGTGATGAACTTTTGATTATTTTGGGCTGCAGTCCAAGTGTACCTTATCAGGGAATGTCACCTTGGACTAGGCCTCGTTGGACTGTTAAATAGTGTCAGAGCATCCTTCTTTATCTATTTATTTATTTATTTCTCTTAAAAAGCACTCTGTATCGTGAAGCGTCTCCAGGGAGATAGGAGCTGTCTATGTTTATGTCTGATTAACCAAAGCATCACAACATGCACTCGCTTTTGCTCCATTAGAAAAACGGCAATAAATAATTTAGATTTTTATTAAACTCAGATTAATGTTGTGTGCATGTGATGGAATTACATGTTGAAAATGTTCGATGTCAGCCCTACCTATCCCTTTGGATGCTGACACAGCTCAGCTGCACGCACACATGATCATCCTTCTCCTCCTTTGCCCTCAAACATTCTCTGCTCATATTATGCAGGACAAAAAAATGTCCCTTTAAGTCAGTCAGTCCCCCCCCCCCAAAAAAAAAAGAAAGACAGGCAAAAAATATCCTGTCCCTCCAAATCTGAGGGCCCAGAGAGCGAGGGAGGGGAACGAGAGCAGGGTGGGGAGGTGGGGGGGCCTAATGTGCAAACTTGTTTCCGTCCTCTACGGCTCGCCCATCATTTATTCAGCAGCTCGGCACTCGAGACGGGCCACTCGCATTTGCTTGATACTCAATTATACATTAGTGTACATCACTTGGCAATCTGTTCATATCAATTTAATTGGATTTTAATATTGCCTCTGATCTTGTTGTCCAATTAACAGTGCTGGCTGGCAATAAAGCAGAACCACACACTATGTGACACCTTTGATCCCCGCCATATGGAGCCCTTCCATTGATTACCGGCGCCGCCACTGAATTTCACTCCCTCAATATGGCCTGTGATGAATGGAGGTGGAGGGTGTGTGGTGGAGAAGGAGGGTGTCAAGGGGTGTGAAGTGTGAGGTATGTGTGGAGGCATCATCATCATGCCCCGCTCCACCCTCCCTCCACACCCAACCACCACTGATGTGATAAAAATTTCACTTTGCCGCGCAACTTCATTTATTCTGTTGACATTCGCCTCTGATTAAAAACAATAAAAAGAGAGAGAGGGAGAGCGATGGTGTGGCCATGCCCTGAATAGCATATGCAAATCGAACCCTGGGCATCTATCTTGTTGAAGCCAAGGGGACTGACTGACTGACTGCCTGCCTGCTGCCCGCCTGGCACTCTGGCACTGCCTTGACAATTACAACATTCTTTAGAGTGACACCTTTTTTCTCTCACTATTTCCTGCCTCTGTCATTTCCTCTTTCTTCCTATGTCCTTTGTTTCTATCCCTCTGTTTACCAGTTTTTGTCCTCCCTCCCCACTCCCCCTCTGCCTTTCTTCCTCTTTACCTTCTCAACTCTCGTGAGAGATTCACAGCGAGTATTGGCAGCTGCGGTGCAACAGTCAGCAAGCAAGGACAAGAAAGGGTGGGGTGGGGGTATGTAGAGGGATATGCGATTATTCCTTGTTTTTATTAAAAATGAAGTGGTGGAATAGGGGGAAACAGATAAGAAGGAGGAGAATGCATTCATATTTTATAGGTTTCTCAAAATGCCAAACAAGTAAATGGTTAATGGGAATGAAGCAAGAAGAAAGAAGGCAGGAAATGGCTCACGTGGCCAACATAGAAACTGTGCCACAACTTACACCAGCAGTATTCACACGAAGCTTGTGAAGTTGTGTACACGCGGGGGTGGGAGGGGAGGTAGGAGGTGGGGGCTTATTAAGCAGGAGTGAAGTTCGGAAATGAGGGTGAGGGGTGGGCCCTGTGCAGCAAGGATATGGGTTGGTTGATTGCCCGTGTGTACGACAGAGAGGAAAAATAATATCTTCAAGGCATGGAATACAATGTTTTCCCTCAATTTAGCACAAGACACCCCAAGATATTACTTGTTCCCACAGTTAACTCACAACATATCTAAATGGATGGAACGAGTTATCTCATGTAGCCTTAAAATATATATTTATTCTCTCAATGCCTGCAGAAAGTGTGCCCTTGTGAAGTTTCTGGAAGGTTTGATTATGTGTGCATGCATAGGGTTGCGCTGTGTTTGACCCAGTTCATGATATTTCACCACTGGGATATGAAAGGGTACATTTTATGCACTGTAGTAATGCACATATGTCTTTTGGTGTGCATGTATATATGTGTGTGTGTGTGTGTGTGTGAGAGAGAGAGAGAGAGTGTGTGTATGGGTGTGTGTGCGTTTGTGTGTATTTGTGAACCAAAATGATTAAACCAGATATCTGTATATGTGCCATCCTCTCTCTCTCTCTCTCTCTCTCTCTCTCTCTCCCTCTCTCTCACTCTTTGTCTATGTCCCTGTTTAAAGCACCACTGAGTGCCAGTCTATCATTAGAATAATTAATTGTTCAACCAAGTGGCGTATTCAAAGGGAGCCACTTGGGCAGAAGCAACACGGCGGCGGTTAGAGAGGAGAAGGAGGCGGTGGGTTAAGTCATGCGTGAGACTACAAAATACAAACAGGTTTTCCTGTTATGAGCCTGAGCAGCCGTGAAAAAGGAATAAAAAAAAAGCACAGAAAAATTATGTCTTACCATGTGCCCATTATGTTTACTGGATATGTATGATAAATGAATCAAGCTTTTGAGCTGACCTTTTCATCTGCTAATGAGAAACTGCCGAATAAGACAGGAAGGAAGTTCACAAAAAAACTAAATATTAACAATAAGGATTCAAAATAAATTTTTACCTATTTGTGGCTAGCTGGAAAATATCTAGCATATCTGATTTTTTATGGGAAAAAGGAATAGATAATTTTATTGATTTGTATACTTTCTTACAATCCTCTTGCTCATGCAATAACCGGTCAAGCAGGAAGGTGTACCTGACCGCCAGGTAGTAGGTGTTCCAGGTCCCTCAGCTGCAGACAGACCCTCACCATGCGCCCTCAAGGTTCAAGAAGACTGTAAACTATCGCAGCAGCTTTACAAAGAGTGACCACATCAAAATGAGGGACCATCATCTCATGTGAAAAATATTAGAACTTATATGTCAATGACACCAGTTGAGCCTGTCTCAAAATCTCCAGTACTGATGCTGTTGTTTGGACATTTGGAGATTAGTTGCTCTATTAATTGCTGTTGTGAAAAATCTAACAACTCATGACATGTTCATACACAATATTGATTTTTAAGGGCCACAGGGGCAAGGATGGGCCTCATGATCAGTGTGACTTCCCAGTCTGACCTCAAAGAAATACATGAAATTTCCACAGTCCCTAAGCACCACTTAATGTGGTGATGTGGGTCTCATGTAGTGTCTCTATGTGACAGAGGTATGTTAGTTTTTAGTGATGAACCTGTTAACAAAAAATGGGTTCTGACAGAAAATTTAGGGGAGGCGCTGAAGGTTGGAACAAGATAAAATTTGAAGAACACAGAAAGAACACAGGATTCAGATGTGTAATAATGTGATTGGCCTAGTTGTTTTGTAACATTAACATGTTTTTGAAAGAAGCAGAGGGTAGTCACAGTTAATTTCAACCAGGCAGGTTGACTGAAACATTCAAGAACTCAAATCACAAATAAACCACATATAAAATCATTTTTTAAGGGCCATCAAGATCCAAGGGCTGGTCCTTTTCGTTACAGCGTCAGATGCCAAATCTGGAGCCAATTTGGAAATGAGGTTAGACAGATGTAAACAGGTTACAGTGAAGGGCTGTAAATCGTTTCATCTGTGTCACACAGAGCAGCCATCGGAGTGCTGGTTGGTAGGGGTGCAGATATGGGTGGGGGGATGCTGAGGATGGGTGAGAGGGGGTACTCATCCTTTCTTATCTGCCATGTCGCCCAATCGATAACTAGGACATCTAGATAAGGCCTTGGAAGCCTTGTGCACACACAGTTATCCCAGTGAACCACTGAAGGACACACACATTGACACGGACATACACACTTCCACAAACAAAACCAGGGTCTTCATAGACTGCAAAGTATATTGTAAGCTCACACGCAAACAAGGACACTCAAAAACATGTACACATATTTATGCACAATCCCCTTTTTCCTTCACCCTGCAATCTGTGACCTCCTAAATCACATCCCAGCAGTCTGCAGGTCTAGATACACATCACTGATAGTGCTCAGACTTGCTGCTACTCCTCCTGCCCTGTCCATCACTGCCATGAAATTGCTAAGCTGTAACGTTTTACGCTTGATCGGCCCGCGACTATTTCCTCTGGAAGGAACATCTGCTTTCTCCATCCAGGTTCCCAGAAGACTATGTTAAATTAGGGAACACTGCAGCTCTACACTACATTATGAACCAGCTATAATCTGGCTGTGATGTGACCCTGCAACCATGCAGAAGAGGAGAGAGAAGGGTGGAGTGTGAATGACGGTCTGTTTATAAGTGGGAGAATATCGACTATATTCCATACCCATGCTTCAGATTGGACTCGTTTGACATTTTTAATCTCATTTTGATGGTGCTAAGGCCATATCTCACAGGAGCTCTTTTTGATCTTATTCTGAAATTCAGAGCTTACTCCTCTCCAGCACTTCCTCCTCTCTCTTAGCACTTTTTTCTGTCTTCCTTACTTTCTTTATTTTATCAGTGCAGCTATGTGTATTTCTGCACCAATGTGTAGAGTATGTGTGTGCAGCTGGATGACTGGCCAAGGTCTTTGAACACTAAGACCTGGATGAAGGATTGAAAGGCCCCTTGAAGCCCCCTGGAAGCCCCTTCAGCCAGCACTGACACCCTCTAGGGGCCGGGGAGCTAGGGAAGAGAGATCAAAACCAGAGAGAGGAGTCCAAGAGGTCGACGTGAAGCGAAAGATCCGGGGAGCATCTACAGTCCAAGGAAGTATCTGTGTCTCTGCAGAATTTCTAAAAGGGTCAGCACAGTGAGCAGAGAAGGCATCAAAACCAGCAAGAGTATGCTGCTGTGAAATGCCGTCTTCTCAAACCAGAACGGAGCGAAACATCGCCCTGAGGGGCTATGCCAGGCCCGATGGCACCCAGTGTCTGTGATGGTGGGGCTGCTCTGTAAGATATCACACTGGAAATATTTTCACATGCTTATTGAATTCCTGAATCTTAAAGTTGTTGTAAAAAATAACTCAAGCTGGAAATACGCTTTGGATCGATTGTATTTAAAATTATATTTGAGTTGTAGTTAGTTTCCAAGTACATGTCTGTCAAGTTTCTGTTGAAACAATTAATAGTTGGGTAAACATGTTTTGAAATCTAAGGTTAAAAAAGGGGGCACAGTGGTGCAGTGGTTAGTACTGTCGCCTCACAGCACGAAGGTTCTGGGTTTGAGTCCCGACATGGGCACGGGATCTTTCTGTGTGGAGTTTGCCTGCGTGGGTTCTCTCTGGGTACTCCGGCTTCTTCCCACAGTCCAAAGACATGCAATTGAGGACTAGGCTGATTGGATACTCTAAATTGACCGTAGGTATGACTGTGAGAGTGAATGGTTATCTGTTTATATATGTTGGACCTGCAATGGACTGGCGACCAGTCCAGGTTGAACCCCGCCTCTCGCCCATAGCCACTGGGATAGGCTCCAGCCCGCCCCCCCCCTTGACCCTTAACAGGAATAAGCGAAAGAAAATGGATGGATGATGGATGGATGGGTTAGAAAAAGCTGATGGAAACTTGGAACCTCTCCCACCAAATCTTATAAATAAGAAGTTTTACTGCTTGTTTAAGGTGAGTTTTGCCTATTTTGGAAAAAAAAAAAAACAGTAAATTTCCTAAACAGGACTAGAAACGAGAGTTCTGATGATGCAAATCTATAACTCACATAATGTACCAGCTGTTTCTGTTGACTTCATCTTCACTGATAGTCCCAACATTTGACTTCATCTCCACAAAGCAGCAACATGTCCAATACTATGTGGGCGGCATGGCTCAGAGGTAGAATGGCTGTCCAGCAACCAAAGGGTCGCTGGTTCGATCCCCGACCCCGGTGACCATGTCAAAGTGTCCTTGAGCAAGATGCTGAACCCATAATTGCGTGAGTAGGTTGGCGCCTTGCATGGCAGCCTCCACAGTGTGTGTGTGTGTGTAAATGGGTGAATGAGATGACACTGTAAAGCGCTTTGAGTACTGCTAAGGTAGAAAAGCGCTATATAAAATTGAGTCCACTTATCTGGTACCACATGCTAATTCCTTGAGATTGCTCTGCATTCTTGCTGAAAAGCACTTCATTTCTTCCTCTGCTGTTTTTTTTTAACAGCCACGCTTAATATAACCACCATCTTCTGGTAGCATCATGCAGCCTAGTTGATGGAAACACACCTAACATGCATCCTTTTTTGCCACATATCAACATTTATTGTAACATTGTTTTTGACAATTAAACAGAAACAAATCTTGAAGAGTATGAAGGATGATTCTTTGCTGTGACTTGTCTTTAAAATGTCTCCTTCAAGCTCTCACTTCTTAACAATTCAACATGAAAAAATGAAACAAATGAGTTGCCTCGGAGATGACAACAGAAACAAAAAAATAAATAAATGAAGCATGGTGATCAATAGCATTTCTGTAATTCAGCTCTCAAGGTCAGTGAACGTATCAGCTCACTATGTAGGGTAATGGTCATTGAATGCTGATCTGAATGAATCCCTGACTGAATCCTCTGGTAATAATCTTTAATTCCAGCTCTGACACTTTCCACAATTAGACTGCACTCACCACATCCATCACTGGCCTAAAAAGGCACCTGAGGCATACGAGAATGAAACAAGCAAACAAAAAAGGGCAGAGAGACTATTTCTTATTTAATTATTCATCCATTATTTTGGTAAACAGATGCAGAGTTTGATGAATATTTTGTTTGTAATCAGTGATCTCTCGATTTTGCTCATCTGTCTTTCTTTCCCTTTCCTAGCCTTCGTCAGTCCAATGTAGAGCAGCTGAAGACACATATGGGCATTGATTTTCGCCCAGAGCCATGTGGGCTGAACTCAAAGAGAGCTTGTCAGAAGAGCCGGCAAGAGGGAGAGCAAGAGATATAAAGTACGAAAGGAAGACAGAAGGGAGGACGGAAACCTCCAAAAATGAGCATCTGACAAAAACAAGGTGCTGGCCTGACCCTCACCACCCTCGACATGTGGAAGCTCCAAGAGGAAAACAACACTGAAACAACAGCGAAAAGATGAGGAAGGAGGCAAAAATAACAAAAGAAAAGAAGCTGCTTTCATTTCCCCACTTTGTGCTTGCCTTTTCTACATTTTCAACAAAGAAAAATAATGCCCACTTCGAGTGTGTCCGTTGGGCCACAATCTGTCGGCGTGCTTTGATGTGCTCATTGCAGCCTCTTCTGAAGTCCTGTACGCCAAGTTCCTCTAACAAAGGGAATAAAATAGGAGGATAAAGAAAGACGAAAGAGAGGCCTGTTTTTGTATTTGGCAAGGCACTGCTTGTATTCCTGGTGGACTTCTGCCTTCAGCTCTTGTTCCTCTTGTTCTCATTCCCCTCTCAATCTCTTTCTCTCCAGCTCTGGTCCTCGTTGGAAGGTAAGGACATGAAGAAAGTTAATGATCAAACAGGTAAATTTCATTTTCGTTTGATGTTTATTTATGTCTTTTCACTATCCCTGCAGCATTTTACCCAAGACCCCACACAGGTTTGTTCTTTCTCCTACTTTAAGTGCCAAAATGTACCTCTATCAAACTTCGAGAAAGGTCTGAATACCAATACAACAAGCACAAAGCATGGATTATGTCAAGGACAAATGCTTTATTTTACAAGTCCCTTTTTTGGAAACAGCCTAATTTATTTTTTTTTAGCAACACGGGAGCACAAAAAACTGTAAACATGATGTGTCATCACCTTAAAATTGAGACAGAATTGCCGTAGAGCTATCTACCGAAACATAAAGTTGAAACAGTGCTGAATAGAATTTATATGGGCACGTAATGAATTTCGATCAGTTTACTTCTCTTTTGGTTTGAGCTCAACCCACACCATTTAAAACAGCTCTACCTTCTACACGTGTGATACCACTGAACTTAGTACTTAAGACTTGAACAGCAAGCCTGCAGTGACTGCAGGTTTGGTGCTGCAGGAAATAGGGTTTATGCAACATTAAGGGGCCATTTCACTCCTGCCTCCTTTGACCCAGACATTTAGACTTTTGATCAGAACCAAATATTGTTAAAGTAAAAGCTCCACACAATGATCATGGACTCCTAAATAAGTCAGGGTCAGTCTGCCTCCAAATGGACCATGGTGCAGTTTGTTTGAGGGCTGAAATAGACCAAATATAAGACATGAACTAAAAATGCACACATGCAGGTGACGATGCTGCAAGATTACATGGCCATATAAAGGGAGGGGTGAGGTATAATTTTTTTTTTATTTTTAAACTTGTGCTGTAAGCACTAGAATGAAAATAAAAAGGTCAGTAAACACTGTATTGTAGTTAGGGAGTTTTATGAGGACAGTGGAAGTGATGGTGTGGATACAACTGCAGGAGTTTATGGAGTGGAAGGTGTGTAGGTTCATAACATAAGTAACTTATAAAGATGGGGAAAAAAAGTTAGAAAAACTCCAACTGAAATACCCCTCTGTGATTTGAAGCCAGCGGAGTTCAGATCGAGTTCTCTGTTCTGAACATGTACGTTTACAACATTCAGTGCACTTGACAAATTTATGGTGTGCAAGCAAAGGGGATGACATTTAAAATACAAAGTTGCTTTATCATCTCCCTGGAACTACTCCACCAAGTCCACCAAACTATAGGTGTGAATATCTCACAGTTTCACATCACATAGATTCATCAATAATATATATACTGAGATAATTTTAGATTAAACAAATGAAACTTGGTCCTGTCTTGTAAAATCATTTTGTTCCTCTAGAGATGACATCGAGCCTCTGTAGCGCTAACTTCTCTAGATCTAGGTAAGTTCTCTAGATAGGCCAACCTCTGTGCAGGAGAAACTTTCAATCAATGACTTTTTCAATGGCTTTCAGTCACAAAACAAAACTTGTAACCAACGGTGGGTGTTAGAATGTAAATGATCATTTTACCATAAAATTTTATGGTAATAATTTTAAAGTCTTCTTCATCCTCACAGACTTCTGCTTTGAAATAAACACAAAAGACCTGAACAGAATTCTCCCACACAAACATCAAGGTGTTTTTTTTTTCTTATTAACCAGACAAACCCTCTTGTCAGCCCTTTTCCAATGCAAATCCTATTGTTTCAGTTAATCATAACAGTTCATAATGCAAATATTGTCATTTGAAGAGAAAACAATAATTTTATGAAGTTTCTCTAAGATGGAGAGTGTACTGCTGATTTTTGATTCAATAGCACACATGTAAAAAGCAAAATTAGGGAAACTAAAAGTGTTCACTAGCAGAAAAGTCAGCAGATGAATAGTTTGCTCCTGAAACTGTATACTGCAAGTCCACTTCTGCACAGCCAGATTTCTGAAATCAATCTCCGCCCTCAATCTGACACACACACACATTGCTTGTTTCAAATCAAAGATGTGTCTGTGTTTTCTGTGTTGTGTAAGCCTGTTCTTATTCTGTACACTTGACCTTCTGGCACCAAGGCCCAGTTATGGCTGATAGAGACAACAAACAAAGAGTGATCTCTATTCTCCCAGATCATTACGCAACCATTACCAGGGAAGGCATAGTACAGAAATAGCCAAAGGGCAAGGTGGATGGCCCGTCATGAGGGCTCATCTTTCACGCAACCTGTAACACCTGCATGCTGACACACACACACACACACACACACACACACACACACACACACACACACACACACACACACACACACACACAGATGCATCATGTTCAGGAGTGCAAGCCCTCACAGGAGCATCAAACATGAACAGTACACACATACTGTAACACCTCCAGTTGTCATGTCCTAAATTCTTGTGAACAAGTTTGAATTTCGGGAAGCTGAGTGAAATCTACCACGTGTTTGTAAAGACTAAGGTGTAACCAGATGTCATTATCTTTTTCTGTTCCATCTGAATGTAGTGGGCCTTGACTGGGAGATGTCCTGCATCCCACAAAACTCAGTCATTATCAGCCATCATCCGTGCTTTTATCAGAAATCATATTTTGTAAAGACAACATTTTTGTAGACACTGGTAGGAAAAGTTTATGGAATATGAACAGTAAATTCAGCTTTTTTACCAAAAGCATTCATCCATCCTCAATGGTAATATTCCTTAAGTTCATAAAGCAACCTTTCTAACCTATGCCTGTCTGTAAAGGTTGATATTGAAAAGCCATATTGATGTACCTTACAACAGTTGGGCAAGTCTGGGATGATGTATGTCATGTTTTCCTTCATAAAATTGAGATATAAGATCTATCCATCCATCCATTTTCTATACCACTTGTCCATGAAGGGGGGCTGGAGCCTATCCCAGCTGATATTGGGAAAGAGGCATGGTACACCCTGGACGGGTTGCCAGTCCATTCCAGGGCAATCAGGAGCAAATAGGGGCCCAGTATCTTGCTCAAAGATACTTCGACATGGTCACCGGGGGAAGTGAGGATCGAACCAGCAACCCTTCGGTTCCTAGATGGCCACTCTACATCTGAGCCATGCCGCCCCCTGAGAGATAAGATATTAATGAAAAAATAGTGGTTCATCTTTGACCTGAAGTTTGGACTGTGGTTTTCCAGTGCAATCCAGACTTAGAGAGGTCACCCTGTTCCTAGGGACCATCAGGCCCTCACAGCCCTGTGCACATTAACGTTGTGTGGCTTTTCTGTAACACGATAGGGGTGGTGAAACCTGACTGAATTTGTTTTTCTCCTCTTCTTCCAGTGTCCACTGGGCGGCTCTAGGGATCACATAACTACATTGTATATTTATGTAATCAGATAGAGATAGTACAGTGTTATTTTGAAATAAATTAAATGCTTATTACATAATGCTCACTTTCTGTAACTACTGGGTGACATATGTATATGTTTTCAGCGTGGGACTCTGGGTTATCTAATCAATGTGGGGTCAACTACAGTTTCTTCTTCTATGCAGGAATATCAAAACTGACCACCTATCCATGGTAGAGCTATTTAACGGATACACAGTTTCATGGTTCTGAACGTGAATCTGACCTAATTTGAAATTGATTGTCGACCCCCTCCTTTTGCCTCCTTGTGGTGCTTTGACTGATCTGCCCAAAAGTTTAATGGGTTCTGCCCATAATACATCCCTCCACAATATTTGGTGAAAATCATCCTCTTATTTTTTTCCATAATCCTGCTGACAGAGAAACAAACACCACAGAAAACCTTACCTCCTTAGTGAAGGGTAATAATGAAAAGAAGTGAGGGTCAGAATTATAAATAGAAGCCTAAAGTTTTGAGAAACCGCACGTCTGAAAAGACATCAGCTAGTAACAACATTCTGTTAGGGGTTATTAATTTGATTATTAGGCAGTGCCCATGGCTGGCCAGTAAGCAACCATCAAAGGCTTTGCCCCAGCACCACAGAGCCATCACTAAAATAAAGCTGAGTTTCTTATTTCTCCCGCTCTCCCTCTACCAATAACACTGCCATCTCTCATTCATCCCCTTAGGGTTCGTCTATGAAATTAAAATAAAGTGAATGAAGTTCCCCTTTGAAGAATGGACAGATAGAGAGAAAGGGCTAAAACGACAGAATGAGAAAGAGACAAGGGGGAGGAGTGAGCAGTCAGGGGCTGCGTGTAGAGGGGATGAGTGAGGGGCAGTTTGTGTGTGTGTGAAAGAGAGAGAGATTTGAGGGGCTGGGGGGCAAGCAATGGGAGTGCAATTAAAAGTGCACACACTGGCAAAAATCTGGGTGCTTTCAAGGCAGAGTAGCCACAGACCTCTTCGGGGAACTCATCACACTAAGGCAGTGTGTTTGAAGATGTGGAGAGCTCCGCTAACTGATGGTTAAAAACAGTCCAGGAGGTACAGTAACCCTCTATTAGGCCTCTCTGAGCCCCCTGCTTTCTTTATGTCTCCTTTCTTTCTTTTTTACTTGTTCCTTACTCAATAGTTGGTATCATGGGCAAGTGTTCAGACAAGTGGGTCAGTTTAGACCACTGGCCTGTTTAAACAAGTGCTACACTCGTTGAAAAATGCCAACCTGAAGCAGAAATAATTTCCAGCAGATTCAGACTTTAGCTGTGTCGCAATTCAAGTGCTGGACCTTTGAGTTGAACGTGTCTTTGCTGGCAGAACAAAAAAAACGGTCCAATTTCGAAGGCTCCCTCAAATGTGACCAACAAATGCAGCAAAAAAATTGACTTTAATGTGGAAGATCCAGCTGGTAAATCCTTGCATAGTACATGTGTACATGTCATATGTAATTTACACATTCATGTATTCGAGGCAGTAACGGCAGCAATTTGGAACCGAGATGAACGGATTTTGCTGTATGACAGAAATTTTTACATATACATATTCACAAAATACCAAATTTTGTATATGTATACATATACACAATTTGGTAAGTTTTAGAACTTTTTTTCATGTGAGAAAGTATTCATTTGGATGCTAATGAGTTGAGAGTAGCTGTGTCCATCTATGGCTGAAGAACCTGGAACTGACCATCCACTTCCTGATGGCCACACTCCAGCTTGCCAAACCCTTTTCTGATGAACAGGTTTGAAGAGTGAGACTGCTCGACAGCCCGTGAAATCCTACCCAGACTAACTTCTGTGACGTGGGCAATCACAGTGTATAAAATCCACACCCAAAAGTCTGTTAGAGTGCTGATCTGGTCACAATGAGATTCTCTGATGACCAACCCATGTGTCATTAAAACTTCAGTCTGAAGCAGAAAATCAGCAATATGACATTTCATTGAACTGCAGATCTGATATTGAAGCATCTTTGATTAAATAAAATTTGCTGCATCTACCAGTTAAGATCAAATAAAGTGTTCATTTGATTTACAGTGTTTACATAGAGAACACAATAACTATTTCTTGAGTTTTTATCTTTCCTTATCACTCTTAATGAATAAATGCGTTGATGTACAACTTAAACTTGCTAGTTTCACTGCTGTATGTGAACGCTGTGTCATGGTTGTCACCTTCTGTCGATGGTTGCAGGGTAGGTGGTGGATACATCTCCTGAATTGGGACACAGACAGAGACTTTTTTCCTTGCATTCCTCTTCAATGTCAAAATTTACCCCCAATACAAGGACTGTTTGGATGACTGAATTTTTTGCTTTACTGATGCTGAAGAAAACTATGAGCCCCTGTCGAATGAGCCCTTTTTGTAGGGGGCAGCGAGGGATACATTTGATGGGAAGCTGCATGTTCTCTAAACATATGAGTAGTGAGTCCTCTGCTGTGACATTACTTCATACATATAGCAATGTTTGTTTCTGAATACATTCATTCAGCAGTTCTAGTTTACTGTACATTAGGGACCAGCCATCATGAAGACCAGAACAATGGGCATCCCAGGGAGAGGGGAGGAGCAACAAAGAGAAGAGAGCTGGGACTAGATAAGAAACTGATGGAGAACAGGAGACTTAAACTGTACTTCCTTTCTAATAATGTCGGGAGTGAGAGATTTATTGATGAGCTACTGAGGAATGGGAAAACTTCTGCTGCTGTAGTATTACGAGCTTCATAGAGAGATCTACAGGGAGCTATTCTGATACTCAAGACAGTGAGCTGTTAGCCCTTGGGCTTAAATGTAGTACTAATGTGCATTGTGTTGGTCAAATGAGGCAAATAAATAACTGATTGCAAGAATATCATATCTGAATAAATGTATAAAAACTGACAATGCACCAGGACAGGAGTAGGGATGGGAATTGAAATTTGGTTCCAGTTGAAATCTGATTTCAACTGGTTTGATCAATTGATATCATTTCCCCTCATGCTTAACTATTCCCATATCAATACCTTCAACTTTCCCTGTGGCTTTCAAAATGAGGGGAGTCAGTGCATTTAGTGCACCAGAGGCGGTACAAAGTGTGGCTTAATTTCACATATAATGACTGTTAAGTGCTGGTAATATTAGGAGGAGCCACGGTGCAGCAAAGACTCGTAACCCCAACCAGAGCTTGAGGTAACAAAGCAGGACATGGTAAGACAAAATGTACTCCTACAGAGTCAGGAGTCAGTCTTCAAGGACTGGAACAAGACAGGAAGGAAATTGCATTCCCATGTCCCCCTCATATGTGAAGATAGGCATATGAGGGGGACATGGGATACAGTATTGAATATGAGTAGGGATCTTTCAAGCTGACGGGTTCCCACCCTGCCACCCACCGATCTCAGACTATGGAGTAAGAGCCTTCCCAGATTTTTTTAATAATAAATAAGATCTAACAGAACAACTTCGTTCTTCTAAAGTTTTTCTCATCTACCTCCTCTTCTGGTGTGTCATTAGCAGGTCAAGATCTCGTCGTGGTGAAAGAGTTGAAAGCTGTCTGGTTCTTAACTGATGGACAGTGATAGTCGATTCACTCATCTGTTGTTTCTGCTTATAAGCACATCTGTGTTTTCATTTTTGGTCACAAAGCTGTCGGACAGAGGCTGACTTATGTGTGTGTGTGTGTGTGTGTATGTGTGTGTGTATCTGTGTGTGTGTGTGTGTTTGTGTGTGTGTGTTCCTTGCAGTATCTATGGGCCATTCTCTCCTTTCCTCACCTTGTGGAAGCCATAATAGCCAGTGATGGATCGCAGAGCTGACGTGTTTAATTGCATTCCTTCCTACTATGTTCTGAAATGACAGCTGTTTTAAGGGCAACCCCCCCCCCCCCACACACACACACACACACACACACTCGGACTGTCAAACACTATAAAACATACAAGAAATATACACATACTTATATTAAAAGACACTATCAGATAATATGCAACCTGATCTCATAGGATGGAGTATAAATAGCACACTTTTAAAGGACATTAAATGCGTCACATCTGGTGTGGCATTTTAAGCTTTTCATATGTTGTTTAGTCTTTGTACACTTCAATTGTGAAATGAGGACATGCCATTTCAACACTAGAATGTGATCAGCAATGCAGCTTGTAAATGCACCAAATAGGAGAAGGGTAAGATGAAGAATCCTTCCACTGCCAGAGAATCAGTAAGGCCACTTATATAGCTGATTTTCATCAGCAGAATAAGGGTCAGAAACAAAACAAAAAGAAGCAAAACCTCAAATGTTTCTTTCATCGCAATTTGTCAGATCATCATCATTCAAGTATAAAGAGATGCAGCTCTTTACAATAAAGGTCAGAAAAGACTAACTAGAGTGAAGTGACCCTGCAACAGCTAAGAAGACATCGTATAGGATAAATGTAACATTTGTCATGCTATTCACATGCCTCTCAGTGAGACCAGGCTGAGATGTGTTCAAGCCACACTTCATTTTCCGGAAAAGGCTGTAAAAGAAGAATGTACTGCAAGAAAGTCAAAAAGCACGATGATGAGAAAGAGAGGAAGAGAGGAAGGACAGGAGGTGCAAAAGCAAAATAGACAGTGGCTATGAGTGCGGACAAAGGATTGGAGAATGAAAGAGGGACAGGAAGGAAGTGCAGGAGAAATGAAAAGGAGGCTGAGAGGGAAGGACAAAGTACAGGGGATGGGAGGAGGGCCAGCGTTCTTTCATGTCACGATTAGTGTTTGTGCTGTACATGTAACACATAAAAGATGTCCAGGCGCGTCTGTGGACGCCGGTGTCGCAAAGCGGGGTCTGAGAGGACAACTCAACAGGCCATTAGTGCTCCATAAATGATAATTTATGCGTCCATGTTGAAATCCAGCCATGGGAGCTTCATCACAGGCTCCTTCAGAGTGTCTTATGCCACTAATTACGGGGTCAAAAAAGCAATTTGTACCATCCGCGAACAGCCTCCGTTCTTTCCTACATTCTCTCTCAGTGTCTCTCCAACACACACACACACACACACACACACACACACACACACACACACACACACACACACACACACACACACACACACACACACACTGAGGAAAGATGAAAAACGCACATAAACACCTCGCACATTATGCAAAGGCACCAGCTGCTGGTAACACCTCCCCAACAGGCTGGCAAAAGGGCGAGGAGAGAAATTGTGGTTGAGCGGATGGTGGAGGGGGGAGACCATGGATGGGTGGGTGGGAGTGATGAAAAAGTGAGACAGAGTGAGAGCGACGGTAGAGAGCACGCATAATGAGTGCTGTTATCAGCTTTGTTTACAAGCCTTTCTGAAAAGAGGTTGAAAAGTTGTGTTAGTTGTTAGGTTTTGGTGCTATCGTGTTTCTAATTCCACATATAAGTATCCCACACACTTTGTGTAGTATCTATTTTTTTCCTCTGATGTCGCTTGATGAATTCAACAACTTACAAACAAACAAGATAGAAAAAGGAACTTGAAAGACTCCATAACTGTGTAGGCACTTGTCTAGCAGAACTGGGGTTGCAAGACACATTTGTGCTGGATGCATGATGTGGTTAGAGAAGAGGTTGACTTGGTACACACACACAGACTCGAAAGATTTGCGTTTGCGTGCTCTCCTCAGCCCTGCACACAGTGTAAGGGACAGGCCAGTGCTTTCAGAGGCATGTCAACTGGACACATTAACTTATAAAATACTCCCCTCTCCATGAAATATGCAGCGCCAGGCCACGAGGATGGAAGTTGAATATCCATAATTGATGTAAATGAGGAGCTCTCCCACGGCAAACACTGTGCAACTCTGTCCTTATATGTGTGTGTATGTGTGTGTGTGTGTGTGTGTGTGTGTGTGTGTGTGTGTGTGTGTGTGTGTGTGTGTGTGTGTGTGTGTTGCAGGGTAAGCAGACTTGTTGGCTTGAATTTTAAGTTGCAGAGGTAAGGTCATATCTTGTACCATCATGCACCCAAGCTTCAGAAGACTTGCAATGCAGCTAAGAACAAACCAAGACAATGTTGCGCGTGCAGAGTGTGTTTATTAAAAAAATCAGAGTGAGAAAGGTAAGAAGCAGGAGAGGACGAGCAGTAGCCAGGAAGGTAGGACAGTTAATGTTTTGGCACAAGCACAAACTGAAAAATATTGACCCTGTATGAATTGATGATATCCTGGTACTTCAATTATGTATGCCCCCCCCCCCCGTCCTTTTTTTCAGTTACCATGTCTGCTAAGTAACTGGATGTTTCACTTGGCTGGCCTGCAAGCTGAATGAATATTTTACTGAGCATAACCGCCATCTCTCTCTCCATCAGCATCTCTGACATGCAAACGAACAAGACGATCATGTTCACACAGGGTAAGTGAGGTGAGGGGGATAGCGCGCTTAAAAGATGATCTGACTCTCCCCCGCTTTTTTTGATTCCTCGCCACTTGTAATCAAACTTGACTTGACCTGTTCTTTGGTGTCCTCATAGAGTAAATCACTGCTGAATGTTTTTGTTTTCTCAATGTATCCTAATCAGCGTTGGACTCGATAGTCCTTTAACACATTGCATATGGTCCTTGGGATGACATACTTTCGAATTTTTCGTTGAATTTTTTTTTGATAATTGCTGAAAATAATCTCTGTGGCGAACAAAAGTTCATGACACTTACATTTTTGTCCATAATGATAAACTACATTAATGAACACTACTTTTTTGAAACATAAAAGCAATTACTAGATGTACAAAGTCATGCTATGCAAAAATTACACTGTGAATGCATGGCCTTAACACCACAACTTCCAGCTTTGTGCGTTCATGCATTTACTGTGATGACTTTTGTAGTTTTGTACAGCCACATTTTCACAATGGCATTTTAAAGATAAATAAATGTTTCATAATTCACAAATGCTGTGTTATTGACCTGTTTTATTCCATAGAACAAGACATGAAACTATTTAAAGCTACTGTCAATGACCTTACCTTATTTTGGGCACTTGCCTAGAAATCCATTTACAAATCATTACCATTTCATGTTTTAACATTTCCTTCCATGGTTTAAGACTCATTCCTGTGAGAACATGTTCCTCTGAAAAGAAAAAAAAAGGATGCTGCTTTTGCTGTAGTTGAAATACATTCATTTTTGTGCACATTTTAAACACATTTTAGGTGAGAATGTAGGTGCTTTGACATTTAATTTGTAGTCATTTTTTCTTGATGAAGCTTACAATTTGCAAACTTTTGATTGCACTTTTGGCTTTCATGACTGCTGCCGAGTTCCCTGCCCTACCAGTTAGCTTAAATAAACAACAGCTGAGAACAATGTTTAACCATGACAGAAAATTTGAGCCAGTGGTAAATCTCAACAGGATACGACCACATAAAGCTAGTCTTGGCATCATCAGCAGTCCCCCCCCTGGTTGTACACGTTCAGGTGAGACTCTGTTAGCAAGGTGAGTAGGAGGTACTGCATGAAAGCTATGGTCAGTACCAGCATCAGAAACAGCCCCACATGAGCAAACCATCCAAACATGAGCAAACCATCCAAAAATTCACTGCCAGCTCACATCTCAGACACCGTTCCGTGTTTAACCACAACAGACAAGCCAGTGGTAAACCTATACATGATTCTATCAGCAGTCAATGGAGTTTGTTATGATGTAACAGCCGCTCTGAGCTTTTGGTGACGAGTGGTCAGCACTCACAATCCCTGTCAAAACAGCCCCAGGCAGGACCACCAAGCTTATTGCTAACTCAGATGTCTCTATCAGCTGTGGTGCACAAGCTCTGTAGCCTATGGAGTAACCAGAGATAAAATTGGACTTACACTGTCTGACTGAACAGGATGTCAGTGATGTTAAGAGGATCTTCATGCTGATTGGCTGTTGTGCCACAGCTTTAAGCACATTTTTTGCTCAATGTTCAATAGTTTCAACTTGTTCGAATATGCAAAGAGATGAAAAGGCATCATTTAGCCGCACTTCTTGCATCAGTCATGCTGCCCGACAACATTGCAATGACTTTACATGCAATTTTCACACATGAACAGTTCCCACCGGGCTGCACAGTGGTGCAGTGGTTAGCACTGTGGCCTCACAGCAAGAAGGTTCCAGGTTTGAGTCCCGGCTCGGGCGCGGGATCTTTCTGTGTGGAGTCTGCATGCTCTCCCTGTTCCTGTGTGGGTTCTCTCTGGTACTCCGGCTTCCTCCCACAGTCCAAAAACATGCAATTTGGGGACGAGGCTGATTGGATTCTCTAAACTGACCATAGGTATGAATGTGAGTGTGAATGGTTGTTCGTCTCTGTATGTTGGCCCTGCGATGGACTGGCGACCTGTCCAGGGTGAACCCCGCCTCTTGCCTGTAGATGCTGGGATAGGCTCCAGCCCCCCCGTGACCCTTACTAGTAAGGAATAAGTGGAAGACGACGATGGATGGATGGAACAGTTCCCACCACCTGGTGATCGGTGGGTCACTGTAGTGAGATCAGAGCGACAGTTGTACCAGAGGGCTGTGCCTATTCTCATGGAGTTGCTGCACTCTTTAAGAGTCAGGGCCACTGTGGCAGTGTGATGGAGCAGCCGAGCCAGTCACACCACTGAAGAAACTCATTTTGGCTGCTTCTATCAGCGATCTCATTGTGTCAGTCACTATCCAGAGCTTGTAACTAGAGGCAAGTGTTCAAACTTAAATTAATTAGTTCAGTTTCACCTACAGCTTATGCTAAGGTAGTTAGCATTTCAATCTTAGGATCGGACACCTCTGGAATTTTCCTAGTGATATGTTTCCTCCTACTTATTAGGAGTTTCAGATATGCACTAGCTTAACCAGGGCACATAAGTTGTGACTTTTGAAAAGTAAGTATTTGTTTACTGTTATTCTGTAATACGTTACTACCAAAGTGTGCCTAATGAGACAGTTTGGATGATATACTGTATGTGTCATACTGACAATGTTTGAGATAAGAAAGATTCCAGTCTTACAATGACACACTAAGTACCATTAGCATAAGTACTACACACATAACTTAAAACCGTGTGTCTTATTAAAGCACTGAGAGACAGACTTTCCTAAGTTGTGACTTTTGGTAGGCGCCTTATGGAGTCAAATTGTCAGCTTCTGATGAAGCTTTACGTTTTTCTGCCCGGAGTTAGGAAAGAAATGGGTCAAAACATTTGTAAAACGTAACTAAGAATGGTTGAATCTTTCTAGACCCTCTCAGTTATGTGTAGATGTTACAGATAGAACAGATTCCAAGAGCAATTATGCAGATCTGAGTATGCAGCTGATTTTAGACATGAAAGATATGGCTGAAAAATCTGACAGTCATAGGGAAATGCCTCACTCCCACACAGAGTGTGTTGAATAGCCAGAGCAAACAAGTATCACTGTATCCAACTTGGATCCCTCTGAAGGACCTCTCAGACCACCCTTGTGGCTTTATTTCTGGAGACAGAAATGAGACTGATGACAAATGTGGTAACTTTTCAGACTGCTAAGGAAAATATTGTGTCAAATCCCAGTACTTGGCAACACCTTAGCATGGCTGACGATCACAGCTCTGCTCATATGTGTGTGCACAGAAGATAGAATCCATGTTACAAATGTATTTCAATAGCATATCTGAGTAGCTCACAACCAAATTTTGCATAGCAAGAGCTATTATGCTCCAGGGGTCAGACTAACATTCATTCACATTACATGTGGAGGCACATCAATATATTCATACTGGATGCCAGACCAGAGACAGGAATTGCTTCACATACAGTGTAGGGATACTTGTCATCTTCTGAATAAAGTCCCTCTGTCTTGTATGGTATGTATGACACAAGAACAACCATGTCACCATGACTTAGGCCCTGTTCAAATCTGGTGTAAACATGCATCATGAGACATCTGATCACAAGTTGGATAATTGACAGCTTTTAAGTTGGTTAGATTGCGCTGAACAAGAACAAAACAATCAAGAATTTGTTAAGGGATGGTATAAAGTATCAATGGTATCAATTTTCACAAGTCCTGCAACCACAAGAATATGATATAGTTTTCAGTTGAGTAATCCTTAAACACTGCTTATGCCAAGTTTGCATACATGATAAAGGATGTAACCAGATTGTGGTCCAAGCAATCACATTTCCTTAAAACTTGTCAATGAAAACTAAACTAAAAATATTCAACTACCATTTTCCAGATTATGCCAATTACAACAAGACTGAAACAAAAATCCAAAGTCTAAACTCTGACTAAAATTAACAGGCATTGTAGTAAAAAGACTAAAACTGAAATAGCTTAAAAAAACCTAGCTGCCATAATTAACATAAAATGGATCCATATTTATCTTCTCTCAAGAGACAATCCAAAACAGATAACACAGATCAATCATCTTTGTGTTGAATTGGTAAATGGTATATAGGCTCCATCTACATTGCACCTTACCTTTGCAGAGCACATTTACATTCAAGCTACATCATGTACCCCATTCCCACTTGATACACCTGTCTACATGCTGTTTTTAAAGATCTGGAACAGGTTGAAAAGCCTTCTCTGATCAGCTGATGTTTTTCGACAACCACCTCGGCCTTTGGTTCCTCCCCATGTATTAAGGCCAAATCAATGGCCATTTCTGTCCCTCCTCTGACCTTGTGGATCAACAAGAGGACAGAGTGAGGTTGTAGTTACAGCTGCCTCTCCTCTGTAAAGACTTCAAGGTCATTTTCTGATTTATGCAGAGTAGAGGAACGAACATATTGCCTCTGGTTCTTCTTTTCTTTCGACAAACCCTTTTCTTCTCTTTTCCTCTCCCTCCCAATCTTTTCTGTGCCATGCCTTCTGCTGAATGGCAACCTCTAATCAAGCCTTGACTGCAGTCTTGATTTTAATCACCCTCACACACTCCCTTGCCAAATTCCTACAGGCAAATAGCCATGAAAAATTTACCATCAATTTCTCACCTTGTGCTGTGCAGCTATTTGTTGTCCAGCTTTAAACTGTGTAAAATAATATATTATTGAATTCCGGGGGAGGAGAGTAGAGGGGAGGCAGGCGGAGGGAGGGCAAGCCACAGAGGGAGACCAAGGTCGGCTCGTTTTGCCTGAGGAGCTGTCGATCAATATCATTTGGTCAATAACTTCTTTATTACTACCACTATCACTCCAAGCAATATAATTTTGGAGTTAAAACACTTTTTTCTCTCTCTCTATCTATCTCTCTGGCTGTAAATATTGTTCAAATATTGAACCGTGTGCCAACTAAAATGCAAAGCCCCATCACATAAAAGCCAAATACATGCTTTGCTATGCTAATGTTTGCTATTCAAACATATTCGTTTGACTAGGAAAGAAATGTGATATGCTCTATCTCCATATTATCATTTCTCCTCATTTTTTTAATTTAATGTATTGATTACTTCTGTGTTTGGATAGTTTTTGATTTAGGGCACAACTGACTCATGTCTGACAATTCTAAAGTAGAAGTATAAATTCAAATAGTACAGACTTAAAAAAAAACTCTGGAGAAGTTTCTTCTTTTTAATGATTTGTTTTGTTATCCGCTTGTGATTTGACAAAAAGTGGACATTTTTACAGATAGAGCAAGCTCAGTTTTACCAAAAATAGCCGAACTGTTCCAAATTTAAAGTTTGATATTTAAGGTTTGTCCCTTACATATCATGTAGATTATCAAACTCAAAAGTCTACATGAATGCATCATCCCCTGCATACAGTCAGAACTTGTACATATGGAATTGAATGTATTGTATTTTTTGAGGTAGTGAAATTTGTATTAAAACAAAGGAGGAAATGCAGGCGTAACAATCCTGTTCGTACATTTGCAATTTAATATTTTGAATCTTGTTTTTTTTTTCATAAAAATAAACATTTATTGTAATTTGTGTTTGTGGTTTTAATAAACCCAGCAATAATCCAGCTGAGAACATGAAATTTTATCCCTCTTTTCCATCATCTGTTCCTCATTGCTGAAGAGCCGCGGGGGGGGGGGGGGGGGGTTAAAACCATCTCTGGTCATCCTCCTTTCTGTGATGTTATCTTTGCTTTGTTAAAACATCTAAAAAATGAATAAAATAAAATACCAGAACCGGCTAATTTAGAAAACCGAAATTATAAATCACAGAAGACCTCCTTGTAAAACTTGTGAATAGCTACAGTATAACTAAAAAAACAAAACAATGAAATTAAAACAGATTTTATCTGAGTGTATAAAAAAACAGGGCGTTATTTCAGAGCAGGGAGGCTGCACGCATTAGTTGTATGTCTTTCCCCTTTCCACAACAGTGGCAGTTGTCACGTACAGAAGAAGCAGCTCTCATGAGACATACAATGCATTTTACAACTCAATCTCACTGCTTATTGTTGCATCATTCTTATTTCCTTATCCACCATCACCCTGTCATACAATATAAGACAAAAAAGAGAAAATAAAACAATAAACAGAAATATAAAGAAGCAAAATCATCACAGACCGTGTGTAAGAAGTGGGTTAAAATGTGAAGACACTGCAGAATCGCCTTCAACCTGCATTTCTCACAATGTCCAGTAGTGGGAGATAAAAAAAAAAGAAGTTATTGCCTGTTTACAGATTAAAGTTGATGAAATGTTTACTACAGTAAATATTTCCTGAATGGGTATATGGTTGCTGGCTTCAAGTCTTATTTCTTTGTGACACACACTCACACACACACACACACACACACACACACACACACACACACACACACACACACACATATATATGCTAATATGCTTACATAAGCTTTGCTTCAGCAGTGTTCACATGTAATCGTCATGCCGCCACCATAACTTAATAGGCACATTTCTCCCTGTAGGCTATGGGGGATGCTTCTCCATGAAACACAGTTTTGGTCTGCCCTTTCTGCTCCACCTCAACTCCGCATCAATGTCCCAGTCTTAGGTTCGGATTCAGATCCAGATTCAGAAAACTTTATGTATCCCTTTAGACAGCAATCAAGGGAAGCAGAGATCGGTAGAGCGGTTAGGTTGTCCTTTTTTCTACTTCCTCTAGAAGTTCCAAGTCAAAACCTGGCATGTAGTGCTAGCTGTTGGTTTACTCAAGGTGTGGTCATGTTGCCCTTTTCCGTGACAAACTTGTCAGTGATGATTTCACCGGTTCCAAGTCAAAGAAAGAGCCTTTTGTCTCCAGAGCCAGCATCAGGGCACCTTCTTTTGTGTGACCGGAGAAGAGTACATCTCCCCAGATGTCAGACTCAGCTGCCCTGCCTGAAGCCACTTCAACTCTCACTGTCCCAGGAGAGAGATGATGTACTTCCTCATCTCCTGCACCACCTGATCTGTCCTTCTTAGTTTCAAACATTGTTCTGTGTGGCAATTTTGATGGGATTTCTGGGGGGTTGAATGGGAGTCAGCCTTTCAGCTTTTACTTACTTGTGTGGAGCCCCTTCGTCTCCCAGGTCATGTGGAGCTGTCATTGAAGCTTCTGTAACTTGGATTTTGTTCTTTAGATTTGCTGGCAAGGATGACCAATTTGGCTGGCCTCTATTCTGAGATGTGTCCAGAAAGGGTGACCCTGTCAGATTCTTGCACACCAGCTTATGCACTCAAGTGACCACCCCACGACACAACTGTGTGGGTGCCGACACAACTGTGTGGGTGCCACCACAACGTAACAGAGGCATCTCTGTAAAGACACAGCGTTGATGTCACATTGGCAACAGCAATTATTTTATATATTCCATGGCAATAACATTTTTGGCCACAAATGTTAGGATGTTTTTCACATCCTTGTGTTCATGAGGTCTCTTATCCTTTTAGATGGGAGGTAAAATGTATTTAATGAGGTACTGTAAGAATGATTTTTGATGGAACTGCAGCAAAGCCAAATTTGTTTTTAGTAGATTTGAGCAGTAGTTTTTTTTTTTTCTTTCCCCTTTGGATTAGATTTAATCAAATACGATTAAGCTGATCTAATTTGAATGTCTGAGATTCAAACTCAAATCTTAACTTAAAATGACACTGTGTGTACAGAAGATACTACGGGAGCGCATTGCATTCACTGAATAAAAAAAAAATAGAAACCTAACTCGTAATTACGAGAAAAGATCTCATAATTACCAGATAAAATTAAGTGTGGTCCGAAAGAAATCAGCGGGTTCTCGCGAGCCTACCCCGCATGCTTTGGTATTCATGTCGCTGGTTATGTAGGTCTTTCGTCACAGCTCCGCCGTCCTGGGTGGGGGGGGGGGGGGGGCGCATTGCGTTGCTGACAGAATATCAGCTCGAGAGTGGCAATACACGGAAGAGCATTGCAGTGGCCAATGTGGCACCTCTGCTTATCTCGTAATTACGTAATTACGAGATCCTGATCTCGTAATTACGAGATCTTTTCTCATACTTGCGAGATAATGTGTCTGAATTGTCTTTTTTAGCCAGTGAATGCAATGTACGACACAAATAATGAGAACAACCTAAAAACATTACTTCTGTTTTAGGTGTGCAAATAAAGATTATTCATCACTTCTTGCTCTTACTGATACTAATTTTGTGCACTTCACTTTTTGAAATTTCATCTGGTAAATCAAATTATAAAATTAAATTTTTTATTTTTTTTTGGGCATCCAGTATTGTATGACTTTACCACATTTTTGTGCATTACCTAATAGTTACTGTCACTGGGACGAACTCATGTTCACACTAAATATCTATCTTCAGTCATCTGGGCTGTACTTGGGCGGCGTGGCTCAGGGGTAGAGTGACCGTCTAGCAACCAAAGGGTCGATGGTTCGATCCTCGACCCCGGTGACCGTGTCAAAGTGTCCTTGAGCAAGATACTGAACCCATAATTGCTCCTGATGAGTAGGTTGGCACCTTGCATGGCAGCCTCCACCATCAGTGTGTGAGAGTGTGTGTGAATGGGTGAATGAGATGACACTGTAAAGCGCTTTGAGTACCGCTAAGGTAGAAAAGCGCTATATAAAATTGAGTCCATTTACCATTTGAGTCTATTTAAAAACACTGGTAATATGTTGTATCTACAGGGGTCCAAAAGGGGCCCCCCATTTTCTTTGCTGGAAGTGGAGAAATTGGATAACATTGACCCGTGTCCTCTGGCCCTAGTAAATGTTGTGTATGTTGACCTTTTTGACTTCAGGTTGGAGAAATGAAAAAAAAAAAAAAAGAGAGAAAACTGAGCATCATAAGATGCTGCCTACTGAACTCTTTTGATATTGTCATGATATTGTCATGGGACATGTTCATACATATATTTTGATTTATTAAATAAAATGTGCAGCAAACCTGATGGACAGAATTTAATCCTAAAGCCTCACTCTGAAAATATCGGTGCCATTTCTCATCCATACCTCACAATCTGAATATAAAAATTACACATTATTCCTGAATGATTACAGATTTCTTGGACATTTAATGGGACAAGAAACAAGATGAAAGTCAAAGATAAACATATGAATGAGAAAACAGTCAGCAGATATAGCTTTTACGTGTGAAAGACGGTGCTTCTTCTGTAGTCACTATTGTCCTCTTTTCTCATCCCATAATCCCTATTCTGATGAAACATCAATAAGTAAGAAGGGTGTGTGTGTGTGTGTGTGTGTGTGTGTGTGTGTGTGTGTGTGTGTGTTGGCTTACATGCATTGTTGAGCACATAGAGAGCATGTGGACACAAACATTAAATACTTACAGTACTCAAAGTGCAACAGATTGAGATGCACAGATGCTGACAGACAAAGAAGCAGAAAAGGAACTGAGCCGAGATAGACATATAAACACACACATCTGCCCCCTTCCATAGAACCTCTGGGGGACCTTGACCTCAAAACTCCAATTCGGTGTCGAGTAAAGTGCTTCCACATTTTCCAAATATCCACAAAGGAGCATGTATGTTTTTAAAAGCAGGCTTAGGGGGACAAAGAGGGCTGTGACACCCACCCTGTTTTGAGCTGACTTCATTGGAGCACACCTACTGACATGATGATGTACAATAAGAATATTTACACTAAAAGCATATCACAGCATAATCGCAGTTAAGGGTTAGTTTGTGTTCTTAAGGAAACCCAGAGCTGATTTAATCTGCTTTAATTGATATTTTGACCTCTAAAAACATTCTTAAAAAGCATGTAATTGCATAACATCACTAGAAAAACTTGCACATGGTGCTGTCAAACTCAGTTTCACATGCATTTATGCTGTAGGAGACAACCATTTGTTGCAGCTTGAAATATAAAGTAACAGATCACTAAACAGGCTTGCCTATTTTGCACAACACCACATCGACCAATGACGCATCATTAGTTCTATGAAAAACGTCAAGGAATAAGGCCACACCTTGTCATTCAACAAAAAATACAGTTTCACATGCATTAAGCCTGTGTACTACTTATTTTAAGTGCACCTGTAAAGACTTTTAAATGTCCTGATTTCTACACTTTTCACTTTGCATTGCCATGTTTTGGTAAACCCATACTTCACTAACACAGACCTTTAGAAATTATATTCAGGTTTGGTCAATTCAGTTTCTGCTCAGCTTCATGCTTTTCAGTTGAAAAAGCTACACAGTTTGTTGGAGCGATGACTAAAAACATCTGATGTAGAAAACACAGGAGCCGGGAGGTCATTCTAACAGTTTAGTGGTTGATTGATGGTGGATGATTTTGTCTCAGCAATTTTAAAATAAAGATGTTAAAAATCTGAAAACAATTAAACAAGAAATAATATAATTAGGTAAATCAGATAATTTTTGTATGCATCTCCCATCTGCAACACTTCTCTTAACGTGTGTGTGTGTGTGTTTGGGTTTGAAAACGCCTCTTTATCTGGAAAAAAAACAAAAAAAAACAAAACAAAAAAAAGGTTACCGCAGATTTTCTGAAAGGCCCGTGACCAATCTAAGAAAGTGACATATTTCTCTGGGTTTTTTCACTGCAACAAACATCTTTGACCTTACACACATTTATTTGAAAAACATATTTATCAGTGCTGCTTTAAAATTTTACTTGCGCAAACCTGTGGTAACTTAATGCTACGATGAGAACAAAACCTAAAAGTTGTCACAATTAAAGCAGTCAGATCAATATGTGTTGTGTATACAAGTCTTTAGCAAGCATTGAAATTCTCCGTCAGTCACACAAACAGTCTCCTGTATGTATAGCTCATAGGCTGCATTGAATTTTTAACCTTAACCCTAATCTGTAGGGCTTCAGGTGGAATCCAACCTGATCACAAAGAAATGAATGTTCATTTTTGGTAAAAGCATCTTTCCTGAGCTTGGATCCATTCAAGGCACTAATGTACAATGTTACCACAGTTGTACTAATCCCTCTCCGACAGGGATAAAGATGCCAATTTCCATGTAAAAAGGCTTTCATTACAACATTAGGTCTCTGGTGGTTGGTTGTGAAGTTCCACATGGCTAATAACAGCCCTGAATCTCCTCAGGACCCTGATCTTTTATTCAAGTCAGCCCTTGTGCAGTCCAACAAACTTCATTTATATTGCATGTCCTAGTCAGCAGTATGGAGAGATAAATTAGCATACAGAGTCGCGGACACAGTGATTACAGGCTGACAGGCGACTTACACGCCCCCTGCAAAGAGCCGAACATGTCTTCATTTTATTTTTTTCCCCTCTTTCCTCTGTCCTTCTATGGCCCGGAGCAGCTGATACAAGGGTTTATAATAGAGCAGAACACAGGAGAGACGAGGCGAAGGGAGCTTTAATAATGAATGGATGACATTGGTGATGGGAGAAAGAGAAGCCGAAAGTAGAAGGGAGCCAGAGAGAGAAAGAGAAAGAGCTTTGATTAAAGGAGCTCTGTGAAGTATTTTTAACATCAATAAAACAGTACAAAATGTATGTTTAGACATTAGTATTGTAATTGTGAATAGACCAGCATCGACAAAGTTAGCAGCCATGGATTGCTTAATGGCATAAATATCAGGCATTGGAAGTGAATGTGTAACTTTGTAACATATTTGAATGTTTTTGGTATTTTGATTATGGATAATTCACCTTTAGCTCAGATAATTCAGGTGGACCAAACATTTTTTGTGGGAAACTGGAAGTCTTTTCCGAAACTTTACCATCATCAATAATGCTGGTGATGCTTCTCAGCTTTTTCATCATGGCCTTTTATCAAGTAAGTACTATCAGGTCTGGCTCCCACCACCCAGCTCATGTAAGGTGATGCGCTTGGGGATCACCTGTCTTTTGGTGTCTGCAACAGGGCACTGCTGTATACTACCTTGTGGGCAATGAGAAGCTGCCCAAAATAATGGGTTTGAATGAGTGGTATATTATTATTAAAATGAAAAAGGTTTTTATGGAAGGATGAGAAATGCATTTTTTTGGGGGGTTGGATTCAATCTGCATTATAACATCTCTTCCCAAACCCCAATTAACTTGGGTTGGGCTTGGATAGGTGAGTCTTTTTGTTTGTTTATTTGTTTGTTTGTTTGATTTTTACTGTAGAGGCTCATCCAAGTCCAACAGAAGCTCCACTGTAGGTAAACATGTGTTCCTAGGTGGGGCTGAGAGCCACAGGGTGGCCTGATAGTTGCGTCCATGTAAAATAGTTTCCAACTTTGCTTGTGCTGTGTAACTGAGCAGTTACATGTCACACTTACTGTCCTGCCACAGCTCATTAATTTTCCAAAATATGCACCCTGGCTGATGGCTAGCATAGCTTTAGCTTCAGTGAGTTAGCTAGTTAGAGTCTACAAACATGGACTGCCCTAGAGTTAATGAGGAGAAGAGAGGAAGTGTAGAGGAAAGAGCATGAGGAAAAATTACGTGACCCAATCCTAGTGAGGCTGCTTTGAAGTAAGTTTATAACACTGGCATGTAACTGGCATGCGACATCATTCCTCCTCCTGCTCAGTGTGTCTGCATCGGGATGTAAACATAACGGTACCCATGTCCCAATATCAGCAAATGCAGTGCCCAAGTACTTGGGTAAGTTTGAGTGTGAGCTATTGCATCAACTGTCCCTAATTTCAACTAGGTGTAGTTTTATCTTTTAAAAAAAAATAATTTTCTTTATATTATGTGCACAATATATTGTACTTTCACTTCCTATAAACTCTTTATATTTGTATTTGGGTTGGGCCTGGAACTTTGGTTCCAGCTTTGACAGTTTCAGGTTGGGTTGGTCTTATTTTTTTTATTTTTTTAAACCACCAAAGCTCCAATCACAAATTGCTCATACCAGGTGTAATCAAGAGCGTATTTCTTTTTGAGGTAAAAGCTGTTGATCTTTTGAGAAGTGCTTTTGAGCTTTTACATCAATTTAAATATGTAATCCTTTTGTTTTAAAACCAACATATGATGATAATAGATTATCTGCACCTTCTGGCCCTCTAGTAGGAATAGTTCACCCCATCAGAGCCATTCTAATGCTAATGATACCAGCTGTTAATGCTAGAATTTAATGAATGGTTTTAATTTAATTAATATCTGAAGCATGTGGTTGAGTTGTTCCTACATTATAATGATCTGCAATATGATATCCCAAGTTAATTTAAGGTGCAGACCGTGTTGTGTTACCAGTATGTGTACTTCAGAGGAGTAGTTAAAGTGTATAACCAAATGTTTGTCAATTCACATTTTCTTTACAGACATGAGCTGAATTATGGGTCATGGGTTTGCTTTTACCAACTGACTGGGGCTTTTCAGTGTGGAATTGGAGTGTTCTCCTAGTGTCCGTGTGGGTTGTGGCTCTGGTTTTTCTGATGGGAAAGTTAAATTGAAGGTCACAAGTGAGACTAAAGTCTTGGCCACAGCCCCAAAGTCAAGCCCTAAACAAATCATAATTTCTTGATTCTGGTCTGTGCTGTCAAATACAGGTTCTTTCCCATTTGTGCAATGACATTAGTAACTTCCAGTGGGTTGAATCTAAGTATATTTGTCGTCAGGAAAAGGAAGATTTATTTTTCCATGAAGTCTTGCATAACACATATTTTCATCCCTGTGGTTAATTTAAAGTGACGTAATGAGTCAAAATCAAAGTGTTATTTTTATATTTTGTTATGCCAAGATTTAAGTCACCAATTCATGACTCAAATCTGACTTAAGAATATCCTTCTACCGCTCAAAGACATGATGAACTGGACAGTTGGCTTTAGTGGTCTATGCAGACTGGCGATGTGTAATTTAATAATAATAGGAAGTAATGCTTTATAATTTGTATGATAACTCATATAATCATGAAGCAGGAGGAGAAAGGAGCAAAACATTAGGAAACTTTGAGTTGTGCTATTGGTGACCCTACTGATTCATTTTAGTGAGATGTTGGCACATTCTCAGGTATTTTCAGTCAGATCATCAAGACATATATTCTTTCCTTTAAGAGTGCATTTTCCACTGAAAAGAAAAGGAATTGAAAAATCTTCTGATTGTCATTTCTGAGGATTACTCATCTGAAACTTGAATTTCCACAATTTGGCTGCAATTGCGATCAGAACTGTCCTCTGCACAGATGCAATTTTGAGCCGAAGCATGTTTTGCCAGCCTAGACTTCCTTACTTGCTCAGAACCTGCAGATTCGGGCACTGTATCTTGGATTGTGTTTTTCTATCTTATGTAAGTAGGGCATGGCTATATTGTGTCCTTTCCTATTTTCTTATTGTTATATTGAAGATTTAACATATTCTCGATGCCAGTCTTAGGGATGGGAATTGATGAGATTTGAACGATTCCGGTTCCATTTTCGATTCTGCTCAACGATTCGGTTCCTTATTGATTCTCTTATCGATTCTCATTTGGAAAAAGAGAACAAACAGGTCGATTAACATAAACTTTATTTTGTTTAGAAGTAACATGACCTTACAAACCCAATAGTGAGGTGGCACTAACATGATAGGCAGTGTTAGTTGATTAGTCACATGCAGTATTAAGAGCAGAGGACGTGCTTTCGTTGCCGCTGCTGCTGGGTTGAGATTCCCTCCGGTGCAGATTGATAACGCGACATTTATTCACAGTTATTGGATGCTGTGTGTGCAAATGTTTATTGGTTATGTTTCCCCCCTTGATGAAACATCCACTTTGCAAGTATAGCAAGTTGCCCCGTTGTCCTGCTTTCTCGTGAAATGTATCTTAACTTTCGCGTGTTTGTGCCACTTAGGTGCAATGTTTCCTGCTGGCTGCACTGATGAATGATGTCGCTACGCACGTTGCGTAGCTTACTTGAGCAAGGCAACGTGCGCGGTGACGTCATCCGTGCCCACTGGAATCGATAAGGGAATCGTTAGCAAAATCGGCAAATGATTCCAAGGAATTGAAACACTGGGAACCAGTTTTCTTTTCCCATCCCTAGCCTGTCAGGTACAATTTGTTCTACTGTATGTAGCTTGATGCGCCTTCTGTCATGAATATACTTAACACGTATTCCTCTCGAAGAGGTGCACTGCTGGTGGAAACTGAATCCTTGTCTAGAATGGCTATGATCAGCTTCAGCTGCCATGGTGCAGCACTAACACAACTCTGTCGCGTTTGGTGGAAATTAGGGGTTATCTTCCGAGAGAGAATATTGCACTTCTATGGAGCCAAAACCCCTACCTGTTGGTGTCTAGTGCAGCTACTTCTTATATAGTACACACAGACCACATACAGTGCATCATGGCTGCTCCAGTCAAATCAATCAAACTAGGCACTACTGCTCAAAAATGTTACAGCCCTGCATATTTAAAAACACATTTTAGGTGAGACATTTATATAATTTTTGGTTGTAAAATGAGAATGTGTGTTAGCTGAGCCATGTTGGAAAAAAACTGAAGCACTGCCCAACAATGAAGGATGTTACAAATCATGTTAATTCAAGTCTAACAGGTAGTCTAAGGTGTCTTTACGTTTTAGTTGAAGCATGAAAAAAAGTTTTATCATTAATACACCTTTACTTAGCTGTTATTTTCCGATTTCAGTTCACATTGATTTGTTAGTTGCTACCCCTGTATACTTGCTTTTATTATTTTTTGTGAGAGTTTGGAATACTATGTTTAAACAAAAGATTTAAAGAGTCAATGACATGGTGGTGCTCCAAAGCTGAAAACTAAAACAGGTCCATGAGAAATTAAGAGGTCTGGGAGAGGAATTCAACTAGTGTGCACGTGTGTGTGTGTGTGTGTGTGTGTGTGTGTGTCTGTCTGTCTGTCTGTCTGTCTGTCTGTCTGTCTGTGTGAGCGTGTGCATGTATGTGCATGTGTGTGTGTCTGTGTCAGCTTCAGGAAAAGGGAGCTGTGTAAATGGGGGGCTGTGGTAATGTATTCAGGACAGGCCTGGCCAACCACTGCTATCAAAGGGACCTGCCTGACGAACTGTAATAACTGGAAAATTATTTTGATAGCCTGAAACAATCTTGGATATCACAGAACTTTATTAAAATAATATCAAATCAAATTAGCCTGTATCCCCATAATGAATTAAGTAACAGGTTACGCCGATATTAATCTCCTGGCTGGCTCGCAGGCATGACGGCTCCAGCATTTAATCAGGGCTACCGCTCTCTCATCCCCTCTCTCTCTCTTTCTTTCTTTCTCTCTCTCTCTCCACAGGAAGGTCTTTTAACGCACACGACCAGGAGAAATCCTCGTCAAGCCGACAGCGTCGTAGCTGTGTGGCGGTTAAACGAAGTAGGCTTCAAAAGAAACTCTCTCTCTCTCGCTCACTCTTTCTCTCTCTCTTACCCCCTCTATCTCTCCTTCCCTCAAAATAAGGAGGGTGATGTTGCCCCATTTCCCTGCCTGGTCCCTTGCCCCTGGTGAGGTTATACAAGAGCAGAATCAGTGTCTCAGACGTGTGTGTGTGGCTGCAGTAGGGTGGTGGGGGTAGCAGGGTTCTCAAGAGAGTTGTGATTAGCAGCTGACCCACAGGGAGAGAAATGAGAAGCTTAACTTCCATTCTTTCAGTCCCACGCACATCCCCATCATCATAGCAAGCCAATGAAAATAGTTCATCAAATGTGAAAGAAAAGATATATTTCTGGCCATTTTTACTGTAAAGGAGAGTTATTCAATAAATCTAATTTGAAGGTTGCACTGTGAAAGAAATTTTTGTAAAAGCCCTTTCTTATCCAGCGATAAAACAAAGTATCCATATCAACTTCATATTTGATCTTTCATTTGACCGGTTCCACAGTGATGGATCAGTATTGGCAATTCCATTTAGCTCACATGAAATAATACACTTTCATCATTTTATCAGCTTTAACAACATGCCAATTCAAAGTGCTTCACATGACACATGATGAGCGTTAAGACAAGATACAATAGATACACAATGTAATGTAAAAAGATATATGAAGTACACTAAACCTGAACATAAACAAATAAACCAAAACACACTGGGATTTAGCATTTAAAATGTATTTTGGCATACAATAGTATCAATTCTTTTTTGCTAGGAGACATTTGTGTGGAATTTTGTCATAACTGGCATGTGAGTTGTCATACTATTGATGAAAACATGTTTGTCAGAGGTCACAATGACCTTGACAATGATCAACACAATCTAATCAGTTGGGGTTTTTTTTTTAGTCTAAGTTTCCATCCATCCATTCATTTTCTTCTGCTTATCCTGTTAAGGGTTGCGGGGGGCTGGACACTATCCCACCTATGACCACCCTGTACAGGTCACCAGTCCATCGCAGGGCCAGCACATATAGACAGACAGCTATTCATACTCACAGTCACACCTACGGTCAATTTAGGGTATCAATCAGCCTAGTCCCCATTTACATGTCTTTGGATGGTGGGAGGAAGCCGGAGTACCTGGAGAGAACCCACGCAGGAACAGGGAGAACATGCAGACTCCACACAGAAACTACAGACATCTTGATTTCATACAGCTACTTGCTGGGAGGCGACAGTGCTAAACACTTCACCACTGTGCTGCCTACTCTAAGTTTTTACACCAAAATTGATTTAATTTATCCAACATTTTATTGACATATTCTGTTGATTTATGATTAAAAACACATTTTGCGAGGTTGCATTGACTTTGACCATGACCATCATAATCGACTCAGTTTTTCCTGGAGTTCATTTGAACTTCTGTGCCACTTTGATGGAATTCCTTGGATTCATTCCTAGACAATTCGTCCACAAGGCCAAAAAACAGTTTGTGAGGTCACAATGACCTTGACCCCAGACCAACCCCGTGATAGAATCGATAACGTTCGTGGTATGTGCTTGACAAACATGTCTGATCTATTGATACCTCACATTCCATGAACACCCCTTACATATGATTTAGCTGTATTATACAGTTGCATTTACAACTTAAATAAAATGTCTCTGAATACAAACAGTGAATTACACTTCATTTTAAAGGTAATAGTGATACAATAAGGAAGAAGTAATCAGACATCTTGATTTCATGCATTTCTTATTGAAGTTATCCCAGGGTGAGGAAAACATGCAGAATTTTTTTCTTCTTAACCTAAGCAATGTAGGACAATTAAAATGGTTTTCTGGAGCATAGTCGCTCAAGTGCAGCTCATGAAGAGGTAAAAAAGGAGAGCCTCTTCTTTCTTCCTCCCACCACCTCTTCTTATTCCGGTCCCCCCCTCTTGTCCTCCACCTCAAACCCCCTGGCTGATATTGCTGTCGCTTCCCTCTTATCTGTCCCCTGCCTGCCGTCTTTCTTCTGTGTGTCCCCCCCCCCCCCCTTGTTGTGTTGCCCAGCAGACTGCACCACATAGCCCACCTCGGGGTGGGAGGGATGGTGGGGACACTAAATCTTTTGATGCAGCCGTTTGTGGCGATAGCATCTGAACTCGCCGCGCCTTTGCCAGGCAGCGCTGACAGATGTAGCAAGACCCTTCCACAGCTCCCAGCTATTGGATATCTATTACTGCTGGCATTGTGTGTGTGTGTGTGTGTGTGTGTGTGTGTGTGTGTGTGTGTGTGTATGTCTATATATGCTATCTGTGCAAAAAGTACAACACAAATGTCTTCATGAACAAAACTGTCAAAAGCATCAGGGCACACATCTACAGGAACAAACATGCAACAAATAATCAAACACACACAAACACAAAGACACACACACACACACAGGAAAAAAAGTTATGTCACTCATATTCTCATATTCATATCATATATACCAATCTTTCCTATTAGAATCCCAGCACTTAGAGGAGCAATAGTGAAATATGAACCGTTTTATCTCACAATCCAGGTGCATTCATTCCTGCACGTCAGGACGTGTGTGTCCTTGAACTTCTGCACTTCGCACACACACACACATACACACACACACACACACACAAGCGGCGCTCAGTGCACATTCTTTTTTTATGGTCTCAAAGAGTGACATATTTGGTCTCGAAATAGAGCTAAGACAGCAAGCGACAAAAACGTCACAAAATGATGCATTTCCTAAGTGTCCCTGCGCCCATATGGTAACACGTTTCAATGACAGCATGAGACTTGCTGATATCTGTGAGGAAATAACCAGCCGTGCACTCATTGGAGCACTTTGGAAGAATTACATTACATTACACTAACTTGTAATGGGAAAGCATTTGTTTTACATGCATTTAGCCGGTAATTTGTAGAGGATTAGCAGGTTGAAACAGGGTCTGAACAGTTCCTTTTTTAAAATGTTTTTGGAGTGTTTACGCACCTGTGTTCATATATGTAACTGTTTGTGTATAAATTTGCATGTGTGTGTGTGTCTGCATGTTTGTCTCTGTGTGTGAGGGTGTGTGTATGTCTCCTGCTTCCTCCAGAGGGGTTTGAGTGTGTGCCATCTGGCAGCTCAGGAGGATGAGGAGACTGGGGGTGCTTTCCGTTATGATGGCTCCTCCGCCCCCTCTGTGGCCCCAATAGACCTCTGTATCCCTAATACAACACCCTCCACACACACACAAACACACACACGCGCGCGCACACACACACACACGTACATGAGAAACAACAACATCCAGACATGTGCCACTACACACTTACACAACACATACAAAGTGAACTGCAATTGTCCATCCATCCATTTTCGATACTGCTTTCCCGTTTAGGGTCGGGGGGGGTGGAGCCTATCCCAGCTGACATTGGGCGAGAGGCAGGGTACACCCTGGATGGGCCGCCAGTCTGTTGCAGGGCAGTCAGGAGCAATTAGGGGCTCAATATCTTGCTCAAGGATACCTTGACATGGTCACTAGGGGAGGTTATTGAACCAGCAACCCTTGGGTTGCTAGACGGCCACTCTACTATTGTTCACCTCCATAATTACCAACTTTGTTGTTTTCAAGACTGTGAACATCAAATTTGGTTTCAAATCCCCAAAATAAACTTTACAGCACAACTGAACCAGGCAGTGACAAGGCAGTGACAAGGCAGTGCCATTATGTACATTATTCATTGAAAACACATTGATTTTACTTGGCACAGACAAGTTCAAATTTTTGTTTAAATCTATTTTAGGTAGAAACTGTTCACTATGAAAAATACTGCCTTGCAGCAATTTATCATGGATTTTTTTGTTTTGTTTTTATGAATGCTTATCAAACAATGATCTTCACCCAAGTGAGTGAATGAATTGCAGTGAATTCACTATTCTTCAGAGAATGAAAAGAGAAGAACAATGAGTCTTCCCCAAACCCTGTCAAACATGAAGGGTATTGGAGATATAATGTGTCAGCGTATAAACAACATTTAAAGCTTTTCACAATGGAAAACCTGTTTTGTGAGTGTTTTATCAGAAAAGCAGCACATAGAAGGAAAAACATGTAATTGGCCCTCAAGCTAGAAAGGGATGTGACCTACAGAAATTTAAAATTATGAAACTTACTTCAAAGTTTGGCCCTGACAAGTAATCACTGGAACAAGCAGGATGTAGACAGGGCTGTAATGCTGTCAAGCCCTGAGTATTTTTGTGTACAAACAGTAGGTGGTTTTAGGTGGTTGTTATTTTGTTATAGCAAATGCCTTAATTTCTCATCATATGGGATCTATTCAATGCCATATTTCATGGGACAGCAAGATATTATCTTTTATTGTTATCCATCCATCCATTTTCTTCTGCTTATCCTGTTAAGGGTCGCGGGGGGGGGGGGGGGGGGGCTGGAGCCTATCCTAGCAGCTCTGAGGTGAGAGGCAGGGTTCACGCTGGACAGGTCACCAGTCGATCGCAAGGCCAACACATATATAGACAAATCACAATCACAGTCATACCTACGGTCAGTTTAGAGTATCCAGTTAACCTAGTCCCAATTTACATGTCTTTGTGACTGTGGGAGGAAGCTGGAGTACCTGGAGAGAACCCACACAGGCACAGGGAGAACATGCAGACTCCACACAGAAAGATCCTGTGCTCGAGCCGGGACTCAAACCTGGAACCTTCTTGCTGTGAGGCCACAGTGCTGACCACTGCACTACCGTGCCGCCTTTTTTTTTTGTTAGAACAGGAAAAAAATACATGACTGCAGGTTGATATGTCTTATCACGGAATGACGCCAGTTTACTTTTGACATCAAAAAACTATCCCATTATCAAGAGATAATGACCTTACGTCCTTTTTATTATGCCCATAAGCGAGGTTATGAGAATGTCGTGAAAAATGTTCTAAAGGAATGACAGCTGTGTTTTGCTTTGTTCACTTACAACAAGCAAAATATTCATCTTTTCATTGTAAACAAAATAATAAGAATAATAATATGGATCATCAATAAGCTTTGAATATAAAACAAGAATACATATCAATTTTGCTGTCAGCCCCAAAATATTCACTGTCACATGCACACTGTGCCAGGTCCAAATATCATCCAGCCCACTTTACAGCATCTCCTGCTCCTGTGCTTCACCCAGGCGGCATCATGCGAACAATGGGCTAATGAGATTTAAGGATAGGGGCCTGAGCGGCTGCCAAATTACTGCCAGCCAAGAGAAAATCTTCTCCCATCTCCCCCTCTCTCTCTCCTCTCCCTCCACTTCTTCTTCTTTTTTTATTTTTTTTTTACACCCACCCATATTTGTCATTCAAACCAGCTTTAATGGAGAAAGATCTATGCATATGTAAGTGACAGAGCTGGAAGCCCATTACCGCCATTCAGTGGAACACTGTGGAGAGGGCCTCTCCAGGGTTGGATTACTGACCATTAGGGCTTATTTCTGCACCGTCTCCAGGCAATTATTCCCCGACAAGCACCCCCCCACCCCCACTCCCACAACCCCGGTTTAACCATTTCACATCTCGGAGAGTAACATCTTGGAGAGCCTCTTTCAGTTTGCTTGGGTGTTGACTTGTACATGCATGTTGTTCAAAGCCCCTCATCTGCTCCCAGCGTGGCAGCCTTGTGGGGGTGGATGGTGGCGGCCATGATGCGGATATTGATGATGGTGATGATTAGGTTGAGTCAGGAGAAAATAGCTCGCAGTGTGTATGTGCACACCTGTAATTAAGGTTGTCATGAGGTTCCGCTTCCTCCCTAATGAAGTCACCAGAAAAAAGAAATAAAGCGGGCGTATTTGCATTTTGACAGTGGAAACATACAATATGTTTTGGCATGTGTGTGACAAGTATGTATGTGTGAGCGTGTGTGTGTGTGTGTGTGTGTGTGTGTAGCAGGAGGCAAAAAGAAAGAGACAATTATACACTCTTGGCTTTGAGTAGATTTATTTCTGTGTGAGTGGAAGAAGTGAGGAAAAAATACTGAAAAGAACAATAAATGTTTTTTGATGCATGCTCATTTGTACATGTTGTGTGTGTGTGTGTGTGTGTGTGTGTGTGTGTGTGTGTGCGTGTGCGTGTGCACATGCATGTGTTGTGTGGAGCCAGGTGAAGGCTTTGAGCAAGTGATGAGCTTCGACCTGGTTAGTGGGAAAGGAACAGTTACCTAAAGGCTAGTTAAGATCCACATGACCTTGGCCCATTTCCAACAGCTGTGACCTAGCTGCCCACACTGATGCCAACAAAAACACACAAGACTGGAGGAAAGAAGAAAACAAAAATCATTCTTGCGATACATGATTTGCTCGCACATAATCATAAATGCAGGTACTTTACACACAAAGTATAGTAAGCCAGGACTAAAGCTTTGTTTAAGGTCATCAGGGCTTTCAGGGGGAGAAGCTGTAGCAACACATAGCACTTCAATCAACACCAGCTGGCATTTCCGTCCTCATCAGCGTAGCAGGCCTTGGGAATACAGCATGGGCACAACAAGAATGGCTTGACTTTGCTGCAAGTTTCTAATTCAGCTTCTTATTTGAAGTTGCAACTTAGTGACAATAAAAAAAAAAAAATCAGTAATCAGCAAGGCAAATTCATACATCCGTAGGAGTTTAATGGCTTCATAAGTGGCCCACTTTTGTAATGTATTACATAATAAATCTAGAAGTGCAAACCCTTGTCATAGTACACACTAACCAGAATATAAACATACCTGTAACCCCTTGCATCAACCTTAAATAATCCAAAAAATGGGTTGTAAACCTTGAACATTCAGCCATGTTAGCAATTTAGCGTTATTTAGCTTTTGAGGCAATGATTAGCTGGACTGTGGCTTCATGATTTGAAAAGTGAAAAATGGCCACGGAAATAATTCAAAAATAAGGGCACACTTTACTGGTCTTCCACAAAACAAGGTTCATCTGCTAGCACCAATCTGTACAAGCTGGTGCTTCATTCTGTTTCAACTCTAAATCGTCAGGGGCAGCACATGGTGAAAACACTATGCCTACTGTAAAAAAAAAAAAAAAACTGGTTTAGTATGAGCTCACAAGCTTTTGGTACTGAAAGAATGGTGACATTGAAACAGACAACAATTTCAAACAGAGGTTATCTTTTTATGTCTTATTCATAAAAGCAAACTCTACTCTTCTTAAAGGCTAAACTGTAATCTAAAGAAATTTACAGCACCATATATAGTTAATGATAGAATAAAAATAGGTTACCAATCCCATATACAACTTCTGTACAATGTAGCAGTTGCATGCTGTGTACATAAGCGCCCATTAGCATTGTTATAGATTCAAGAGTTGTCATGTAATTTCCCTCTGAACAACAAAGGGATTCATCCTCTGGGTGCAATGCATTTCTGTTCAACATTTCATGGAAATCCATCATAGTCTGGACCAAAACAACACTACCATCCCTAAAGCCATGCTATGGTGTCTAAAAATAGAAAATAAAGAGGCTCATTTATAGATATACACTCCAATACTTCCAGACACTCATTAAAGTACTCTCTCTCTCTCTTTCTCTCTCTCTCTCATGCGCACACACACACACACACACACACACACACACACACACACACACACACACACACACACATCACATGCTGAAGCAATCTGTCAGATGAAGTCTGCATGATGAAATTACTCCAGTATAAACACATCAAAAGTTGAACACCTCAATTATTTAAAAGCACAGCGAGTGCACTGTTAAGGACACAGTAATTATTCTCCATCGTAATGAACTTTTCATTAAGACATCTGCATTATGCTATCTGTCTCCACAGAGAGTGAAAATCCTCACTGCAGTGAGGTAATACCTGACACTCCTTTCACTTCTAATTGAAAAACATTTGGGACCTTGTTGAGAGATGATGACAAAGTGTGGTTCTTAGGCCTCAGCCATGTTAGTTGCTAATCACAAGTGTTTTCACCAATAGGCATAGTTCATTTTGTACACAACAGAACAGGAAAAGAACAATCCAACCCATATAGCATTTTTGTTCAACATGTTTATCTGGTTTGATGTAAATGTACTCCACAAAATTATCTGTAAGGTGTATCATAAGTTAACGGTGAGTGGGCTGCTTCATTTATCCTCTCTGGATAGTCCCCCTTCTAGATGTCAAATTAGTCCTGGAATAGCTAATTCTCCCCTTCCCTACAAATTTGGCTCTCATGCAAAACTTATGCTGCTGTGGTCCTGGGAGGCAAACAATGCTTGGAGGAGGAAAAGGAGATGAGAGAAACCAAACCGAAAGCCTTTGATCCTGAAAGATATTAGCAAGAACCAAAGAAAAAGGGAATGGGGGAAGTCGTGTTGCATAAAATACAACTTGGAATCAAAATGCAAATCACATTGAAAATGCATGAGTGTTCTTTTTATTTTTTCAAACTTCATTTCTCAATCTCCTTTTGTAATTAGCAACACCAGTACTGTTTGTATTCCCTCTATTCTCATAATAAAAGACTTTCTTTTTCTTGGGGCACAGGTGGGGGCTGGGGTGACAGTGGATATTTAGATCAAGGGAAAATGAGAAATGCCTTTTCAAAGTTGCTTCAACATATTTATGCGTCCCAAAATTAATGACAAAAGAAAATCAAATGAGGGATTATGCAAGGGCACAGAGCAGAGCAGGGAAAATAAAAGAGGGGATTAGAGTTTTTTTGAATTTTCCCTGGTAGGGGAAGTTTTTTAGACACTGTTAATTTTTCCATCTTTGGCACATTATTGAGTTGTTTCCTCAGGGGTGATAGAAAAGTGAGGATGTCTCTTGCTGGGCCTAGCTTCTCTAATGATGTCTTTGTAGGGACGTCAGCACCATGTTCAAAGGCAGAGCTCCAGCCAGCTGACCCAGCCATTTACGACCTCACAATGAGCAACTGTAATTGAAAAAGGAAAGACACACGCTTTTACTTACTCTCTGTCTCCCCCCCCCCCACACACACACACACACACAAAACATACACACACACAGACACCCTTCTGGAGAATATAGTAACCAGCTAACACAGTGGCAGCTCATTCCAGTGCTCTTCAACATGCTATAATGCCACTCACAGACCCCTACCTGTTTAGCATGCTAACAAGCTAACAAAGTCTTTCCATTACAGTAACATGGACTAATGCACTGCACCCCCTCTTGTCCATTTAATAGGGGGTTATGCTAATAAGCTAACGAGTGTCATTGCGTTGTCGTAATGTAACATGGCCTAATGCCATATAGCTCCCATAGCATAAGTTCATGGTAACAAGCTAACGAGCTCAATCTGCTGCTGTGATAAGGGCCTAAAGGGGCACATTGTCTCCAATTCAAACATGAGTTAAAATGCTAACGAGCTAGTGCCTCAGTCCATTACTGGAACATGAACTAATGCTAATCAAACCGACCCCATCACTGGCATTTAAAATAAGGTGCAATAGACAGAAGCTTTTCAAGGCTATGGAGCAGACATTTTAGAGTTAAAACTAATAATTTCTAGTGACTTTACAATTGATAAAAAACATCTTAATTTATAGGCCTATTTTTTCCATGAAATGAAACATCTCAGTGTTTAGACCCATCATAAACTTCTGCTTGTAAGGAAGAATCTTATATATGTTTCAATCTTTTATGTTTATATATGATAAATTCTATATTTTGTATTTTGCCTAAAGTATACTTAAAGATGACATCTAATTTATATATATATATATGTATCTCACATGTAGGACTACTGGTATGGTTGTGGCTTAAATGATAAATGGAAATGAAAGGGAAAAGAAAAGAAGGCTTTTGCATGCATAAAAGGCAAACTAAAGGGAGCGGTAGGCTCTGCTTGATTTTGTTTTATTTTCTTTTTTAATGTATACTTTTTTTTTAAAGAAACACAATATGGCATAAATATGTCTAAATAATTTTTGAATCATACTCTGATCATGAACCCTCTCTCCTCTCCTCACTCGCACTTCCCGGTAAACTATGTCACTAAATAGATCAGCGGCTGCTACATAGCGTTTTGTGCTAGTTCACAACCTACACTGACAATAAATTACCACAAATATAGCCTCTACAGCTAGCTATCAAAGTTGGCAAATGGGTTTCTTACCTGTCCAAAAGAAAGGCTGCAACTTGCGTGTCCGTAGCTAAACATTTTGATTCTTTTAGACTCCTCCAGCGAGCAAATGAATCGCCAAGAATCACTCGCGTTGCACCAAGCCTTTTATCCCTCTCCCTCTTATCTATTGCTTCTTCTATAGAAGATCTTCTTCTTTTTTAATTGTTTCTAGAACCATGCTTGTCCTCCTTGATGCTGCTCACCCAACACAGATCCAACAGGGCATTGATACCCGCTTTAGGCTTCCTGGTCTCAGCCTTTTGACGGACAGCTAAGCTGCCCAATCAGGTACAGCCTGATTTCGGCTCTTCATGGACAGGGGCCAACCAATCTAACTGGTAGCTATTTTTGATTGGATGGAGGTAAATGTGGCCCTGCATCCCTTATGTATTAGGGATTTTGATGCTTCTTTTTTAAACATCATAGTTTATTGATTGCCATCGATACATCATGAAAAATTCAGGGATTACAACATCAAGTACATAGAAATCTGGAAGCCTACCCCTCCTTTCATGTAAATATAGGCAAATGTAATTCCCAATCAATAGAATCTTGTAATAATGCACTTATTGTAATTCCAAAACAGCTGTCCCCATGTAGGTAGGCAACTTAACTCTGCACTACTTGGGCACCGTAAACAGGGAGAGATGAAAATCCTATTGTGCTCCTTTTGAAATGAACTCATCTGATGAATAACATAAATATATTTAACTGAAATGACACATCCACTTGGATTTTTTTAATTGACCAGAACACATCTGTGCCAAAGTTTTGAAATTAAACCAACTAAAAAAATGGAAACAAACAAACAAAAAAAACCCACCCTCTTTGGTTTAATGCATGGATGTTTTGAACATGTTCTGCATCTTGTCACCTTCTTAAAATAATCGCCTAAGTCATTTGTTCAAGTTTTTCAGAAAACACAAAGAACTGGAGACAAAACATCATAAGGAGTTGTTTTTGGCAAAAAAAAAAAAAAAAGACAAAAAATGACTTAGGCAATCATTTTTTAGAAGGTGACGATATGGAGCTGCGGTCAAACTTTCATCAGGCTTCTTAAATTCTACCTAGCTTAGTGAAGGGCTATCACACAGCAAGATCCTTGCCCTGTGAGTAGATCGATGTGTGTGTTTGGCATCACATCCACCCATCCTTTAGGTTCCCCCGCCTTCTCTCTGTCCCTCCACCACTGCACACCACCCTCTATCCAAATAGAGAGATCTGGAGAAGGTGGGGTGGCAAGGTGGCAGCCGCCCCAAATGTAAAGCGTACACAATCACTCAGATACAAGTGGCACCGCTAAAAATTGCCTTCATATATCAGCTTATGGTTTACGGGCTGTGGCAGAAAGGACGGCAAAAGGTCAGGTGGAAAAACATATAGACGTGTCAGAGCCACTGCTCGGGGCGCCTGCTCAGGGCGTCTGAGCTCTGGGCTGATGGCAGGGGAGATGGGCTGGCTGTTTGTGTGTGTGTGTGTGTGTGTGTGTGTGCGTGTGTGTGCATGTGTGTGTGTGTGTGAGATAGAGAGAGAGAAAGCAAGAGAGAGAAACTAGGGGACGACAAGGCTGTGTTTGATGGGCCCTTGCCGATGTGTATGTATACTTCTTTTTACACCTCCAAATGTCCTTTCAATGACAATAATCATAGAATAATCCTCCAAAGTGAGGAAAAATGATGAGTACAGGTTTAAAATGTGAGTTTCTGCGTTAAGATTAGAGGTACAGTTAATTTATGATTAGTGTTTACCAACTTGCCTCTCCTACTGCTTTATGATTTAGTATTACCTTAGTATTTTCGAATACACTTTGCAATTTGCAAATAATTTTACACTGTCTTATGTAGTTTATTTGAGCATCAGTGATCTCCGCTGAAACCAAGAGGTAAAACAGCTGGCACACTGTAATCTGTAATTTGATCGTGAGCAGAGTACCACACTGTTGTTGCAAGATTTGAAGTAAAACAACATATTTTGATTCAACTGGGACAGAAACGTGTATTTCACAGTGACTATACTTCCATTAATTAGAGTGTATCAGTGAAAAGGACAGAAACAGAAGTGTCATGTGCAGTCTATGTACAAAGAGAAAGAGGTTTTGAGGGCATTCACACATTGATAATCCTACAGTACTGCTTGCTTGAAAGCCCAACATTGTGCATGATGAAATACCGCAAAGCATCATGGGACAGTTGAGTATGTCCAGTTAGATTACGATAGACACACAGAAATTGTTGTTAAGCTTGTATTTGTCCTGGCAATTCAAACCTGTGAAATAGTATGTGGTTCTGTACACAACCAAAAGGAGGAGAAATATAAATAAAGGCTTTGGAACATGCCAGTGGTTGGCAGAAGTAATGATTGAAAGAAAATAACAAAACAAAGCAAAGCAAAACGAAACAAAGCAAAACAAAACAAACAAAACCTTTTCAATGGAAGTTCATCCATTCTTTTTTCAACAAAAACTGCCATTTTCAGACAAAAAGCTGTGAAAAAGGCATATTTGCAAAATAAGTGATTTTCAAGTATAACGTTGACTTCATATTTTTATTTTTTCCATTTTCGTTTTCTTCTCACTCCTATATACCGTAGTTAGATAAATTGTGAAGTTAAAAAAAAAACCATTGAATTGGTGAAGATACCCTCTGTAGACAACCAGCGTATCCATCCATCGACTCTGGCTGATTAAAATGCTCGTAAGTCGTCCCAGTGAAGCACCACTGTCCCTCTAGAGAACCACAACATCCCTCCATCTGCTGTGTCTTCAGATATCTTGAGGGAGATGATTTACTTGTTTTTGAACCTAGAAGTGCATGAATCTTTCACAAGGGGCACAATAGTGTCCTTTGCATGACAGTGATAACCAATCCAAGCCAATCAGTATTAGTTACAGTACGACTTTTACATCCATCGCCCACCTAAGATGGTTAGATTATCAGTTTGGTAAGTAGATCGCAGAGGACAATCTGCCACACATCACACTTGAGAGGTACAATTAGAATATTTTCTTTTAACCATGATATCAATTGAGCATCAAATCTGGAAACAAGCACGTTCAACTTTGGAAATTCTGAAATCCAAAACACTTGGCATAAAACCATATGAGACTTCACAGTGGGTTCAGTTGCACCCTGTAAAATCCAGGAATCTTTTCTAAAGTCCAGGAAAATTGTTAGGAATGACAGAGTTAATATTCTTTATCTTAACTTTTTCTTTTAAATACATACATGTCAGGGCGATGGTGCAGTAGTTAGCATTGTCGCCTCACAGCAAGAAGGTTTCCGGGTTCGAGTCCCAGCTCGGGCACGGGATCTTTCTGTGTGGAGTTTGCATGTTCTTCCTGTGCCTGTGTGGGTTCTCTCCAGGTACTCCGGCTTCTTCCCACAGTCCAAAGACATGCAAATGGGGACGAGGCTGACTGATACTCTAAATTGACCGTAGGTATGAATGTGAGTGTGAATGGTTGTCTGTCTCTATGTGTTGGCCCTGCAATGGACTGGCGACCTGTCCAGGGTGAACCCCGCCTCTCGCCCGTAGCCACTGGGATAGGCTCCAGCCCCACCACGATCCTTAACAGGAATAAACGGAAGAAAATGGATGGAAATACATGTCACCCCTTTCTTTTCCTTTCACGACAGCATTCAATAATCATACAGCAAAGTAAAATCAAAGGTTCCAGTCTTCAATATAAGATAAAATAATCAAATTGAATTGTTAGTTGCAGATGTTAGGCTTTGTTGGATGGACTGCTCTAAACTGATAAAGCACAATTTCATGTCCTTACAATCTTCTTGACCCCTGTTTTTATTTCCCTCCACAATATTTTTTGCATGTATGATGCATTGTTTGTTTGTTTGTTTGGTTGGTTGTTTCTTTTTTTTTTTGGACTGGTTTTTAGGTACAGTGTTTTATCAGGAAGGACTCTACCAAGAGGGGCATGTTGTCTTTGCTCAGTATGTCTTTACTTCATGTGTGATCATCTGTGTTTGTCTCTATTTCTGTGTGTGTGTGTGTGGTGTACTGTAGCTAGTTTCCAGAGTCAGCAAACACACACACACACCTACACACACACACGTACACACACACACGTACACACACACCCACTCACACACACACAGGTATGCCGGATACTGTAACCTCTCGGTCGACCTCCGCTGACAAGACAGATCGCTCCATTCATCTACGGGTGAGTGCACCGAGTGCTCCATTCATCTGCAGCTGAGTGGATCAGGCCGACCGGCATTTTTCACACCGCTGGCCCATGATGCATCTGGAGCTCTAGAGGATTGTCACTGGCCTGAATGCCCTGATCTGTCATGAGGCCCTGGCTGCCACACCACTCTATACAGTGACACACATGGTGTCACAAATGCACACACACACACACACACACACACACACACACACACACACACACACACACACACACACACATATTGTACGCAGCACATTGTTATATTGGCTGAACGTGCCCATCTATGTTCTTTGAGAGGCTGCAGGTTTGATCCCTATCAGGAAAATTTAGGTGTCTTTGAATGACAGACTGCATCCCATCATTAGTGGAAGCACTAAGCCTGAGTATATTTAGAAGAAGAGCAACCACACCTGGTTCATTTGGAGCAGTTGTTTCGAAACAGGAAATGTTTGGGTATATTTGCACAAAGGAAATAGACTTGCTTGCATTTGAACTCTGATGCTATTCATGTGCAATGAGAACACTCAGTCAACCTCAAAGGAAAAAAAGTATAGAAAGAATAAGGTGCTTTATTTAAAAACACACAATAAGATAATGTTTAACACAGTTTCAAACTGCACAGTAAAAGTAAAGTCACTAGCAATCATTATTTAACTTTGTTTTTTTGAGTGGGTTGTAATATAATATAATATTGGACTGGATAAAATAAAGGTTTTGCCTTTTGATAGCTTGCGATAATGACATATACCTATTCAGCTAATCACTGAGTCCCAGTGGAAGTTCTGTATTTGTTCCATATTTGAAGGTCTTTTCTCAAGGCATAACTTAGATATCATGTTCATGTCTAGTTCCAGTCACATTTGACCACCAAAATATTGAGGTTCATCATTGAGTTCCTGTGGATGTTTGTGACAAATTTGGATATGATACCCTTTAGGCTCTCAAGATGTATCAGCATGTGTCAGCATGTATGTGAGGTGACAGTGACCTTGACCTTTGATCACCAGTATTGTTGCACTTCATCCTGAATGCCTTGGGGACATTTGAGCCAAATTTGAAAAACTTCTCTCAAGATGTTCCTGAGAGACCGTGTCAACTAGAATGACCTTGACCTTTGACCACCAAAATGCCTAGTGCTTTGTCAGCGCAGGGGCAAATAGTCCGGGTCTAGCCAATGCCAGCATGATGCATCTGCTTCATGTGTCACCATGGATATTTCTTCTACCTTTGTTTTCTGACATTGAAAAACACAGTTGTTGCACCAATAACAGTTAAAGGATCACCAAAGTCAGTAAAGAAATGTTGCACATGTCAAATAAATGCCATGTGCATACACAGACCTTACAGAATCCTTCGGAGACAGCACTTAATGCTCAAGTCAATAATGATGGAAGACTAATAATAGTGTGAAATATAGACTAAGGACAAATGTTAATTAGAACGATTGACTGTATCTAATTTCTTCCCCAGTCAGTTATATATGTTTGAGAATTAGGCATTTGAATAGCAAAACATCCTTTTGGCATTCATGTGATGGGACCACACTAGTTTTTTTTTTTTTTTTTCTGGCATGTGGTTCAATATGTGAACACCCAGAGGGGAATGCCTTCAATTCAAAACAAGGCAACAGAAAACACATTATGATCCAGTCAATTCCAAGGCTGCTCGGCTGCAACTTACATAAAGTTTTGAGTCTCTTTCACAATGCAGATGTTGATTCTTTTACAAAACAAAAAGCACTGAAAGATTTTTTTTTTTTTTAAAGAGAAAATCTGTGGAAAATGGATTTATAATCTATTATCAGTTATAACAGCATCCCAGCAAAAAAGATCTGACACAAAGATGTAAGTTTTGGACACATTAGTGGAGTGGTGAGGGCTTCTAGAGACTGACTGACCAGTAGCTTCAAACAGTAACTTTACTGTCACCAGTCTTGGAGAGAAAGAGACAAAAAAGGGATTGAGAAAAGGTATTTATGTGTGTATTAATCGCAGATGGTTTAGCGCGTCAGTTTGGTTAAACCCAAATTAGCCCTAACAGCTGCTGCTTTGAGACAATCTTTACCTTTTCCCTGCTTCATTCATATATAAACATTTTGGTCAACATGGAATTTCATGAGGACAAAGTTTAAAATGGCAGTTCAGCTTCCTGTTAAGGAAGTGACATCATGTCGTATATATACACAATCAAAATCAACAGAGAGAGAGCGAGATAAATGAATAAATAAAAATTGATACTTTTTTCTTGTTTATAATAATATTACATTGACTGAAACTTTTTATATTCAACACCAACAATAACTTAACTCTCCCTGTGTTTAGGATGTCAATCCATCCATCCATTTTCTACGACTTATCGGGTCGCGGGGGGGGCGGAGCCTATCCCAGCAGCCTTCGGGTGAGAGGCAGGGTTCACCCTGGACGGGTCACCAGTCCATCACAGGGCCAACACATACAGACAGACAACCATTCAAACTTACAGTCACGCCTACGGTCAATTTAGAGTATCAATCAGCCTAGTCCTCAATTACATGTATTTGGATGGTGGGAGGAAGCTGGAATACATGGAGAGAACCCACGCAGGTACAGGGAGAACATGGAGACTCCACACAGAAAGATCCTTTACCTGAGCCGGGACTCAAACCCTGAACCTTCTTGCTGTGAGGCGACAGTGCAAACCACTGCACCACCTGCCGCCAAGTTTAGGATGTCCATCCATAAATCCATCCATTTTCGACCACTGATCCTGTTAAGAGTTGTGTGTTTGTGTGTGTGTGTGTGTGTGTGTGTGCGTGGGGGGGGGGGGGGGGGGCTCCAGCCTATCCCAGCAGCTTTCAGGCGAGGGGTGGTTTACATGCTGGACAGGTCGCCAGTCCATCGCAGGGCCAACATATAGAGACAAACAACCATTCACACTCACAGCCACACCTACGGTCAATTTAGAGTATTCAATTAGTCTAGTCTCCATTTGCATGTCTTTGGACTGTGAGGCAACAGTGCTCACCAATGCACCACCCTGCCGCCAGGTTGAAAAAATTTCTCCTTTTTTCTCATGGAGAATTTCAATATTCCTATTGAGATTCTAATGATTAAAGCAGTTGTTTGGATTGTTGCATTTGTTCTTGACTTAACTATTGTCACTTGAGTGCATGTGGCCCTCACACTGAGGGCATACTTTGGAGAGAATAGTACAAAAAACGTGTTGGCTACATTGAATGAACTAAACCTCTAGCTGATGCTGTAATCAGCGCATGTCACTGCCCTCTTACTGTAATTTGCAGTGCCCACAACTGAATAGAATCATTCATTCAAGGGCTCAATTGAATGGAATCACAGAAACACAGACCAACATTAAAAAGATTTAGATACACTACTCAAAAGAAGAAAAATGGAATGACCAGGTGACTTGTGCAGAGGCAGCAAGCAAACTCAGTCATGCCAGACATGAGCCCAGCAGAGAGTTTGAATAAAAATTAGAATATAATTTGAATCAGGTCACATTAAAAACAAAAAAACAAAAACACTTTAATCTACTTGAAGAGAAGTGAAAAGGCAGAAATGACAAAATTAAAAAAAAAAAAAAAAAAAAAAGAATCTTGCTTCCAGTATGGTAGACATGAGGAGAACTGGTGCTAAGGATTTATTGTGAGATAACATCAAATATGCGATGTATAGCTGTAAAAGGCAGGGAAATTTCTCAGTATCATGTGTTTTGATCAGTCTCTCCTTGCACATCTTGTATAAAACCTGACCCTCCCTTGAATGCATGCACATGAGAGGGAGCATGACTTGAATTTTGCACTCCGATGGAGACAGGAAGGAGTTTTAGCTATGTGCACTTTCTTTGTCGATAACATCATACACTAAGTAAAAGGATGCATAATATTAGTACTGAATATAACTTTTTTCTTAGAGTAAGGAAAAAGAAGCAACCAAACAAAAGCCTAAAGCTCTAGTCATTGGATTTTAGATGTTACCACTCTCAAAACAAACCACAAAGAGAGATTTAAATTTAATCCCAAGACAATCATCAGTGGCAGGTCATATCAACCTTTGAAGTGAAGACAGACTCCATGTTTTGTATGTCACAGAGAGGGATGCCGTAGAGATGGATGGGTGCAGTGATGATGGTGGCAGGTCTGGGCAGAGTGTGTGAAGCTGAAATAATGATGATGCTGATAAAGTTGATAAAGTGTACAGCGGGCATCCAGTGGCACAGCTGGCAGTGGCTGGCAGAGGTGGCCCAGTTAGCCCAGTTAGCCGGCTGGCTTCCACTGGACCACGCACAGATGCCCATTTACTGCCCCACTGATGACACCCCTGGGGCATAACACACACACACACGCACACAAACACACACACACACACACACATAAATTGAACTCAATACACACATTACACAAATATATAGGCATAACCACGTATGCAAAAGGCACACACCTGACCATCACCATTATTGAGATACCTACAATGCAAATGGACACACACACACACAGCTGTGGCTCTCTTCTTTTGTATTCTTGCAGATGTACACCCTGTGCATTGCTGAAAGCACGCACACACACACACACACACACACACACACACACACACACACACACACACACACACACACATGCTAAAGGGGATGACTCACTAAAGTCCAAACATCACTTCACGCATAATTTCCACAAAAAATATGTCCCCACTTACACACACATGCACAAACCAACACAAATCTCTTGCTGCTCAGCCAGTACGTTCCAGCAAAGCAATCACCACACAGACCCTGTGACTGCCCACACACACACACACACACACACACACACACACACGCACACACAAACTGCAATTCTCACCGCAGGGCAAAGATGTGCTCTGATGTTTCCGGGGCAGTGGGCAGTCACGAGTGTGTGTGTGTGCCTGACAGCTGTTTGAATGCGTGTGTTTGTGTGTGTGTCTGTGTGTGTGTGTGTGTGTTGGCGTGGTGCCCTAATTTGACAGAGCCGGAGCAGTGGTTGATCCCCAGTACAGTTGATTTGGCTTGATGTTGACCCTACAGGCCTTGTCAGCTCCAACATGCTCCCTGTCTCCTCATGTAGCCCAGCATGACACTGACTGGACACACACACTAGCACACACACACACACACACACACACACACACACACATACACACACACACACACACACACACACAAATTCACATACACACATATATACTGTGCCCAAAATGGACATATTAAAAAAATGCATTTGTGTTTCTCCTTGAGTTTTGTATTCTAACAATACCATTTTCATCAAAATTTTATGTGAATTCACCTTTTGCCCTTTTCAGTGCTACAGTACATATATATATATATATATATATATATATATATATATATATATATATATATATATATATATATATATATATATATATATACAGATTGAAAGACTGAGTGTTGGCCCCCTTTCTATTGTGACAGACAGTATCAAATGCTGGTGACTAGTGCAAGCTTCTTCTTTCTTTTTTCTCATGATAACTATATTTTTGAAAGGGAGAAGAATGTTGAACATTTTTAAAGTAAGACAATTTGGAAATAATTTGGCTGGAAGTTCTTCAGTAAGATGTTGAACTGATTAAGAAAAAGTAACCAAATGGAAGGTCCGGAATGTTTGATTTGAGTAGATGATCTATGAAAGGCTTCAAGTTGAATTTTAAACCCTGTTTGATGCAAAATCATAGAGTGGTTAGATACACTCAGTTGGTTAAGTGGTTGGAGTGCATATCACATAGGCAGCTGACCCCAGTTAGAATCAGGGCTGTCATGGCTGGAGGTCCTTTGCTGCATGCCACACCCCCCTCTATCTTGCCCTTGTTTCCTATTGGTCTACAGTTAAATAAAGGTATCGCGTAAAAAGTGGCAAAAATGTAAAAAAAGAAATTGTCAGATAAATGATAAACATTTTGAGTTGGCTGAATGCTGATGATCATCTCCCCACCATGAGGTCTTTTGTCCATCGTTGGTGCGTCCGAACCTGGCGTGTTGGAGAAACTCCTCACAAATAAACTCTTTGGTAAAGGTAGCCACTTCAATAAGTACTTGACAAGTGATTGGATCAAGCATCTGTCCATCACAAGCTATCTTTAAACAATCAGATCACCAAACTGAAGCTAAAGCTAGTCAATGGAAGCGGAAAAACATTGTTTCCATGGCGTTCATTGCTCATCTTTGGAAGATGTATTCTCTAGTTTTGATATTACTGATTCAATGAGAACATCTTTGCAGACTTTTATGGTTATTTCCACTTGCAATGATATTAATTATAGTTGGTCATTTGTCAGTTAAGTCCCAGCTGTTATGTCAGCGCTGTGCCAATGTGAGAAGATTGTGGACATATCCTGTGCCTGGGACTGACCACTGGGTTTTGATGTCATTTACCAGGTAAATAAAAGTCTATTCAAGAGCATTCAGTGAGTGTCGGTCATTGTCTCACACAACCTGCCAGAGACGTCTACAGGAGCTGCCATAGTTAGTTTTATCTTGCTGTCGTAACATCTAAACCAAACCCCTATCGATAAATAAATAAAATATGAAAAAATGAATGAATAAGTGCAATTGCAACTAACTGAATATCCTATATGTGTGCAATAAATATCCCAAATTATGGGGCAGCATAGCCCCATAATTTGGGACAGTACAGTGGGTGTCTAGTAACCTGAGGGTTGCTAGTTTGACCCTCGTGTTACCTGCTGTAGAAGTGTACTTGACTAAGAAACTGAGTGCCCGATTTGTCCTCGTGAGGAGGTTGGCAGCTTACATGACAGCCTCCAACATAAGTGTGTTTTGATGAGGCAGCAATATGCAGTTAAGCTCTTTTAATACAGCACAGGTGTAAACATGACATACACACTCCATTTAGCATATTGTCACCTTAAAATAACTGCCTGAGTCATTTTTTTAATTAAATCAACTCATTTGGATACTTTGTCTCCAGTTTTTTTGTGTTTTCTGAAAAACATGCAAAAATTACTGAGGCAATTATTTTAGAAAGGCAACAATATGAGAAATGTTGGGTAGCGGCATATTACGCAGAATGACATCTCGAATATTTCACCAATATACATTGATATCGTATTTAATTGAACTTTTAAAACCTCCTGTTATTTACTGTTATACTTTTTATATACTGTAGTTCTTAATGTGTGTATTTTTCCTAAGTTTTTTGCATGTACAACTGAGAAAACAATTTCCACAAGAAGTAATAGAGCCAGGGGAGAGAGGCAAAAATGAGAGAAGGAATACATTTTTGCATTACGCACATAGTAGTCAAAATGTCAAGACAATGGATGTAATATGTAGAATAAAAGCACTGAATTAAACTGAGCAGTTGAACTCACTGGTGAGCCGAGTTGATGAGTGAAATGATTCTCACAAGATCTCCTGACGTTGAGAATAAACTGCCTTGCAAAGTGATGTATCATGTCAATATCAAACTGTGAACATCCCATATTAGCTTCCAAGCTAATTTACAATTTTTAAATTTTGTTTTGCCTTGCCTTATTTTGTCACCGCACAAAAATCAACAGAGGAAAATGACATTAAAACTGAGTATGTTGGGCAAATTTTTAGCTCAAAATGCCATAAATGGAGGATCTTTCAGTTTTTCAGTCTGAAAGACACTGATGAATTCAACCATTCAAAAGTTGTTTTTATTTTTACTACAAACATTTTAAATGGGCTTGATGGGCTTTGCTGTTAAAGAGTGACAAGGCAAGGGATAATTTCCCAGCTGTGATTTTTTTCTTTTGTGATCACCTTCCTTCTTTTTTCCATCTTTCCCAAATGTCTACTTGTTTTATATTCCCTCACTTGGTCTGATCCAAACATTTGTTTTGCACCATCAAATTTGTGTGTTTGTGTGTGGGCGGTTGTGCGTCCATCAGGCTGTCCCCGCTGGAACGGATCCTCTGAGGTAAAGGCCAGATTTTAATCCCTGGGTCCATCTAATCTCCTCATATTCACCTCTCAGATTAACATACATACACACACACACACACACACACTCGTGTACACAGATCAGTTAGATGCCTCTCATCATCGTGTGTGTGTGAGTGTGTGTTTGTGAGATGGTGTGTGAAAGAGTTTTTAGACTCATTCTGTCCTTCCTGGCTGAAGGAGATTAATTGTTAAAAAATTAAGCCTGTCTAGGGCCGGTGACCTGTGGGTCAACTGTTTCCTCGCAATGTTCAAATGCCTGCACACACACACACACACACACAGATCCGAGTGCCATCTGCCCCGGGGTGGCTGGCCGGCAATGTCAGCATGGTTACAAGGGTGGGATCAGAAATGAGAACAGCATGTACTACGTGTTTTAACATCAAAGGTGAATGGGTGCACTCTCACACATGTACACACACGCACACACACGTACGATGCACACACACACAAGCTGTCCGCACATGAAAGAGGGAACGGTGACTGTGGTCACTCTCTAACTCTCTGCTTTCTGCTCAGAGTAAAACCCGACAGAGGCAACCAAAGAGGGCTGTGAAACAGGGAGATTTCTCCGCCAGGCCACATGAACGCAGACATAAACACACTGACTAATGAAATGCAGCCCTGGAAAGTGTGTTAGTGAGCGTGTGTGTGCGTGTGTGTGTGTTCTCTAAGTATCTCCATCTGGGTAGATGTGGCACCAGAGATGTTTACTGGAGGCTTTAGCCCATCAACTTATTGTCAACAGTTCAAGGGACTGTCAGCGCCCACGCTGTGTGTATGTGTGTTTGAGGCAGCAAAAGAGAGCATGTCTGGAGGGGGTTTGTGGTTTGGGGCACTGAAGAGAGATGTAAAGAAGAAAAGAACAGAGAGAGGATATCTGAAATCAACCTTTAGGATTGCAAAATCTGACACCAGAAGTGCTGAAAATGGCCAAATTTTGGTTGCAGCAATCAAACATTGGTGTTTTAGTAATGACAGGTTTAATAATATGAATATTAATCAAGTTTGATACATACATTCATTAGTTGTACTGCAAGCCTGTAATTCATCAAATAGTTGGCAAGGGAGATGAATACACTGCTCTGATGGTCTTGGAATTGCAACACATCTGTGAACATTTCCCATAATGCAACATGTAGAGAATAAAAAGGATATTAGCGGTTTACAATACTGATTACAAGACAGCCATAAAATAGATTACAATAGCAACTAATAGTAACCTTTCACACTGCTTTCTGTTTGTAATTTATGGCTTTTGTTATTGTATGTGCACACAGCAGGAAAAGACCAGAACTGTATTAATACATAATGATGAGTACTATTCATGCATTCTGTGAGCTGCCAGATGCCTCTCTAGTGAGGATGCCAAGTCTGGAGTAAAACATGAAGTTGAAACCTGCTTTGATTTGCGACAGGAAGAGTAACTTCATAATTCACCTTATAAAGTTGGCCCTCACCACAATAAGCATCCTTTCGCATCAGTCCCTCTTCTGAAGGAATCTCTGTTTGCAGACATGCCCCCTCCCCCCACAACCATTCATCTAATTTTTTTCAAAGTTGAAGGAAGTATTTCTTGGGATCAAACACAGTAAAGGGTGCAAAGCTGAAATTTAAAAGGGCATTATTAAGCACTTACATGGGAAACAGCTGATTTTTAAAAAAAAAATTGATTTTCTTTTTTATTTGTGCTCTACATTCTTGTGTTTCTCCACACTGTTTGTTTGCAGCACTTTCTCATGTTTTGCTTTTTAAAATTTGTACTTTGTGATTTTCTCCTTTTTCTACCCCTTTATATGATTTCATACTCGAAATTGTTGAGGTTTAATAAGGCTTAAACCATTGCAGTGGCTTTTTACCTCACCAGTAGATCCCCTTCGTTATAAAACTGTATTGGTAATATATTTTTTTAAGTTGTTTTTAATAAGCAATATTTCATGTAAAAGTTGTCTTTTCTGATTTGCTTCCAACTCTTTGGTTCATGTTACCATAAAGGTCAGAAAAGGGGTGCACCCAAAAAAATTCAAGGGCTGCTGGTTGGACTTTTTCCGCAAATGTCAACCCATCCTTGATAAACTGTGCTGCTGCCATGTGAATGGCGTATGTGCAGCCTTACCAAATGAATTTCAACCCAACGATGATCATCCCCGAAACAGAACCAGTCCTTACCTATAGCATTGATACACTGGCAAATTTACAGTAACTATTTAAAATGGTTTTATAATGCCTTTAAAACATTTTAGTCTCCAAAAAAAATGGGATTGCAATGGGAAACTGGCAAACATCTGACCTAATCATTGCATTCACTGTCCTACGTCCACTTTCTACAGTATATGTTGGCATCAAAATTAGGGGGTAACAGATTTTGAAGGTGTTGTAAAACAGTGCATGTGTTGCTATTTAGCGGCTTGGGAGAACATGTTTAAAGTTAATACGACCCACTTATTATTTATCCGTTTTCTTTTAAAGTCTTGTTTTAGCCCAACATTCCCTCTTCATGTACCTCTGGTATCCAATGCCTCCTGAGAAAATAATCAGTCTCTCGTTGCTAAATGTTCCTCCATACTCATCAGCTTGTCAGCATCTTTGGTGTTTGGTGATGTTCAGATAATTTTATTTTTTATAGGTTTCACGTTGAAAGTTCTTTCCTTTTGATGCTCAAAAAACAAAGCACAGTATGTGGACATGGGCTAAAAGATGTTAAAAGCTCTGTGAAGTTTATATGAGCAACCCTGTTTTATATGATCCATGAAAACCCCCTGGTTGATAATGGACAGAACCATCAAAATAGAAAAGACCTGACACACAAACCCCTTGGCTTACATGTCTAAATGCATGCTGTATGCTTTCTTTATTTGCCCTCATTCACATTATTTTCAGTAATTCAAAAAACACTCCTCTCAGTCTGTTTCCTCTTTTCTCAGACTCTCCTCTGAGACAAAATTGGAAACCACCTAATTAAAGCCACCCCGGCAATGCACTTGATTTTCTTACTATCACCGAGATGTTGAGTATTTTTCACCGTCTGGGTATGTTTCTTCTCCTTGAGTAACTTTTGACAAATGTTCTACTGTCTGTGGCGGAGCTGGCAGCAGGGAAAACTGGTGTATCTGTAAGGCCTAGATCCAAGACAAGCAGGGTCTAATTTACAGCGGTGCCCTGGCAGACTAATGCTAAACACACACACTGAAGCCAACAGCCCTCGTCACACACCACATGACACCATGTCTTATAGGCTGGCCGGCCCACCCAGCTCGAAGCCCCCAGCTTTCTCATCTGATTCTCTTATTTCGTCTTGTTGACCTTGTCATGTGTTCACTTGTTATTTTGTTTTACTAGGAATTTCTGTAAGTGTGATACATTTATGCAGAGGACTTTAGCGCGACACCCAAGGCTGTCAGACTAACCCAAACATCAGTAAAGCTACAGTCATCTTAAAAAGAAAATTAGAGAACTTTAAAGTTGATCTCCTCTCCTAATAAATGGGCTGCTGGCAACGGTTAGTGCCTTGTGCCAACATGTTTTCTTTTGAAGACTTGAGACTTCAACTTCACCCAGCACATACACTTAAAGTGACATTTTATTCTTCGTGCAGTGTTTACACTTCACTTTCTCTCAGAGCTTTAATTTTAGCTGCCTGTGGTGATTAAATTTCTAACTCCCACTTCACCTTTTCCACTATTTCAACTATTAAAGATGTTTAACCTCAGCAATGACATTACACATTTCTTTACAAATGGAAGCCATTTTTAGTTAAAGGCGGGACTCACAGGTGAACAGTGTGCAATTTTAACCAATATCATGTATCATTTGAACGTTTGCTGAAATACTATGTTTAAATATGCAACTGAGTTATTGTAAAGAGTAAAAAGATCTTTTCAAAACATGATAACAATTTTTTCCCCATTTCCTGAATTAAAATGTTGAAATGAATTGTGTCTAATGTTGTTAACATAACTGAGTCAAAGACTTTTACATGGGGGATACTGAAAAAATGCTTTTTTTTGACACTCCAGAAATCAGAAAATACATTTAAAAGCCATGAAGATAGAGAAATAAAAAATCAAATACAGCCAAATGTTGTTGTTTTTTTTTTAAGTCAGGCTATGACTTACATGCATCAGAATATGAACAAACAGGTCTGGTGGCTAAGTATTGTTGAAGTACAGACTTCTTTCTCAAAATCACTCAGCCATTTTGGGTATTGCAGTATTAGGAAATTTCACACATTTCTAGAGCAAAAAATAAAATACTTCTAGCAATAAGATAAAATGAAACTTATCTACTTCCTCATAGTATTATTCTAATATGTAACTATAATTTTCTGCTAATCTGACCGTAAATAAACTTCTAGATGTGGATATTGGGCGTTTTCTCCCCACTAACCTGAAAGAAGATGATGGATGCAGAATATTCCACAGTCTGTGACTTCTAATTCTGCACCTACAAATCTAGAGTAATGTGAAAGAAACTCTATAACAACAATGCATTATGGAATATTTGGCGTAACATTTTATGTGTTTCCAAGCCTTTGATAGTATCACTTCTAGGACATTTCTTCAAGAGCAAATACGATGTATGGCTTATTCTGTTGTGTCATGTGTTTCAGGCTCCAATTAACTAAATCTGACTGGTAGCTTTGTTATAGATGTTATTGTGCTAAACCAACACATTTTTCTCATTTATTCAAGCTCCAGTGTTGTCCAATTCACCTGTCAATCACACACACACACACACACAGCTGTTTTATTATTAGCCTCAACATGAAGTGCATTGTAATGTTCTGCATTATGACACAAATGTTGTAAATATGAGCCTTATATCATCATGAAAATACATCCTTAATAAATGTTCAATATATAGCATTTCATAGTTTAACAAACAAAAAAAGAGAGCGACTACAACTCGAATTGATTTTTACAGGTAATATGCTCTACATAGGCTATAATGAGTTTGTTTAACATACACAATTTTATTGTTGCCGAAATAATGGAGCAGTGTGTATTGTGTGTTTCTATAAGGAGCAGATGTGCATAGTCTAGAGAGGGTAATTGTTTTCTCATACACCTCTTCTGCTCTACTCTGAAAACAGATGATAAATATAAGACTCAGATTAGGATTAATATCACACATTTGCTCAATTAGGGGAAATAGATTAAGGGACAAAAAATGAGACTAGAAAAGAACAGCAGGTAAGAAAACAAAATATTCTTGAAATAGATACATAAATGTGTAAAGTGAGCCAGTTGTGCTCTCCTTACCGTTTTGATTTTAGGGAATACGATGTGGCTATATGTCTGTACAAGTGCCATTCAACTCCACTCTACATTTGCAGGAGCCGCAGCTGTAGTACCATTTACACACACACACGCGCGTGCGCACACACACACACAACACACACACACACACACACACACACACACTCACACACACACACACACACACACACACACACACACACACACACACACACACACACACACACACACACACAATCTCCCCTGTGTCCGCCTGCCCTGGGTATTAACTTCCCTCTCTATAGCAGCTGGAGTCACATTGTGGTGAAACCTCTTTGTACCTGAAGGCATCTCTCTGTCTCTCTTTCTCTCTCTCTCTGTCACACACAGACCCACACACAGACCCACACACAGACCCACACACACACACACACACACACACACACACACACCATTTGAAAATTAAAAAAACACACACATTTGCAGGGTATATATGACAACACGCTTTAACAAAATCCATATTGGTTGGAGTTTAGAGTTCATACAGAGTCGCAGAGACTCGATTCACATGTCGTGTGGAAATGTTCAAAAGGACACTGTCATACGTATTCAAATGTAGAAGGCCGACAAACAGCAGAAAGAGAACAAACCAGCAGAGCCCTTGTGATTGGCCTCAGGCAGTAATGGACATGAACAACCCCTGTGTTAACAGAGGCCTGTTTTGATTTCCGACACATTTAGCACAGAGGAATTTTTTTTCTATTTTGAAATGGTTTCAGTGAACTGAGTCATATTGGTAAAACTGTTTCTTATGGTTTCTAAAATAATCATTTACAGGGATTTTATGAAACCAAATTTTTAAAACATTGTAATGTAAGAAGCTCTATGTGTGTTTATCAAGCACCTTTAAAGAAGATCAAAGTGATACTTAACCCAAAAATTATTTTAGTTTTCAGCGACTCACAAAAAGATGTATTGAGCTCACAAAGATTGGTTTCCCTCCTTCATAACTTCTATATCACTCTGGGAGGCAAAAAGAACCAGTCACATATGTTGAGTTGGAAGCTTATGATGGACTGCCAGGAAGAGCAAAAATACAGAAGTAAAAACATATTTTTAAACTTTCAACTGCAACAGTGTAATAACCCCTCTCTATCCAGCTGTGTCCTCCGTAATGCGCAAACATTTGGATTTGAGCTTAAAACAAACTGACTCTTCAGGTTTAGTGCTTGTTCATGTTAGTGCTAAGTGTGACCAGCTATTGCAATTAGTCAAGTCAATTTTATTTGTATCGCACCAAATCACAACAAAAGTCATCTAATGAAACTCTAGAGGTAGAGCAGGTCTAGGACCACAATCCTTTAATTAATTTACATCCAATAATTCTCCATGGGGTGGGCGGCGTGGTGGTTAGCACTGTCGCCTTACAGCAAGAAGGTTCAGTGTTTGAATCTTCCTCTGAAAAAGCAGGAATGTCGTGCGGACCCAGGCTCAGTAGGAATGGCCATCTGCTTTGACCTGTGTGGGGGAAAAGAGAGCAGGAAGGAGAGGGAGAATACATACAGACAGGGATGGGAACAGGCCAGAAGGAAAAAGATGAGTGGAGAGAGTCAGAGGGACGGGGGACGCACAGTAAACAACTAGCTACCAATAATGACCTCAGCTTGCACAATCAGTTGAATCAACTTGGTGGTTCTTGTTTAGCACTGAACTGTAAGTGTTTGTAGGTTAATAAGCACACGGATAAAGAAGATGTGGATTATCCAAGACAATGCAACTGAGAGTTATTTAACTGACTTTTTTTGCACAGGTTTGCTGTTGTTAGGTGTGAGTTGCTATGAGGGGCTAAATATATGACAACCAGTGTGAGTTATGGTTTTATTTATTTTAGTTATACACAACTGTGAGTATTTTGTAAGAATGGTTTTATTTTATATTTGTGTTATTTTAGTGCATTTCATGTGTGTTGGGTTTTAAGTATTTTACATGGCTACTGTTATTTTGAAGAGCATGAATACGCACGTCTTTACGTCCCGTTACATAAGTCGCCCCAATGCACCTGCACAAGTTGTCACTGAGCGGTGAGTGCGGGAGGTGGATCACCAGGTTTGGCAAGAGCTGGTGTACATCGAGGTTCAGGAGGACCATAACAATGACAGTGAAACGCCAGAGAAAGAGGTGCTACAGACTTTGGATGTGTAATTCATGGAAACACAGAGCTGAAAGGGTGGGGACCAACCAAGAGATGGTGCAGTGTCTGGATGAGGAATTCCAAAAGGACTAACTACAGTTTACTACAGTGGAGCCCTGTTGTGTGAGTAAAGCATATCACAATTACTCTGCTTTGTGAGCTACATGTGAATGAATATTGCGGGATGTTCATCTGCCACTGCTTTACCTCTGTCATTAGCACGTCTCAGTGCCCATATGACAGGTGCCAAGGCAAGGGTTTGCATGGAGTCAGATGGACCACTAACAGTTGAAAGATGTCGCTCTGCACAAAAGGAAGACAAGCTTGTTCTCCATACGACCAGGAAAAGAAAAAAAAAATGGAACACTTTTAGATATGGTTTTGTAGTATTGAAATAAATGTCCACCTAACAGCTATCCATTTTAATCGTACTGTTGTGCTGGTGTGTATTCCTGTTCCTTGTCTGCTCTCCACCAAATTATAAAACACGAGCCTCCCAATTTTTCATCTTAATATGAATACAAACCCACCCTGTTTCATATTCACTTGAACACCTCTTTCACATATGCGTGGCACGATCTTCATGCATTCTGGAATACCCCAGAACTCATGACGGAATGAAAAATCCTCTTCGTCAGCTCAAAGCATCTCTTGAAAGGCAAAATACATGCACTTTTCAGCTAAAGTTTCACTTTAAATATATAGAGAAGATAGAGAAGACACTATATACTCTAAAGGTACTTTTGCTAAGTCTGTATGAGAGAGGTTTGGATCAATGGTCATTTTTGAGGCTGTAATTTGTGGGGATGTTGAACTGTACTGGGTTACATTGTGAGGTGTTCTAATGTTTTGCCGACTTGAATTCATATAAATGAGATGGAAGTCAAGTCAGTGGGTTCAAGTCGATCCAAAGACAATACTCTCATGCCATATTCATGTTGAAAGAATTATTGATCTCAGTGAAAGTTGCTCTTGTCAGTACTGAACATGGAGACACACCATTCATGAGAAGACTAAACTTTATAAAACTCAAATAAAATCAACAGTAAATCTTCTGAGAGAACACACATTGAAAAGCACAGGAAAGGCGAATACAAGGCTTCAAAAGTTTAGTGAATGTGAAGAGTGTACTGTATCTTCATCCTGGCAGTCAAATGTGGGTTTATTGTCTTTGATTTGGTCAAGCAGTAAAATTTAAATGAAATATTCCTCTACCACAGCTTAGCTAGTAAATGCTGTTAGCGGGAACAAAGAGAGAATTTTTATACAAATAAAGACCAAAACGTTGGAAGATATCCCTGTGATTTAGCTTACTCAGCCTGCTGCAGCCTCATGCTTCTGCAGGCTAGATTTTTTTTGGGTACTTTTTCATGTTTTATACACCCAAGTTGACTCAGAATAAGATATGAACTCCCATTTGGAGAAATATGTCCAATTTGACTCTTACATATCATTCAGACAGGCGGCACAGTGTTGCAGTGGTTAGCACTGTCGCCTCACAGCCAGAAGGTTCTGGGTTTGAGTCCCAACTCGGGCACGGGATCTTTCTGTGTGGGGTTTGCATGTTCTCCCTGTAACTGTGTGGGTTCTCTCCAGGTACTTTGGCTTCCTCCCATTATCTAAAGACATGCAATTAGGGACTACCCTGACTGGACACTCTAAATTTACCATAGGTATGAATGGGAGTGTGAATGGTTGTCTGTCTATATAGGTTGGCCCTGCAATGGACTGGCGACCTGTCCAGGGTGTACCCCACCTCTTGCCCGAAGCAGCTGGGATAGGCTCCAGCCTCTCCGCGACCCTTAACAGGAATAAGCGTAAGAAAATGGATGGATGGATGGAAATCATTCAGGCACATTTTATTGGCATTTAAAACCAAGAAATCTGACCCAACATCACTGACTTCACATTTAAGAAGCATTTCCCATGATTTTCTTGATCACATGCAGGAAACATGTTTCCACAGATTGGGACATGTAGATTTTCTGTAAGTGGTACTGTAGTTGCTGATTAGTTAATATAATGTGGATGTAATGTTTTCTCCCGACAATATTTTTGAACAGCTTATTAAGGTTTTTCAAAACCCTGAGATCATCTGGGTTAGGGCTAAACTTATATTTATCATGTATTTTTGCACAAAACAAGGTCTGTGAAGTTGGACTCTTAGATCAGAAGCAATCTTTGGCTGTTTAGAACTGGGCAAAGCCTAAGCAAATTTGGATACACCAAAGACAAGAGAACAGAAGAGAAGCTCATGATGGCTCTAATGTAGGACAACTTACACACTATCAGGGAAATTTGAAAGATATTTCCCCTGTGCAAATGACCCAAGGTTCCAAAAGGAGTAGATCTATGGTCCCTTGACCTCTGGGCCATCAAATACATGTATGAGCCTTTTCATTTCAGCGCTGCAGCAGACTGGATGTTAGAGACACGCACATGATGATGGTCACGCACAAGCACAAAATCATCTTTTGTCTGGAAACATGGTCAGAGATCACACTGGCTATAAGTTAAGATTAGATTTTTGTGTGTTTTGTACTGTCATTTAAACTTCATCATGCCTTCACTATGCTGCATAAATGTGATGTTAGTAGAAGACTGCCATTTGTATGATCAAAAACATTGGGAACCTTTTCTTTAAAGAGATTTGAGAGGCGGAACATACCAATGGTGAGTTTTTAAAAGTTCCATTTTAAACAAATAGTGGGCCACTAGTTTGTTTTAACACCTGCATGGATTTGTAAGCTTTTCGGGCTTCATCTTCACAGCTCAAGTGTGTGTAAATACAGCAAGCGTGAACACAAAGTTCATACCAGCAGTGACCAAACAAACCCATGGCTGTGTGCGTTGCGTGCACCAGTTTTAGTCACTGAAATAAAGACGTCTGGATTCCATCCCCTCCCTCTCTCCTCTCCTCATTCTCCTTCTCGGATATTGATCGGGCCGAGCGCTTTGAGTACAAAGAGTTAAGGCCTGAAAGGCGAAACAGCCGTGATTTCAGAGAAGTCATGAAAGTTTAAAATGCCTTCTCTTTCAGCTTGGTCCGGGGAGACATGTTCGCTGTGCGAGTGACCCCCGGGCGCATTTTGAGATCCAATGGTTGAACCTTGCTCATCCCACGTTGAACCAGTCAATACCTATTATTAGCTACTGCCTGCCCTCTGCTACAGGGCCTGATGAGGCAGAGAGAGAGAGAAAATACCTTCTGAAGGCCTAGAAGTGGAGGGAACTGTGCCTGCTTGTGTGTGTTTGAGAATGTGTGTGTGTTTCGTGGTTCGCCAATGGAGGGCGGAAGTGTGAGCATGTGGACATGTGTGAGTCTGGCAAGAGTAATTGTGTGGAAGTTTGTATGTTTTGTAGAGAGTGTCTTTTTCTTGGTATGCATGTTCAACTATTTATCTTTTGGAGATGACAAATGTGTGTGTGTGTGTGTGTTTTTGTATTTTTTAACAACAGTATTTTGGGTGCAACTTTTTCTTTTGCCAGGGACAGTATTCATTTTACCAGTCAGCTTCATTGCAGGCGTGCACCCTTATGTATGAATGATAAATGTGTGTATTGCATAATGGCAGGTGTCCCAAGATGCAAGAGATGAGTGTGTATGACAGCGTATTTTCTGTGTAAAGCACTAATGCTTAGGAAAAGTCTATTTGTGTGTTAACTAATGTAAGAGCAACCCACCTCATGACAGATATGGGCCACTGAGGGCTACTTTATTGCTAATGGGAAACACAAGCTTATTTATTTTAATTTCTGACCTAATTACATAAACATGTAATTACTACACCTAATTTACAAGGCAAGGACTATGAAATAATTCACATATAAATGCCCACAGATAAGGAGAGTCTGCATTTTTATAAGCAACATTCTGTAAATTGTGTTTAAAAAACATGTAAAACATATGTGCAACATCCTGGGTGACCGCAGCTACTAAGAATCCTCTTCACATGTGGGAAATGAAACATACATTTGTTGTTTTTTTTATGAGAGATTAATATTTTCAAAATTCTGTTTGCAATTTAAAAAAACGGTTCATTTTGAGTCTCGCCTGTCACCAAAAAAGCATGAATATAAAACAGATAAGCATGTTTTATTTGACTATTTTTGTGTGTTAACAAACAATATGAATTCTGTATGTACATTTGACATTCTTCACAGTCTTGCCTTGAGCGACGTAATGCTAATTAGATATATAACCTGAATAATTGAATAATTAAATACACCACAACTCACATTTACATTCAGATTTGTTAAGATGGATGTTCACATTGATTCATGTACATTTTAAACCATAAAAACAAGGGAAGGGCGAGTTTAATGTTGACCAAGGGTGTTAATGTGCTGGATAAAACAAAACATGTCATTAAATGCTTTGTGCTGTTATTCTTGTGTATATAGGCATCTGCCTTGCACGCTGAAAAGAAAAATGAAAGCTAGTTTCCAGCTTAGAATTAAATATCTGTGTACACTATCAGTAAAACTGAGAAATTTAAAACACCCTCACCTCTTTACATGTATACTGTAGGTATTATACCTTCTGTTAAACAAAAAATATGCACGTGTAAAACATATCATTCATTGAATGAAAACTGTGTGAAAACATTTTCTCTCCCTACGATGATTCCATAGTTCTCAGGACTGACACATAACTGAACTAAGTGCCCCACTCATGTCGGATTTTTAACCATTTGACTTGCACATTTTGTTACGCAAGTACACCTGCAAAAATGAACACTGCTTCTCTGAGTTTTGAATTGAAAATCAGGATGTTAAGGGTAAAAGGTTTTAAGCTGTGAAGTTAAGTTCGTACTTGTTGAACTGCTTTTGAGCCACTGACATTTTTGAAACACACAAAAAAAATAATGCTTTGAAAAACGTATTTCCGTGCACAATTGCGTGTGTCATTTAATAGGAAAAGGGCCCTGCCTCCCATCGTCTTTAGAGTGAAATCACATCTGGTTTGCCAACTACATGATTCCATCCGATGAAACATAATTTGGACATTATAAAGTAATAAAGGAAAAAAAATATTGAACTTTTGTAGTTTCACTGGAGTGAAATAGCAGAAGTCAATTATTTAAATACAGAAGTGAATGTACGTACTGCAGAAAGTGTGAGGTCCTGAAATAAAGTTTGGCAGCAGTAGAGACCAAGTATTGGCTTACTGAATACTTTCCCCTCTCAAGATTCTCCCCTCTGTAACAGTTAACTGAAAGGGAAGCAATTACCACACATGAGATGCGTCTTTGGATCATGCCCACACCCAACCTGTCACATCACAACACAATCGCCATTCACTGTGTCGACATAACACCACCTGAAGCAAGGCCCACTGATAATGGATTAGGAAAGTCCAACTCACACCATGTCTGCTGCCCCTGACACAGAAGCATGGCACTACACACTCACATTCAGTCTAATTGCCCCCCTCCCATCCACCCCAACCACCCTCCTCTCCCCTCTCCCTTGCCTGTCCCTAGCTTCAGGGGCCCATCCGTCAGTCCTGTCCAGTTGGCTCTGGTCATAAATAGGCAGACGAGGCAGGCAGGCAGGGGCCTCAATCCCATGGGCCCCTGAGGACAGAGAGACACAGCACCCAGCATATGCTCCCTAAGTACTGAGCTGGAGGGTGGGTGGGTGAGTGGGTGGATGGGCGGGGGGGTGTTCAAACATGGCACCCATGGGAATCTTGGTATCTAAATGTGTATGCCTACTTGTACTGCTATCTTTATGAGGGCCAAATGGTGATGATAAATGTAATATTTTAAAGAATATGTACTATATAGACTAAACTTTGCATCACAGTATTCATCATAATATTGAAAGAAAGTGGCCAATGTTACTTTTATCCACTTGGCGATCCATTAATAGTATACTGCAAAGAGTTAGTAAGGCAAAGTCATTTGTAAATTTGAAACCTCAAAGGCAATTTAAAGTGTTTTATAGGGCTGGGTGCTGTTTTGGTGGATGATTTTTGACATTTAATGTTGCTAATTTAATAGTCCACTTCTTTAGCCATGCCAGCACCAAACAGGAACTGAAGGTTCTGTACTTTCTTGTTTCACATATTTCTAAAGTGTCTTTCACGAAATGACATTTGGATGTATTAGTTATTAAGCTACTTTTATTGGATGCAGAGTGGTGTTGAAAATAGTGCAGACAACTGTTCAGCAGGCACTACATATGCAAAGATGGAATTCACAGCCCTGGTAGAGATGTCTCTACACCTACATCCAAAAAATCATGAGGTTTATTAACCCATTTACAGATGAGATATTTACTAGAATAACTAATTTCATTGGTTGACCTGAAGATAGAAGGGTTTAGGACCGCATGTGTTATGCGTTCATGTACTAATGTGTATCACCAACCTGCAGACAGTGAGGAGGGAAAGAGGGGAGGAAGGGCCTGGTGAGATCTAGTCACAGTACTGTATTGGTGTCGAATGGGTTAGTAGCTTTTGAAAATATTCATAATGCTTCAGGTTCACAAACAGACAAATAAATACATCCTTCACCCATACTAGACCCCACTGTCTTTTTCAGTGACAATCAGCCTGATAGTTTTTGCATAACCACACTGACAAAAGAAAACTTCACTGAAAATATTACTTCCAGTAAAAGTAACAGTGCTTGCTAGAATATACTGGGTTGATTTCATTTTACATCTCACTGAAATCTTAATATTGCTTGTTTGTGTGGCTATGAAGTTATAGGCAGAGGATTCAAGGAAGAGCAGTATGGTGGTACAGTGGTTAGCACTGTTGCCTCACAGCAAGCAGGTTCCAGGTTCGAGCAAGGGATCTTTCTGTTTTGAGTTTGAATGTTCTCCCTGTGGGTTCTCTCCAGGTACTCTGGCTTCCTCCCACAGTTCAAAGACATGCAAATGGGGACTAGGTTAATTGATACTCTAAATTGACCGTAGGTGTGGCTGTGATTGTGAATGGTTGTCTGTCTCTATGTGTTGGCCCTGCGATCGACTGGTGACCCATCCAGGGTGAACCCTGCCTCTCACTCGAAAGCTGCTGGGATAGGCTCCAGCCCCCCGCGACCCTTAACAAGATAAGTGGAAGAAAAGGGATGGCTGGATTCAAAGCAGCTCTCTGTGTCTTCATCATTTGGCCTCTCTTTCTCCTCTGGATTTTAGGAGGTGAACAACAAGTGGAGAGAAGGTTTGCATGTACTGTATGATTATGTTGCTGTCATATAGTTACAATTTGAATAATTATGCACCTGTCAATATTAATGCAAATAAAACTTGAATGGAAGAGAGGTATGAGCGGAAACAAGCAGAGGTACTGTAGGAAGCGAAATGATGGAGATAAAATCTGATGATAATAAAAAACTAACATTGTGACCATACTTGCTGACCTCAAAATAAGGGAGGATTTCTGAACCAAACTGAGCTGCTACATTAATTTCATGGCTGGAGACAGAGATAAACATACTTGCCTCAGATTTTCATCTGAAGTTGAACATATCTTTAAATTGTGTTTTGAAATCAAACTTCTGATTCTTGCTCTACGTTTAAAATAGTTGTTATATTTTGTTCTTGATTTTATGTGACTGGTAAAATTCAGTCGTGAATCAAGGCTAACCCAGCATTTCTAGCAATTTTAATGTTGTCCTCATTTATTGATTGATGAAATAATGTTATATCCTGTCACTAATTTGTTTAATTCCGTTTTAATTCTACTGTTTTGCAAAACTGTTGAATATATTTGCATGTCATCTGCATATATGCTTCTCACCTGAAGTCACTTCCTCAAACTCGGCAACTTTCCTCTCATTGTAGGATTAGCTTCATCTTCCCATCCTTGTGAGGACAGTTTGTTTTCCAGATCATTTTTCTCAGAGAAGTTACACAAACACACACAAACACACACACACACACACACACACACACACACACACACACACACACACATTTAAACCCAGTCCTGCGGATATATTGCCAGGCAAGGCAGAGATGTCGCTCTTCGCTCTTTCCATCGCTCTCTGGTGTGAGTGTGTCCAGTCCTCCAGGGGGAATTCCATCCCTCTTAATCCTATTAGTGGCATAACTCATGGCTTGGCGGTCTACTCCTCTGGACCTGTCCACAGTCATTATCCTGACCTCCGCTCCACAGCTATCTCCATCCCTCCACACTTCTAACTCCATCTCATTCTCTTTTGCTTCTCTCTTACCTCTGTAAAATATTCAGGATTGCTAACATTGTGGAATCAAGTGAGTTTCAGAAATGAATATCTGAAGGGTCAAACCTCAATAAAATGCAATAGAGATGTTTTCAAGGGTATTTTTGTCTGCAAGGTGAGTTCACAATGATAAAACTTTGAACGTATGTTTAGCAGAAAACACCCATTTGGGACAATTTAAAGCCTTCAATCCCTCAGCCACTGCCTCATGAATTAATTGTGCAACACCTTCAGATTTCTGGCATCACAGACTGGAAAGCTTACTCAGAGGGATTTTACAGTTGTTTTGTTTGAGTTGTTCTTAATATCCACATTCCAAATAATCATAAATGCCAAACTCGCTGTAACTAACAAAAACTTATAATGTTATACAAGCTTTTTCTTTCTATTTGGCAAATAAAGAGACAATGATACCTAAAAAAAAGGCAGGAAGCAAAAATTAAAAAAAAGCTTCCTTGCTGACAGGTTGACACAAATTTTGATATGCCAGAGGGTTCTAGAAGTGCTTATCTGGCCTGTGTAGTTATATACACATGGTGTATATTACTGAGTTATTTCCTTTATGACCAGCCTTGAGAAAGTCTGCACAGAATTCTGTTACCAAATATGTTACAGGTGACACAGCCTGATAGTCAGCAAACTAAGAAGAAAGCACTGACAAATAAACATAAGACAATGAAGCTGAACTGCTGCTCTCACCGCACAATACATCGGGTTCTGTTCCAACATAAAGTACATGGAAGAAGGATGGAAAAGGTGGGAGTCATTAACATTGTCAAAAGGTGGCAGCCAAATGGGGAACCTTCACTTTACGTATCTTGCACCTGATTTCACAGTGATCACCTTCAGGTTTATTTCAGGCTGAACACTACCAGAACAATGTTTTTCTCCATCACCATCTGTGATTCTCTCCTCCTAGATTATTTCCTGATGGACACACCAACACTTTGTCACAGAATGCTGTGCCGAATTAAATATTTTTTCAACTTTGCACAGAGTGCATGGGTGCATTGCAACCCTCACATGTATGCATGCGTGCTGCATGACACATACATAATGAATGGCATTGACACATCTTATGCATAGCTGCCTTGATGCTTTAAAATTTTGGAACCAACTTGGAAGCTCTACTTGAAAAACTTAAATGAAGCAGTAAAGTAAACTAAAAATGTAAGAAGGAAAAAACGCAACACATTAAGAATTTTCTGTCTTTTGTATCTGTTGTGTCTGTATAAACGGCATGATGCAGTATGCAACTTTGACAGGGCAATTCAAGTTTAGGTTGGGTTTTAAAATATAACCAAAAATACTTGGTTATACATGTGAAAATGATGATAAGGGCAAATATTAATCCTGACATTAAAGCCCGACACTTGATTTTTATGGCTTTACAAGTATCCCATCATACACTAACGAGTGTACATCAAGTTTGCGAACAATTCGGTTTGGTATTTCAGCAACAGAATACTGCTACTTTTGTTAATCCAAAGTTTAGCTGGAATCTTTCATTGTCTCAGTTAAGCTAAACAGCATGTTCCTCTGCTTTGAAACAGTGAGACTGTGATCGACAGCCAAAGCATGCTGTGTCAAATGATGAGCGATGGGTATGACTGAAACAAGTGTAATTTTGCTTTGCTCCAGTGCACAGGTCCCTATATCCGTATGAACATAATTAGATGTACTTGTCAACTAATATCCACTTGTTTTTGGTGAATAAGCAAGTGACTGTGAAGCAGACAGCAGATGTCCAGCAGCTAGTGCGAGCTCTATATCATCATTTAGATTTGGGTGTACACACACAACGTCTCCAGAAACATGAACATTGCCAGCGCTAGGAGTAGCCAAACATTTGGCTGTTTCTTCATGTGTATTTTAAGTGTACATATGTGTGTGAGTGTGTGGTTGGAGGTCCTTTCCTGTCACTTCGGTGTTCTTTACCTGCTGGAAGAGATGACGATCAGTCCCCTGTGCGCGGCTCTGAGCCTGGTGGATGACAGAATCTAACAGAGCTGATAAACACAGACGCCCTACAACCCGCTTGGCCTCGGCCCTGACAGTGACTGAACTGGCCTCAAATCGCCTTTGACAGGGAGCAGTGTCAACACACCTACAATACACACATATGCCTGGAGTAAGCATACAAATTCACGTGAAGCCTCACGTGCACAGAAAACACGTGATTCCTACCACATCAGGCTCAATGACAAGCTTGAGTTTAAGTATGAAACAAGCTCAAAATGAATAGTATTGACACTTAGCAACCCCCCCCCCCCCACAAATACACGCACACATACACACACACTTTTGTACAAAAAAAAAAACAAGCTCAGAGTGTCCAAACCTATTCTAGCCGAGGTAAGCTGACATCACCTCAAAGACATGACTGTCACTTCACTCACAAATGCATGACAGTGACTAGTGCACATGAACAAGGTGTCAAGTGTGTAACTGACCGCCTCCACCTCCACAGGGGTTGGAGCAAGCCCAGAGGAGAGACACTGATCTCAGAGCAGCACATGAAATATATATATATATATATATATATATATATATATATATATATATATATATATATATATATATATATATATATATATATATATATCCTGGGTGAAAGGTAGGTCCCTATCTGTTAAAAGAAAAGAACTGAACTGACAGCAGATGAAAGAGTGTTAGCTGATATCAATCAATTGTGACACTGAGATTTAAATGCACATGATGGATTCACACAGGTAAGTCAGCCACCTCTCATCTGATGCATTTTTTTTTCTATTCAAATGAAAAATTTCAATGGAAAAATGCAGATAAAGAACCAGTTCACAACACTATTGACAGGACAACATGTCAATACTGACTGTTGGCTAACACTTTAGACACGTTACTGCGAATACGGAGTATTTGTATGTGATGTAGTGAAATCCTACAATGCAGCTGAGCCTACAGCATTACATCAGTATAGCAAGTTCAGTGTCGACACCTTGAGGGAATACTAACACATAAACATTATTTATTAACATGCAAAAAAAAACAAAAAACAACTTACACCAACATAAGTTTGAATAATTTATGATTGCCACAAATCAAACATATTAGCTATGTTTTCATGGGGGGGGGGGGGTGATATGAAACTAAAAATAGTTGTCATTAGCATCGTTTGAACCCTTTCCACCTACAAAGGGAGCAGCTCAGGTTGTGTTGCCTGATGGGAAATCTCAAAGCATCATACCAGAGGGATGAAGATGTCGTATTTTGAGTAAAATGATTGTCAGAGGGGCTGTGGGGGTTGGGGTGGAACTTATGGTCAACTACTAATTATGTGTCAAAATTATCAAATTATTGCACACCATAGAGATTTTTGTTGTAATTGATATAACATCATCCAAGGATGAAGTTAAGGCACAAATACAAAAAAAATTCTGAGCTGTAATTCTACACTTGTGTCAACTTATCCACTTTCTATAAATAAATTAGTAGGTAGTCTTCTCTGTTTTATTTGGCTGTTGATCTAAATGTGTAATTTTGTTTTTGTCACATTTAAAGCTGAAGCTGTGTGTCATGGGACATTAAACAACAAGATGATGAACAAAGTGATGAAGGAAGAGATCTGGTATAGATCTGAATATTGAGAGTATTGGAGAAGAGATTTTAATCTTTAATTTTATATTTAAAACGTTTAACAAAAAAGTCAATTATATATAAAAAGTACCTGTATATTTGAAATAAAACTTAACATTTCATAGTGTAATTGTTCAAATTTTACAGCACATGGCCAAAAATGTTTCCCTTATGAAGTCTGCTTTATGCGGCAACCTGGGGAGTCACTGTTTTCTTTCATTCTCATTTTTAATTTTTTTTTTAAGTCATCTCTGTATGCTCTATAGGCAGTGGGGACCTGGGCCGTTCGTTTAATGTGATGCGAGTTTTTGTCGCATGGTGAGATCAAGAGCCAATGAGCGCAAGGTGAAGAAGAGCCCCATGAAAACCTCTCGCCAACATTAATGGAACGGTTCCCTGCAGAGTACTAAGGACACCACCAGCACGCACATTCACACATAGCCACAAACCTAATCAAGACATTTATCTACAATGAAGTGTGGGGAGAATTAAAAATAAAAGATATGCATACACACACACATACTAACATACACAAGCATATGCACACAAACACACACACACACACACACACACACACACACACACACACACACACACACACACACACACAGCAAGTGGTAGTCCTCCTTAAGAGTCCACTCAAAGTCATGGTATCAAAGCCACTAATGTGAATGATAGCAAAGAAATAATGCATATCAAGGTGTTTCTTATTCCCGCTTGAATGCAGAGGTCAAGTGTGAAGTATTTAAGCATTTAGCTGTGCTTTAAAACAGACAATGATCAGGTATTTGATACCTTTTGAGTGCATTCGTTTCTTACAAATTTGTTTCCGCCAATTCCATTATAAATGTGTAAAATAATGAAGAGGGAATAAAAAGAGGAGAAAAGATGATACAAAAATAATTTCAGAGACAGGGACAATGGAAGGAAAAGAATGAGGGAAATGGAGAGAAGAGATGTTTTGTTCAAGAATGTATTATAATCATTGGCACATTTGGATTAAAAATAGTCAACACCAATGATGTTAACTAGGTCAATTATTTTGATGACCATGTTGCTGAAGGTAGTTGATCATTCCACTTTATATTGTTAAATTAATTATAGATGGACGCCTCACATGAGACTGATTGTCAGGTTTGTTTGTTTTTTCCCCTCTCAATTCTATCTTAAAAAGTCATTATGGTAAAAATGAATCTCTCCATGTAGATTTACGTCACTCAAAAGTGTAGTTTAGTGATCCGTCTCAAAATGTTTTGCCTCATTAATATAAGGCACAATTTTAGAATAAGATGTTACTCCTGCAGATAAAAATATTTCATAATAATTATTGAAATGTTATCAGCAAAAATAATTTAAAATAACCCTGAAAGCCACGCAAGTGAAATTAAACATCCCATTTATACTGAGATTCACATTAAATTAGCATGCAAAAAAACACATACAGTATTTGGTAGACTTGTGTATAAAGTTGAAAGCAACACTTATGGCATGATAATTAACTTGGACTCTTTTCTCCGGCACAGTGCCCCATCCTGCCTCTCATTACTCACTAACACTGTTTGTCTTTCTAACTCTTGGATGAGCCACTGTCACAAAATATGGTCAGAAGTCTCCAACAACTTTTTTGCTTTCCCAGACTGGCAGATGCTGACCATTTGGAGTAACAAAAACAGAAAGAAAAAACATGAATTCTCTCTTGTAATCCCTTCATGACAGCTTCTGCTTTAAGACCAAATGAGTAATATTCACAGCATGAATTCTCTGTTTTGGTATGTATTTATATTCTTGGCTGGAGTTCAAGTCAGCTGTGTTGTCTTGGTGGTGATCCTCAGACATTCAGGCGAGAGCTGCAGTTGAAGGCGATGGCATTAATGCCTCCCTACGCCACAGGGTCTAAAAAGCCCTCCACGTCAGCAGGGGAACTTCTAATCCATTGCCTCCTTGGTGTCAGAACATGTTAGCCCTGTTTCCCCAATGTTGCATGCTGAAATTGTATGCCCTCTAACGCAACTGGCCAAATAATTCTGATTTCGCAACAATGGCAGGGTACATATTGCTGCACTTTGAGAAGTCTGAACATGTGACAGTGAGAAAACATTTGTCTCCAGTGACAGAAAAGGCTCAGGGCTTTAAAAGAATGTTCAAGTTAACACCCCTCACGCATTGGACTGTTTTAGGTCTTTGTGAGGAATGAGAGACTTAAAAGGCAACTGAAGTTATATGAAGAATTAAAATATAAGTGTGCCTAGATGGATTCTGAAATTTTAGATGTGCAGTTCATCTCCCTGTATGCAGCACAGTAGCTTCTGCTTAGCCTACACTTTAAGGTTTGGTGAAACTAGGATTAGAAGCTCTTGGAGGCTGTAAGCTATTTAGGCATTATTGTACTTTGAGCTAAATGCTATTTTGCTAAAAATTACAAGCTAATATGGGAATGCCAAGGTTGTTTAGCAGTCTGTTGCATTGCTTGCCAACATGGGTGTCATTGTTTAGTTCCTTGTGTTGCTTTTGCCTTGGTGGGTTGTCCATATAGACACAGTTGGATGTGTCTGTGAGTGGGAAGCCAGCTGAGCATATGTGCCCCAGTCACTATGCTACCGCCTTTTCCGGTCAGTCAAAGGACTTGAGGAATAACATGATTCTCCCAAGCATGAAGTTCCCTGGTGAAACTCATATCTCTCAAGTGAAACGATTCAGTTGAAAACTCATGTTTATGTTGTTCACCATTTTATCTTGTAAGCATGCTAGTGACTGTTATTCAGCACTTAACATAAAGCCAAGCTAAGGCTTGCAGGAAGGTGGTTATTTCTGCAGGGTTTTTTGCAAACCAAAGTTTTGAATTAGTGGTGTTGCTAGATGATACTTTTGGAGAGTTCCCACAATTAAAACAAAAGGGGGTATATACATCCTTAACTATCTAATGTTAATTAAAACAACTACTTTAAACCACAGGGGGATGCTAGAACAAAAGTTTTGGAACTTAGAAGCATTTGGGGATGGTTGCCAAGGACCATGGATGTTAATGCCAAATATCATGCCAATCCAATAACAGTCATCTGATTTGTTAAGGTTAAACTAAACCCTTCCACTACTACTTCCCTCTATGCTTTTCAGTACTAAGTTTTTTGTTTTACTGTTATTGAGACTGGCTTCATTTGTGTGACTCATCAAATTGTATATTGAATCTATGCTCAAACAAGACTCTTCTTCTTCACCTCAATCCCTGGCTTTCTCTTTTTTCCCTCTTTCCTGCACACTCTATCTATCTCCAGTCATTCCTGGTAGCCCTCTGTCATCCACTGGCCAAGCTGGGAGTGATGCCAGGCTGGTTGAGCCTGGTTTGGCCCGCTAGGCTGGGCTTAAGTGGAGAGGCAGAAAAGACCTTGGCTAAACTGGCACATGCATCACAGGGTCTACGTAATGGCTCCCTTTTGCCAAACACTATATCCCTCTAATATAACTAATTCATCTGAGAGAAAGGGTGGTCAGGGGGACAGCAGGGGAGCCAATCATTGAGATAGGCATACAGATGAACAGTCATTAGACTCCTGAATGTTGCTGTCACGTGGTTCCAACTGAAAAGCACATGCTCAAATTCTATCATTGTATATTTATTCTCCCTTAGGTACTCCAAATTGGCCATCAGAGCCTCTCTTCCTTATAAAAATCAGGAGTCTGCTCTCTCTGCTCTCTCCCTCGCTCTCTCTCTCTGTTGATGTCAAACAGCCCTCATCACTTCAAGTAATTTGATATTTAAATGGGGGTACTCTGGTGGTTTGTTATTGCACAGAACACAACCTATTTAGCTTTTTAGGGTCTAAAGGATCAAAATGGAGAATGTGGATTCATCTTGGACGGTTTTTCGGTCCAACACAGTTCCATAGGAGCAACCGGACAGGCCAACTTTTTTCTGTTCACATAATCCAGCTCTCTTAATAAATCTAAAACACAAAAATAAACCCGGCCAAATCTTATCCTAAATCTAGCCAACATAATTCCACTAACCTTGAAGTCTCGCTCACTATATATTTCAGCTAAAGGCGTGTACCTACAAGCAGGATTTGTGGGATTTGCAGGATTTGTCTCCAACTATGTTCAGTGCGGAACTTGTGCAATGTGGAAAGTTGAAAGCTGTAGTTCGTAAACACTGGGGAACTTTTCATTGGAACAGGATACATGTCTTGTCCAACAGAAGAAACCCTGATTCTACTTGCACAGTTGCAGTCGAGTTTAGGCCATTGGACCCATGTCAGTGTCCTGGTGTACGTGAACCAAGGAAGTGGGAGTATGTCTGAATGTTTGATGGCGGTGTTCCCTCTTAAAACTGGTTGCAATCAAACCTTCTTATTATACCCAAACAATTTAAAATACAATGGGTGTGCCTGTCATTGTTAAGACTAAATAAAGTTTGTTGACAAATGCATTGTTCTTGCAGCAGTTTAATCCACCATGATAATGATACCTCCCTTGACGGCTCATTGATGGCCTTCCAGGTTGCCTGACGCTTCAGAACCAACTGGGCCTGAACCAGCTGAAGACCACACATACTGGACCCAATTAATTCCCAACTGCATTGTCTAGATATGTTAGTCAGACTTTGAAGTAGGATTTGGGTTTGACTAGCAAGTTAACATGTATTTTAAAAGCCCAGGTTAATTCAGAATAGTGCGAAATTAAACTTTTTCTGGCATCATGTAAATGCACTGACTGAACCTGGAACTGCTCCAAATGAGCGGGCTGGTGCCTTTTATTGTAGCTTCCACCATGGATGTGCATGTGAAAGATGTAACATGATAATTCAATCTTACTTTGAGTCAGTCATAAATTATCTTTTTAAGTCAGGATTTATTATTCGATATTAATGTATCATGGAAGCCACAGTTAAAATGTATTGCCGCTTTATGTTTCAAAAGTTCTATCAAAATCTTTTAACTATAACAGCTGTCTACTTCTTTATGTAATTGACTGACTATGATTTTTACTACAACAGTCCAAGACAGAACAACAGTCAGAAAAGGAAAGAATAGAGTGCAGTATGTCACGTCTGGTAGTGTGTCAGCCCAGCCAACGCCTCCCTACTTACCCCAGACCACATACCAGTCTGGCTAGCCGTCTGTGCCAAGGAGCCCATACTACTGCATTAAGACTTATCCCAAAACTCTGTATGTGTGTGTGTGTGTGTGTGTGTGTGTGTGTGTGTGTGTGTGTGTGTGTGTGTGTGTGTGTATGAGTGACATTTACACTCCTCCATTGCCATTTTTGTTGGCATCACAGTGTATACCGCAGAGGCACTGTGACTGAGCCAAGTGTTGCTGATGACTCTCTTTATCCATGGCAGTATGTAGGGTTGGTAAAAATCACCCATACCCACACAGACACAAACACACGCGCAGTGCAGTGATTAAGAATGGCCAACTGGCGCAGATGGCTGTAAAAATATATTTGGAGCCATAAGCCTTGAGGACACTGTAATGAAAACTACCCAAATAAGAAATTCACAATACTAGAAAAGAACAGTGCAGTCACAAAGCAATTAATAACTGCTGTATATGAGCTGAATTTCTTTAGTTTATAAACTTGAAATACACTACAAGGCTTGGGTGTTGGTCATTTGTTGAATGTCCCTTTGGTTATGCAGTAAATCATTTCAAGTTAAGAAATAACAAAAGAAAAAAAAAACAACAACAAAAATCAATGTATCCCTGTAGAGATGAAGTGAAATGTAAATGCTTCCATCACACCTCCACCATCAATCATTATAAGCTGCTGCTGATGCCCCCCACCCCCATTAAAACCTAAATCTACCCCACTGCCTGCTGTTGTTACACATGGAAGTTTCAAAAGCACAACAATTTCTCAGCGACAAGAATCAACACATAAGTCTTCATACTCCCAACATGGGAGGACGGGTAAGCTTAAGTGCATTCATTATATATATTTGATGAAAATGTGACAGTAAGAAAGCCATTCACTGTTTTATCTACAAGGGCCAATAACAACTCAAGCTTGAGGATGAATCATTACCAGCTTGCCAGAGATTTTACAAGTTGTAAGTTGTCTTGCTGTTTTTTTGGTTAGTAAGAAAATTAACACTTTTTTTTCCATAATCGCAAGATTTTTAGACTTGATTCAGTTAAATATTGGAATTGGTGTTTTGGCCAGGCTATATGTGTGTCTGCGCGATGGAGAGAGAACATGGAAGGAAGTGTAGTGCCACAGGGCACCTTAACACCCGGGTCAAATCCAAAGTGAAACAATAATTCCACTCTACTTCTGTGTCTGTCATGTTGAAAAATATAATTTAAGGCCAGTGAGTTCTGACCCTAAGGCTTCACTATACACCATGCTTTCTCCATGAGTGAAATGTGTGTGTGTGTGTGTGCTGTTTTGTGCGTGTGTGTGCATGTGTGTGTGCGTTTGTGCATGTTTGTGTGTGTGTGTATGTGTGTGTGTGAAGGCAAGGCACACCCCAGGTTATTCTCTGTCCCAATGGTGATTTTAGACAGCTGCGTCCCTTACTTCTTCTACCCTGGAGACACACACACATACACGCACTCACACACACATAAACACACACACACACACACACACAAACACACACAATATCACAGGCTAACCAGGAGTGCTTGAACCATTGTCTTTTGTGAATTAAAACATCAGCAGAATGGGGCATAATAACTAAACTCTCCAACTTAAATATGGGAACTTCCCTCTTGATAACAACACAAATGCACACAAACACTGCATAGTTTTGGCGCTGTGACATGCCAAACTAGCAACAAAGAAGCACATATGAGAGCTGACTGCATTGCTCCATGTTGCCAAAAAAAAGTTGCACTTGAATGTGTTTTCTAGTGTTGACACTACCCCATTAATGGAGCCAACTGAAGACACACCAATGCTGCATTGAAACATACTGGGTCAATGTAGTTGCGTTCGCTGAAAGCTGGATATCTGTGTTTCTCAAAATGTGTCAAGCAAATGACTAACATTGATGAGCAGAAGATGTTCAGTTTTGAGGAGTGAGGATGGAAGGATGAAGAGCAGAGTGTCATATAAATATAATAAATTCTCCAGAGTTCATAGAGCATGTGTGTCTCGAGATATATCACATCATTGTCTTCAGTGGTTCAAAATAGTGAGAAGCAGTTTTTACCTCTTAAACTACATAATCAGTATTTTCCATCCAGCCTGTGATCGTCCATGTGGCTCATTTAGTTTCATAAAGTTGGAATGCATGAAGTTGGAAATGATTTCTCATTTGTCTCATCCTCTCCCTGGCACACTAAATGCACTCAATTTACAAAAAAAAAAATAATGCAATGTTATTTTGTTCTGCAATGTACCTAACTGGTGTCTGGTCAAAATGACTCAAGATGATGTAAATACAATGATTTACACACAATTCCCCAGAAATATGTGGACACAAATGTGCATAGACAAGTTGAGTAGACCTCTCCTATAGTTATAATGTCCTGTGCTATTTTATCCATCCATCCATCCATCCATTTTCAACCGCTTATCCTGCCAAGGGTCGCGGGGGGGGGGCGCGAGACCCTCTCCCAGCTGCCTACGGGCGAGAGGTGGGCTTCACCCTGGATGGGTTGCCAGTTTATCGCAGGGCCAACACATATAGACAGACAAGCATTCACACTCACAGCGACGCCTATGGTCAGTTTAGAGTATCCAATTACCCTCGTCCCTCGTGGACTGTGGGAGGAAGCCAGAGAACCTGGAGAGAACCCACGCAGGCTCAGGGAGAACATGCAAACTCCACACAGAAAAATCCTGTGCTCAAGCAGGGGCTCGAACACGGAACCTTCTTGCTGTGAGGGGACAGTGCTAACCACTGCGGCACTGTGCCGCCTGTGCTATTTCAAATAGTCATTATTTATTTAAATTCAATAATTTGTTTGAAATTACTAGTCTTGTGAAATTTGAACCTGAACTCATCTGCAGGCATCAACTGTTTAAAAAAAAAAGAAGGAAGAAAATCCTTTAAGTTCTGTTTGTGTTCACACTTTCACCACTCAGTGCCAGTCGTACTGAAACTGATTCAAACTGCTGGGGAAAAAAATGTTACCTTTCAAATCAGAACAAAATCTTGCATTTACTCCAAATGGTTCAAGAACAGCTTGCAGTTAACTTTGAATATACCTGTCCAGGTGTCTGATCACTCAAAATTCTTGCTGAAGTGCGTGGGACACATTCGACCATGTGTCATGACCCAAGCTCATCCTAACCACAGTGTTGTCACATGATAAAATACATGTATTTCTAACAGTGATTTTGTACAGCCACATAATTAATTGATGTGTCTCATTTTATTTGTGATTCCTATGTTGACTATCTCAACAAAATCCCTATTTTAGTCCTTCTTTCCAGAGCGTGGTCTTCTCATAGAAATCCCTTTGCCTTTGCTGAGGTGCTGAATGCCTAATAAGCTGCAAATGCTGGACACAAGAAGATTGGGGCAATAAACTCAATGAAAGTTTAATTGCCATTGCTCTTTTCTTCGAGGGACCCTCATCTTGTCAAATGGAAAATGTTGTGATGCAGTTTCACTTCACATAATATTATAAAAAGAGTTCAAATACAATGTGTAGTACAGTATCCAAGCTGAACACTGTATGTAAAGTGATGGGGTGTGTGCAATTCTTGTAATTGGCACTATTCTCTTTCTATCACAATTTATTGCCATTCTGTCTCCCTCTATGACTCTCTCTTTGTGTGTGTGTGTGTGTGTGTGTGTGTGTGTGTGTGTGTGTAAATGCTATCTCTTATATTTCTTACCTCATTCTATGTGGCTGTTTGTGTGTATGCGTGTGTAGATGTGTGTGTGTGTGTGTGTGTGTGTGTGTGCGTGTGTGTGCATGCATGCATCTGTGTGTGTGTGTGTATGTATGTGTGAGAGAGAAAGAGAAAGAGAGTGCGAGAGAGCACGAGAGAGAGAGAGAGACAGAGGGTGTTTCGTCCAGACAGGGGATCCTCTGTGTGATCGGGGGCAAGCCAGGGTCTCACTATGGTTAGTAAGGTCATGGCAAGCCAAGCTACTGCCTGATTAGATTACTGCACACATCCTGCTTAGAGGCCACACTAACACACATATATACACGCAGGGGCAGGCACACAAAATGGATGTGCCCACAATCACTCCACATTGTTTTGTAATTTAAATCTTTATACTTTGTGTGTCTGTATGTGTGTGCGTGTATGTGTTTGTGTGTGTGTTTGTGTGTGTGTGTGTGTGTTTGTGTGGACGGCAGCTGACCCTTTAAAAACTTGAACAGTGTACAGCTCAGGAACACACACACACACACACACACACATACACAATGATATTTTCTGTCCATGTAACAAAGAAGAAAATTTGATCTAAAGAAGCCTTGATCTTTTCATACATTCCTCCATCTGCTCTTCCTCACACAGCAACGCTTTTATTCTAAATGTTCCATGTCCACTTGTAACAGCTTTTGAACATAACATTGTCAAGTTGGGTGATTACAAACCTTATATTTAGCCCAGACCTTGTGTCTCCATATGTAAATAAAGTGCTAAAACACAAAAAAATGTGCAGATACACTAGCGTAAAACAGGGGAAAGCTGTTCAAGAGCACTGGCAGACCAATGTAGCATTTTCACATGGACACCATCTGGGAAGCGACACAGAACTTCTTTGCTAACTGTAAAATACAGGATATCAAGTAAAGAAAATAATGAGGTACAGATTCTCACTTTCAATTATGTTTTTACAATTTAGTGAACTGGAGGTGCCCCTAAAATCTGTTGACTGCATTTCTCAATGAGAAGATGCCTTTAAAAAAAAAAAAGAAAAAAAAGTTTGAATATTTTTCCACAATGCATAACGTTTATTTTGGACATTCTGTCTCCTGCAAATATTGTTTTTGAAGTGTAGCTGACATAAACTCATGAAGGTCTTTTCTAGCTCCTCTTTGCCAGGTTCCCACCTCCTATACCCACACATTAACCTTCATGAAACAACAATATGGCATTACTTTACTCTTCATTTTCCTCTGACACCTTAAAATCAGCAGCATTTAGCTGGTCTCACTATTTGCTTACATTCACACCACCCAATTTAAGTTTCAATCAGTGCACTGCTTTTTTAATTTATCCATTTACAGTAGCATATTTCTCTTTCTTTGCTGTTATGTTTAAAATAGTTTACACATTCTACATTTTGTGAAACTTGCCTTTAAGCACTTTAATGTGAAGCACTTTGGTGAGGCTCAGCTGTCTGTAAATGCGCTGTAGAAATAAAATTGACTCGACTTGACTTGACAAGTGAATTGAATAACTTTTTTAAAGGATCAAACTGATACGTCTCTTCCCTTAATTAATTTCTCTCATAAAAGCAAAACAGAGGAAGGGAATTTTTTTTTGGTCAAATCAAAAACATAGTTTTCCTTTTGACAATCTCCTGTCTGCCCCCTTTCTTCATCCCTCCTTCTGCTGCATGCTGGAAGACTACCGATCCTTAATTGTTGCTGTAATCAGTGTGATTCATATTGCCTCATTAATATGCCTGTTGTTCACACAATCTTCCCACGTCCCTATCCTCACTAATGCATCCCTTCCGTCCTGCACCACTCCTTTCTCCATCTATTCACTTCCCTTTCTATCGCGCAATCCGCTGCACAATTCCCCCATTTGCTCCCATTTCCATCTATTTATCTCACCCGCTTACATGACCCTCTCCCTCCCTCTTCTTGTTCACTGATCACACATAAATTAACATTGAAGGCTTCCATAATTGCTTATGTAAAAACTCACACTAATGCACACAGCGCTCCCTATTTAACGGGTCTAATTTTATCCCCCAGCACCATATCACCCTCCCCACTAATACGCACGGTTTTTATGCTAAATGATTGATGTCTCACCATACCACATTTTCCACTTCATTAATAAAAAATGGTGTCTTTATTTATTAATGGGTAATATACATATACATGTATTTATGATTCAATTAGGGTGGCGATAGAACTGCGGTCAGGAGCTATGAGTAAATTTACTGTGTAAGCTTTAAGATCTAAGTGCTTTGTAATGTATCTGTATGGGGAATTGCTCCTCTTGCCTTGGAAAACTTGATAGTGCTGTACAGTGAGGAGGGCTGTGCAGAAGGTACAATTGTTTAACATGGATGCTTCCATCAAAAGAGGGACCAAAATAAAAGTACTTTAAATAACGCAAGAGAAAATGGTTGAATGAGTATCATAATTGAGAAGCAAATAGATAAGTGAGGGCACAAATAGTAGCTAACACAGAACTTCATCTTCAACTTCAATTAACTTTCAGAAATGACTGAGGCCATAGTAAAATCGTACTAAACGTGCACCAACAACGGTAACAAAATTCTCTCTGGCTGCCCTGCTACATCACTGGATGGAGAACCAGGTTTGATTTGACCGCTTGAAGTAATGTCTACTCATCTTGTGTACATAAAAAAAAAAAGTTCTCTGAATGTGCTCATGTCATTGGTTAATGGTGAGTAAAAAAGGTAAGTCCGGCGAATTTGCTTTCACGGAATTGAACAGAGTGGGTCAGTTGTATAACACTTGGCATGAATTATAACACCTGTTGTCGTGGTTACTCATGAAACTGTCAAGAAAACTATTATTACTGCTGAAGCCAGTTATTTGTAGGAGTTTAATGATTAAATCAGTACAGATTGAAACAGAAAATTGTGCTGACTGGCTCTGAAAAAAAAAAGTCTGAACACCATCTACCACATCAGCATTAAATTTGAAACAAAGCACCTAGTTAACACATTATTGCAATAAAAATCTGCAAGTGAGTGAAGATCACACACAAAGTTTTTAACAAAGGGCAAGCCCTACTGCAGTCAACCTTTAAAACCAAATTATAGACAAATCTTTTTATTTAAACGGATGTGTGTTTAATCTTTGCGTGTGTTAAAAATGTAAACGCTGCCTGCAGTGTGTGTGGACTGATTTTTCAGAGCTCTATTTTTTCTCTGAGCAAATGAGTCAGGAAGGGTGATAATCAGATTGAATGAGAATGACATTCTCATATATATATATATATATATATATATATATATATATATATATATATATACATTGTCATCTTCCGCTTATTCCTACACATTAAGGGTCGCGGGGGGGCTGGAGTCTATCCCAGCGTCAACGGGCAAGAGGTGGGGTACACCCTGGACAGGTCGCCAGTCCATCACAGGGCCAACATAGAGAGACGAACAACCATTTACACTCACATTCATGAAGAAGCTGGAGTACCCGGAGAGAACCCACGCAGACACAGGGAGAACATGCAAACTCCACACGGAACCTTTTTGCTGTGAGGCCACAGTGCTAACCACTGCACCACCGTGCAGCCCTACATATATATATATATATATATATATATATATATATATATATATATATATATATAAATATATATATATATTTATATATATATACACATATATACATATATACACATATATATATACACACACACACACATATATATATACACACACACACATATATATATATATATATATATATATATATATATGCTCTGGCTGAGGAGGTGGAGTTGCTGCCATTTTTGACAAAAGTTTTTGACAAAAGTTTCGTAATAAATTCCAAACCCAAAACAAGTTTCAATTCATTTGAAAGCTTGATTCTTAGTTTGTCTCATCCAACCTGGAAAACAATACAACCACTCTTATTTATTATTGTTTACCACCCTCCTGGTCCTTACTCTGAATTCTTATCTGAATTCTCAGAGTTTATATCCAGTTTAGTTCTCAAATCAGATAAAGTCATTATTGTTGGTGACTTCAATATTCATGCGGATGTTGATAACAACACTCTCGGTACTGCATTTATCTCTCTTCTGTACTCAATTGGTTTCCATCAGTCTGTTCATGAACCCACTCACCGCCACAACCACACCCTCGACCTCGTTCTAACATATGGAATTGAAGTTGAACATCTAGTTGTATTTCCACAGAACGCGCTTTTATCAGACCATCAATTAATTACTTTTGAATTTATTCTAATCAACTGCACTCCACTCAGGAAAACAGTGGTTTCCAGATGTTTATCTGATCAGGCTGTAGCTAGATTTAAGGAAGCGATTCCAGTGGCGCTTAATTCAGTGTCATGTCCCATTGTTACAGAGGAAAATGTTGTCAACCTTAGTCCCTCCCAAAATGATCATTTTATCGATAGTGCAACAGGCACCTTAGGATCAACTTTGGACCATTTGCCCCACTAAAAACTAAATCTATCAATCCAAGGAAACAAGCACTTTGGTACAATTCAGAAACCAGACAGCTTAAACAAAAAACCCAGAAGTTAGAGAGAATATGGCGCTCCTCCAAACTGGAGGAGTCTCACATCATCTGGCAAGACATCCTTAAAAGTTATAAGAAAGCCCTTCGTATCCACAGTATCTCGACACCAATAGAGGAACACAAGAACAACCCCAGGTTCCTCTTCAGTGCTGTAGCCAGACTGACAGAGAGCCACAGCTCTACTGAACCAAGCATTCCTGTTTCCCTGAGCAGCAAAGATTTCATGGACTTCTTTAATGACAAAATTGTCCTTATTAGAGAAAAAATTCACCTCCTCCTGCCATCAGCTGACAACATGGCACCTATTGCCTCAGAAGCCTTAGAGCAGGGGTGTCCAAACTGGTCCAGTAAGGGCCGGTGTGGCTGCAGGTTTTCATTCCAACCAAGCAAAAGCAACACCTGATCCAACAAATGAGCTGCGTGGACACAGCTTAGTTGATTTAAGTAGAATCAGGTGTTGCTTTTGCTCGGGTGGAATGAAAACCTGCAGCCACACCGGCCCTTACTGGACCAGTTTGGACACCCCTGCCTTAGAGGCTGCTGGAGGACCAGACGTACACTTTGACAGTCTTTCTACCGTTAGCCTTGATGAGCTCAGTTCAATCATTTCCTCCTCTAAAACATCCACCTGTCTTCTAGACCCCATCCCAACCAAGCTACTTAAGGACTGTCTACCCCTCGTTAGCACCTCCCTCTTAGATATGATCAATGTGGCGCTGTTATCTGGTTACGTTCCACAGTCCTTTAAAGTGGCAGTAATTTGACCCCTTCTCAAAAAAGCAACCCTGAATCCAGAAGTTTTGGCCAGCTACAGACCAAAATCAAATCTTCCTTTTCTCTCCAAAATTCTGGAGAAAGCAGTTGCGAAACAGCTGTGTGACTTTCTCCATAGCAACAGCCTATTAGAGGATTTCCAGTCAGGGTTCAGGATTCATCATAGCACAGAAACAGCACTAGTCAGAGTTACCAATGACCTCCTACTAGCATCAGATGAGGGACTGGTCTCTGTGCTGGTCTTATTAGATCTTAGTGCAGCTTTTGATACCATTGACCACCATATCCTTCTACAGAGACTAGAACATGTCATTGGCATTAAAGGAACTGCACTTAACTGGTTCAGGTCATATTTACTAGGTCGATCTCAGTTCTTACTCACTAATGATAAACCCTCGGAAACCACTGCAGTCACTTATGGTGTTCCACAAGGCTCTGTGCTTGGACCAATCCTCTTCACCCTTTATCTGCTTCCTCTCGGTCATATTATTAGGAAATGCTCAATTAATTTTCACTGTTATGCTGACGACACACAGCTGTACTTATCAATGCATCCACATGAAATAAATCAGCTGACTAAACTGGAGGCCTGTCTAAAGGAGATAAAAACTTGGATGAACCTTAATTTCCTTTTATTAAACTCTGATGAAACCGAAGTCATTGTCCTGGGCCCAAAACATCTTAGAGACACCCTATCTATTGAGATAGGTACCCTGGAAGGGATTACCTTGGCCCCCAGCACGACTGTAAGGAACCTAGGAGTTCTCTTTGATCAGGATCTGTCCCTTAATGCCCACATTAAGCAAATTTCTAGGACTGCTGTCTTTCATTTACGAAACATTGTTAAGATCAGACACATCCTGTCTCAAAAGGATGCAGAAAAACTAGTCCATGCCTTTGTCCCTTCCAGGCTGGATTACTGCAATTCCCTCCTATCAGGCTGCACCAGTAGGTCCCTAAAGACTCTCCAGCTGGTCCAAAATGCTGCTGCCCGCGTGTTGACGAGAACTAGTAGAAGAGACCATGTCTCTCCTGTACAGGCCTCTCTGCATTGGCTCCCTATCAAATTCAGAATAGAATTCAAAATTCTCCTTCTAACATACAAAGTCCTCAACAGTCAGGCATCTTCATATATGACAGAGCTAATAGTCCCCTATTATCCAGCTCGAACCTTTCACTCTCAGGATGCAGGATTACTGGTGGTTCCTAGAGTTTCTAAAAGTAGAATGGGAGCCAGAGCCTTCAGCTATCAGGCTCCCCTCCTGTGGAACCGTCTCCCAGTTTTGGTCCAGGATGCAGGCACCCTCTCTACCTTTTAGAGCAGACTTAAGACCTTCCTTTTTGATCAGGCTTATAGTTGGACTGCTAAGGCTGGCCCTTAGATATGCTGCTATAGGCTTAGACTGCCGGGGATCTCCCATGGTGCACTGGGATTCTCTCTACTCCTCTCTGTCCTCCTATATTTGTCATACATAAATCATACTCAAACATATTACTAACTCATCTTCTTCTCCGGAGCCTTCGGGCTCCCCTCATCCCAGATCCCGGGTGCTGCTGGAGGAGGCTGCAGACCTGAAGAGGCTCAAGCTGCCACCCGTAGCTTCACCTGCTCATGTCCCTGTCTGTCAATCAGTCTCTTCCCTTTCTCTCACTCTTTATCTCTGTCCCACTCTGTCCTTCTTCATATCTGTCTTCCTCCGATATCTGTCTTTGTCTTGCACCACTCTCCTGCTCTCATTCCCCTCAAACTGTCAAAACAGAAGACTGTCGCCATTGAGCCTGGGTCTGCTCGACGTTCCTGCCTGTTAAAAGGAAGGTTTTCGTCGCCGCTGTTGCAGGATGTGCTTGCTCATGGAGAATTGTTGGGTGTAGATTCATTGAAGGAGTGTGGAACTAGACCTGCTCTACCTGTAAAGTGTCATGAGATAACTTTTTGTTGTGATTTGGCGCTATACAAATAAAATTGACTTGACTTGACATATATATACATATACACATACACAGTATATATAGTAAGATGATATTGCAGAAGCAGGTTGCATTTTTAACAGAAACGATAAAAAAGTCCTTGGTGTGGTTATTTTTTCTTGCAATGTTGACCTAAAGAATGTAGTCCTTTTTTCTACTTTTACTGCTACTGCTACTTTCTAGTTTTTTTGTTTTTGTTTTTTTTTTTTACTTCTAAACAGCCAGACACATTGTTTCAGTCATAACATATCCCACTTTCACATTATTTTTTTGTGACTTTTAAAAGCATTTTTTGCAATTCTGCAGTGATTTACATTGATCAGTTTTGGATGTGAGGTAGCTGATAAGCTAGGGAGCAGTCAAAAGCTTTCTCTTGCAAGGTTGTTTTCCAGCACTCTTTTTGTGGAAGCTTTGTGTTTTTACTCCATGCTGCAAACACAAACACAAGGAACTGAACGTCTCTTTTTGTACCAACTGTTCTGCATTATTTTCTGTTTGCTGAGGGTTGAAAGATTTGCTCAATTTGGGTAGAATACCAGAAGGCCACTGCTTTCCAAGGCTGTGGGGCATTGAAGAAGGGGCACAAAATGCACAAGCCTGGACAATCTATATCTGTGGTCAGAACACCTTCATTACTTTGGGACAGTGGCCTCCCTTAAACAACATTGATGTGTGGTTTCTCGCAATACTCTGAACTAGAGGCAGCAGGCCTGGAGATGTCTTATGAAACAACATGGAGTTGAAGCAAGTCCGAGTGCCAAACAGAACCCAGGACCATTACCTGAGAAAAGTTGGGGGCTTTTGGCATGTTCAACCAGGCTCCTCCAACCCCTGATTTCCACCAGGAGTGGCTGCATCATGTTATGGCTGCACTGAAGCAGCTGTAGCTAATCGTGTCTTTCTAGATAATGAATTGTTTTCCACCAGAAGCAGTGTTGCATGCTGCTCTGAGAGGAATACTTGGCAAGTCTGATTTCAAAATAAAACACCATGTGCAGGCTCCATACTCCACTCCCCTCCCCCCAATATAACCATATACTCTATGTGCACATGATAGAAACACATGAACCAACCCACAACAACCAAATCAGCAGTATCCGAATAAGTTAACCACGCAGGACGGGCAAAACACAATCCAGCTAAAACAATACTTGTGAGAATTGTAGTTGTGCAGACATGATCTATGTCACAGCCATAACCTGGCAGAGCCACACCCGTTGGAAATTTGAGGTATGTAGCAGTGGCCACTACCGGACAGAGGAGAAAGCCGTCTGGCTTTGATGGGTTATAGTCATTCACAAACTGTAGACAGCATTAGGCCTGACACTCAAGCTCAATAAGGAAATGTGAAGTTAAAACACAGACAAAGCCATATCCAACTGAGTTCATCATTTTGGCCATGTAGATTTTGACCAAGGTTCTTAGGACCTATCCAGATAAACAAATAATGTTCTGCTCTTTCCCTATACTGAATATATACAGTGTATACAGTATATACTGCATACAGTGCAGATTTTGATGGAACATAATAAAAGGTTTTAAGTGTAGTTTTTTCCCGCAAATCTTTTTCACCTCAAGGTGTAACTGATGACATTGAATAATTACCAGAGAAGTGTTTGCTCACAACATTATGTCATGTTCCAGATCACATCATTCACTCATCAACACTGGATACTGTGTCTGGTTACATTTTACCTCAGAAACCAAGAACAGTGTTACATTGGGCATTCCAACATTTCACATACATCTGCTTAACAGCCTAAAAATAGGCCTTGTAATTTAAATTGATTTAAAATTCAAGAGCAATTTTAGGGTTGTAAGGGTACTGTTTAACTTAAGAAATAAGACATTTTTTTCATATATATTTATTAAATTCTGTTTTTATTCATTTATATAATCTTACAACCCCCCAACCAGGGCTTCTTGACCACCACCTTGGGAACCTCTGATATACAGTACAACAGTGTGTTATGGTGAACTTGATTAAATGGTGTATTTGATTAAAATTGAGAGCAAAATCTAAAACAAATCCTCATTCTACTGTAAGTTTTGTGTGTTCTCTCTTATCCATCCATCCATCCATCATCTTCCGCTTATCAGGGGTTGGGTCGTGGGGGAAGCATCCTAAGCAGAGAGACCCAGACTTACCTCTCCTCAGCTACTTCGTCCAGCTCTTCATGGGGGATCCCGAGGTGTTCCCAAGCCAGCTGAGAAACATTATCACTGTATCCTGGGTCTTACCCCCAGGCATACCACTGTTTGGATGTAGCCTGAACACATCCCCAGGGAGGCATCTGGGAGACATCCTGATGAGATGCCAAAGCCACCTCATCTGACTCTTCTCGATGAGAAGGAGCAGCAGCTCTACTCCAAGCTCCTTTTGGATGGTGGAGCTTCTCACCCTATCTCTAAGAGAGAGCCCTCTGGAGAAAGCTCATTGCGGCCACTTGTAGGTAAGGGTAGGAACATAGATCGAACGGTAAATTGAGAGCTTCGCCTTTCAGCCCAGCTCTCTCTTCACCACAACGGACCGATGCAGAGTCCGCAATAACGTAGACTCAGCACCAATCCGCCTGTCAATCTCATGATCCATCTTTCCATCATTCGTAAACAAGACCCCAAGGTACTTGAACTCCTCCACTTGGGGCAGGGTCTCATCCCCTGTGCTCTCTTTTATTTCATGGTTATATCTAACAGCCTTCTATTTTAACACAAAAATACACTGTATTCAGACACACACACGCAATAAAATAACAGGTTTACCAGCCTCGTAAATCAAATCCCAAGAAGGGCGCTCATTTGCTTGAACTGTTTCTGTCGGGCAGCACTGGCTACTAAATTGGCCTATATTAGCAGCAGTTTCTTTTTCCTTTTTTTTTTTCTTATGAGAATGTGTGTGTGAGTGTATCTGACCGCTAACCTAATAGAAGTCAGTATAACTGTGCTGGCAGAGAGCACACAGCGACAGGGCTAATAGAAAGATAATGAGTCCGTCCATACTCACGGCTCTATTAAATCTCTCCTTAATACTCTCTCCCTGGAACGACGGGTATATTAGAGCCCTGCTCCTCCTTTATGACTGCAGCATTATGAGGAAAGTGAACCATCAATGAATATTCATGGTCCAGCAGAGCTAAATATCTCTTATAAACAGTTCCTCACTGTTTCCTCACAATAAGAATAGAAGGTGTTTCCAAACCCAAGAACTAGGGACCTAATAATGCCTGTGGGAAGGATGAAAAGTCCCCCTCAACCGAGCCCCAGATTCCTGATATAAAAGATTCAATCACACAGTCGAAAATATAAGCTTGGGGCCATACTGCTATGTAAATGTTATTTACAATTAAATGCCTTTGTCCCCTAGTCATAGCCACTGCCTCCCACTTGTCAGCCACTGTACAGTAGTGTTGCAACCAAAGAAAGAGATGCTTGATGGTTTTTAACATGGCACAAACCTTTACGCAACCCATTGATTTAAAAGCTGTCTCCCTATACATGTGATATTAAACTTCCCAAAAAGAAACAAAGAAATAACAACTCATAACAGGCTACAATATGTGTTCTGTCAGTGGGTTAAGATGGCAGTCAAAGGCTATAGACATGAAACTGTGAAAACTTATGCAGACCTGCACATCTCACTGCAGTGTTGTCAGTTTTGGTGACCCTTTGGAGCACCAACTGAAGGTAGAAACTGCCACCAAACTGCCTACACTTGCACTAGCCTACAGGCTTCTTAGCTGTTATGCAGGCTATTGTTCCATCAACAGCATTGAAATGGATTCATTTGTATTTTTTATTGTAGTAAAATAAGTAAAGTAAAAATAAGATTCTAAGCATGCAGCAACTGAAAGTCAACACAAAGCCTCAGGACAGGGCTCTTGCATGCAGACAGCATGCGGTCAGATACATGATGCCCACAAGGAATAAGGAGGAAAATTTAATTTTCAGTTTTCATTTGTCCTCCACTGACCAACCCTTTGCATGTACTTTGCAAACATACTTGCTCAAGTTTTAAGTGAAGCACCTTGGAACAAAATCTATCAGACTACTTCTTTTTTTTTTTTTATTAAATCATGGATAAGGCACAGGAATGATTCAAATTTTCCAAAAACAAAAGAAGGAAAAATATATGAAATACTTGTATAAAAAATAAAAAAAAGGAATGGCTTGGAAAAATGATCATTTGTGATGTAAATGTTTCACCTCTCACTAATGCGAAAAAAAATATAGCGAATACTAAATAATGCTTCATGGACTCTTCTTGTGCTAAGTTGTGATTCTGTAAATCTGAATCATACAAATACACAAAGTCCAGTTAATGGATTTGTCCCTCCATCATTCACAACACCTTGGAGAAGCAATGTAGCTTTTGTCCAGTTCCACCAATTCTTTAGAATTGAATTTCAGCACAAAACACATACACACACACACACACTCACTCAATCTGCATGGCCCTCTCTATCTCTCTCAAACTCACACATTCAGGATGGCCGCGTGAATTCAAACCCAGAGAGGAAAGCACATAAATATCCAAGAAGAAAGTTATTTAGATATGTGTTGGGGATAAGGATAATGTGATGTCACCTCTAATACTGAGATAGAGACACAATGTCCCTGCCAGTGCCTTTCCTTTACATGTAAACCAGCAGAGGAGGCACATATGAATGACAATGTGGTTTATGTCAGTGCAGACTGACTTATTGGGGATGTGTAGTGCAGGCCAGGCTTCATTCATACCACTGTGTTATTTACCCCTCTTTTTCTATTACCAGTGCATTTTTATTGCAGAAGGAATCGGGAAGATGTAATTGCCTACCAGGTATCTGCTTGCATTATCAGGCCTAGGATGGCATTAACTATAAATAGATAAAGGACATTATGCAGCCATATTGTGTACTGTGTATGTGTGTGGGTTCCTGGCTGGGTGATAATACCAGCGTATGTTTTTGAAAGTGTGTTTGTGCGTGTGTGTGTTATATGATTTATTCTAACTACTAAGTGCATGGTTTATGACAGATAGGATAAACAAATCTATTGTGAGGTTAGAATTAGATATTTGACCAGACAATGGGATAGACTCCATCTCCAGAAGTGACCTGCAAGAACCCAACGTGTGTGTGTGTGTGTGTGTGTGTGTGCATGTGTGTGCGCATGTGTGTTGTATAGGTATAGCATTTTGGAGTGTGTGTGCTTGTATATGTGTAAATCCTTTGGTGCGCACAGAGCAATTTCATTTTTTTATTTTGAAAAGGAAATGTGTGATGTGTGTCCATCTTTCGACATCCTTCACACAAGCTCTGAGCAGAAAGCTGGGTCTTACTCTTTCTTTTTCTTTCTTTCATTCCCTCTCTCTGCGTCAGTCTGGCTGTGTGGGCACAGACAAAGTCAAACTGCTGCTCGCACATATTTGGGCAGCTATTTAATTAAAAGTGGATTACAAGAGTGTTGGGTAAACAAAGATCAGATTAACAAATAGGCCGTCGCTACTTTCCCATTTGCTAATGCAAATTTGACTTGACGATGGGATTGGTCGTGCAGAAGAACGCTCTGCCACTCCGACAGAATATTAAGACCCGGTCTGGAGCTCAAGTTAAGTCGGGACGATTGGCTAAGCCCCCATCCTTATGCCCAGTGTGTGTGTATGTCTGTGTTTGTGTGTGTGTGTTAATATGAGTGTGTTGTCTTGCAAGACACTCTTTGTCATGTATTATGTCCGAGGTGTGGTTCTTGATTTGAGCGATGAAGTTTATGCAGCATGTAATGAACTAGACACTGTGATTATTTTCATTATTATAATAAAAACTAAAATATTTTTGACAAATGCAAATGTAAAGGTAATTTTTGTAATGGAAAAAACATTTTTGAATAAGGTTGAACTGCAAACATATTTCCAGTTCAACCTTATTCAAGTACCAGAGAAAGAAAGAAAGAACCAGAAACCCCTATCACAAATGGACGACCAAGTGCACATTTTCCTCTTTCAGTTTTCTTGTCTCCATCCAACCTTCCATCCATCCATTTCATTCCGCTTATCCTGATGAAGGGTCGCGGGTAGGCTGGAACCTATCACAGTGACTGTCAGGCAAGAGGCGGGGTTCACCCTGGACAGGTCACCAGTCCATTACAGACGGACAACCATTCACACACACAGTCATACCTATGGTCAATTTAGAGTATTCAATCAGCCTAGTCCCCATTTGCATGTCTTTGGACTGTGGGAAGAAACCAGAGTACCTGGAGAGAACCCACACAGGCACAGGGAGAACATGGAGACTCCACACAGAAAGACCCCATGCCTGAGTTGGGATACAAACCCAGAACTTCTTGCTGTGAGGCGACAGTGCTAACCACTGCACCACCGTGCTGCCAGTTTTCTTGTCTCCTATGTTTTAATTTGATAAGTGGTAAATGATTAGTAACTGAGCAAGTTTCTCTTACTGCCCAGCAAACATACTCCACTCATTAAAATTTAATTGTTGCCCTGAGTAAGTTCTGCCAAGTTGAAAACTATCCAACTTCCATCACTTGTACTTATGGACCCAAACATCTAACCAAGACTTAACCATAGCTCATTGATGGGTGGGACCCGATGAGGTCCCTTTCTTAATGAGCTCAACAGTGACTGACTAACATGGTTCTGGAAATGGAAAAAGAGGTCATATTCTCAGCAGAGTGTTTGATTATCAGTGTTAATGTCATAACTATCAGCCCACCACATTCCAGTAAGTTGTGAAATGATTCTATCTGCTCCTGTAAAAGCCTTGAGTTCATAAGATATCAACTGTGCTTAAACAAAAATCATGTTTGATTTGTGATTTCACTGATCACTACTAATCTACCCTCATTTCTCAAATGTATCAGCATAGTGGAGCATGCTGTTACCTTGGTAGTGTTTGCTGACCTCGTCGCAGTCAGCCATTTACGAGAGGTACCTTGCTACAGAAACATGATTTCCAGTTGGACATTTTGGTATTATATATGCACTGACACCAGTGACAGGTTACTTAGCAACAACAAAAGCTCGTCATGAGATGTATTTATTTTAAACAATGCTGGATCTGAGATCATTATGTCTACTATCTTGTACCTTTGCTTTTTTCTGTTTTCCTGTCATCTTTTTCACAGTCTCAAATATTTTTGAGGTCACGATTCATCTGCTTGCTGGTTGGCTCGCTTCCTGCTGTAAAACTTATTAAATAATGAAGACAAATGGGAAATTTACAGCTGCAGTTAGAGCTGTCCTGAATGTGGATGGCGTCTTTTCAACTCTTTATCCACGTTTGCACATGCTGTCTAATGAGGATGTCTCTTAGCAGTGAGTCATCAAGGATCACTGAAAAGATACAGAGCAACAAACATTGTAGGATCTTATCTTATATCCTAGTTTTTTGACCTGTGATATGTTTGCAAGGCATCTTATAGGCAGCTAGCTATGTTGCATGCACAATACCAGAAATACTGTCTTTTGAATTTTTTTGATATGTTTTTTTTTAGATGCATTTACTCAAAAAAGGGAAAAATAAGAGGAGAAAGTGATATTCACAAAGGGGAAAATTATGTACTGGGTTGGCAAAACATGCAAGACTACATCTATCTATCTATCTATCTATCTATCTATCTATCTATCTATCTATCTATCTATCTATCTATCTATCTATCTATCTATCTATCTATCTAGCCAAGTCTTCATCTTAATGCGTGAGCTTACATTTCTTGCCATCTTTTAACTCGACCTCCACATTGCTTGCAACCCCTGAGTCTGTGTATCTGTGAGTTTTGGACACAGTTCGACCTTGCCATGATAGACTGTCGCTGTGTTCATTCCTCTTTTTCAGGACACCTCTCACCTCCCCGGTCACAGGAGAGTGGGAGGAAAAAAAGAAGAATGAAGCAGAGTAGGAGGAGAAGGGATGGATTTATTGATGCGAGGCTTGGGCTCGGGTCGATGCATCAGAGTCTGGATCATGGTGGATGATGAGGCCTCTGGGTGTCAGGGACAACTTCACACAGGGCCACACATTCATCTGTGCCGCTGTCTGTTTAATCTATGCAAAACAAATCTTTTTATAAATCAACTTTTCTTTACTGTTGCTTTTTTTATCATTGTGGCTACATTATTATGTAATCATCATTTATACTTAAGATTTTTATTTGTATTTGTGTTAAAACATTTTCTTGCAGCAGTTGTTCTTTCAAGCTCTTTGCAGAATTACTGAATCGGTAGTGGGGAATCCAGGTAGTGGTCTTGTGACATCACTATGAAACAGGGTAACATGGAAATTCACTGTACTTTGGTCTTGTTTTGATGAGCAAGTTTTATATGAGGTGCGGCTTGTGGGTGGCCAAGACTAACCGAGGGAGTCCTGGACATAAAGAAAAAAAAAACCTCCCCCCCCCCAAAAAAAATTAAAAATGCTAAACAAAATTAACACACAGAAGTGTGATCAATACAAGTATAATATATGGATGGATGGATGGATAGATAAATGGATGGAGATGAATACATTTTTTTCTTTTTTTAATTGGTACCCGGGATGACCAATTAGATATCAGGGGGCTGCTTTGGAAGCCGATCTATGCCCCTGCATCTGAATTGTATCATACAATTTAACATTCAGTTACAGAGACAAAAATAAGCTGCCCATCAATTAAACATTTATTATCAATGACAAAAAAGTCTGAAACATCTAACACAATAAACGACATATACATCAAATGGTATAGAGAGAACACAGTGTTTTTGTGACACAATAACTGTTTTAGAAACATGGAATTTGGATGTTGTGACCTTCTGCAAGTAAGGTATGACATACTGTACGGTGTTGAACTGCAGTCTTCCATAAGTGGTTTTAACATCTGCAGCTACAGTAAAAGTTTTGGAATGCAATCGTCAAAAACCGAGGGTCAAGGAGTTGACTTTGGAAGCAGGAGTGAATTTTCAATCGGAATTTCAGTTCAGCGCATTTGGTAGTTGACATAATGTATTCCCGATCTACATAGTGAACTGTCTTAGAGCTATTCTGTCAGTGTGGCTAAAAGACTGGATCAAATCATCATTCAAAGAAGACTTGCAAGCCAGTCTTCTTACTGTGTGAATCACTCAGCTACGTTAGCTACAGTATAACAGGTTCAACTGAAAAGGTCAGGGACCAGTGTTGCACCAAGCAAGGGATTGGTGTGATGGATAATCAGTTCTTGATGTGGAAAGGGAAAAAAAAAAAATTGGTACTCCCCTCATTCGCATATTGTTGTGATTATTGTTCTGTATCAGCATATCAAAACATTAGACTGAGAATGAGATATTACACATCTTCATAACATGATTATATTTACATGTATTTAAAAATTTGCCAACCTATTTTATAATTCATTATGAAAATTTGATTAATAATTATTATACTGTATATTACATATATTACTGTGCAGTATTAACTTTCTGATATATTTATACATGTGTGTGCACTACTGTAAAATTTGTTTATATATCTTCAACCAAAAGCCAGAAAAAAATGCAAGCAACCAAGAGTGGCAAGCTATTATGATCAGTGCTCCTGGGTACTGTAGTTTATAAAGTGACGAGAGCTGGAAGGCAAAAAGAAAAAAAAAAAGTCACATCAAAGAGGAAAATTGTGCCGGCCCACTTTGAGCTCTGTGAATAATACAGTGGATGATATTATGGGGAGGCCCATGACGGCTCCTCCCATGATGCTAACATACCTCTGCGTTATTTTCTACTCTGGCAGAACAGGGTTAGCTTTAGATTCACCTGATATAGTCCGAGTTAGAAGGACTGTGGCTGTCTGCAAAGAAACAGAGGGTTCAAACTGGAACAGTGAGAAGGAAGAGAAAAGACGTTGGGAAACCAAGTGATACTACGAAAAGAAAATTTGAATATTGTAGACAGAAACAGTAGAAAATAAGTAAGGACTAAAGGAGTCACAAGGGTGATGCAAAGGACTAGAGGGGACAAACACTAGATCCAGTTCAAGACTTATTTGACCTGAGTTGAAGATTTGACACAAAATAATACAACACATCCATCCATCCATTCCCAGTGTTTCTCCTGGACTGGGTCATGGTGGCTGCAGGCAACCCTGATATCCTCCCTGGGAACACCCAACAGCTGATACTGAGAGATCTTCAGCCCCCTCTATGAGCTCTTCCCTCAATGCTCATGACATAATGCATTACAATAATGAACCCATAAAACTATAAACTTTATGGTTTGCTGTATTTAGATCAACAGACTTTGTTTAATCTGTGATGCATTTTTTAACAGTTTCAATATGTATTTATGAAATACATTTCAGTACCATTTTGTGATGGGCAATGCCTTCACTATTTAACTCTTTCCTCTCCAGTGGCCAGAGAAGCCCTATCCAGAAGATGACCAGCAAACCCCCAAACATCCAGCCTTTTGGCCCCCCCCCCCCCCCCCCACACACACACACACACAGACAGTTGCAAGTCAGTTTTTATACCCATTATGTCAGGTTGTGTTAAAAGTGATGCCATATTTATGTCAGTATAAACAAACAAAACATTATACATAATATACAACAACCCAGAGACTTTGAATGGATGTCTAAATCAATGGAGAGATGGCAGAAGTATCTAATTCCCACAAATTCTCTTGCTAATTATCTAGTTCAGCAGCACTTTAAATTGTGTGTGTGTGTGTGTGAATGGAGGTTGTATGCCTGCAGAAATGCAATGACAGCCAATGGTGACAGCTCCTACAAAACACACATACGCTCACAGACACTTTCTATTCTGGGCTTGTATTTTAAATGCACTTTTTTATAGAGTCTTATAAAATGCAGTTAAGAGAATATAAAACAGAACAAAAACGGACTGAAAAGTCTGAGGAAACATAAAAGAAAAGCAGAAATCTGGTGGACAGAAAAGGAAGCGAGAGAAAGGTTAGAGGGGAAAGAGGGCAGGCTAGGCTACTGCTGCCTGTCAGAGTATGTCAACGTCTCACTTCCTGCTTGTGTGTGCATGTGTGTGTGTGTGTGTGTGTGTGTGTGTGTGTGTGAGAGATAGAGAGTGTCTGCGCACATGTCCAACATAAAATTTTACTTGAAGCAGAGTGTGTGTGTGTGTGTGTGTGTGTGTGTGTGTGTGTGTGTGTGGTATGGGTTGAGGGCAGCAGATGGGCAGGAGGGTAATTTGGTTTGGCACTAATGCAGGGCTGAGGATCTATGCTCTGGGTGAGAAAATGTCTCATTCTACACACACTCACACACACACCCCTTCCAATGCTGTCTAAATGGAAGCGAAAGATTCAAGGGAGCCCTGCTACTTCCTGTCCTTCTCCCCAACCTCTCAGAATTCCCCTGTACATGTCCACATGGTTACATCACTGCATATTCCTCATGATGTGGGCACAAAAATATGTTTACATAGTTTAAATCTGGAGACTTGTGTCACTTCTGAGGACAGAATATAAGTCCCCAAGGAAGCAAGCTTGTTTTGTTTGGCAAGTAGTGTTTGTGCTTCAGGTACCTCACTATAAAGTGTAAGTCAATATTATGCCATTTTACATGACTATTGACTTTGCACACACGATGAAGAACATTTTGTGCATGTATTTTTTACATATAATTGCAGATTCATTCATGTGATGATCAGATAAATGGTTGTTGAAAAGATTGAGTCATGGGCAAACACACTGATGTATTTTTTTGTTTTTATAGTAAGATGCATGGATATTTCTGTGTGTTGTTACACTTTAATTTGTGAGTGTGTGGTGGCCTCACACCCTGTCACAGCTGCTCTTCATTCTCCTCTTCCTCTCTTCCGCTCACACCACCAGCAGGGCGATTATAGTCACCACCGTCACCCTGTTTACACCTTACCCCTCCACCAATTACCAGGCTTTGACACCCGGGCTGTCACCCTCGGGGTGTTGGGTTGTGAATAGTGGAGGGGCTGGGCTGAACGGGAAGACCACTAGACAATAACAACACAATATTTAGTGCAATTAGTGTACATGCAAACACATTTTCTTAGGACAATATTAAAATATTCCGATTACAAAGAATGTCATGTGAAAAAAAGGCTGACTGGTAACAAGTAGTGAATGATGCTGATGACTGCGCATAGTGATCATTTACTCTCTCTTTGATTGCAATATTACTTCATTCGTCAAAGAGAACGAATGAACTTGTTAGAGCAGGGTTTGACCACTAGGGCAGGGAACTGTTTACATTTGACCAATACTGGTACCTTGAATTCAGCGCTACGCAAATACATAAGCAATACATCTGAATTTTATTTTGTGGTTTGTGGTGTGTCATATTGAATGATTTAAATTAAGATGAGTTTTAATGCATGTGTGCATGTAGGAAAGTATGTGTTGTTATAGAGAAAAGCCATGTGACAGTAAATCAGTCTGTTGTTGAAACGCCACATGTGGGTCCCTCAATGTTGCAATCTCAACTAATAGCAAAAAAACATAGACAATGCAGTCTCATTACCCTACTGTACATGATGTTACAGAAATGGTAAATGGATTGCATGTATGCTTTTGCACACACTAATGGATGAGGATTTCTCATAATGCACGAACCAAAAGTAGCTCTAAGGGGCTTGGTGTCTTGCTCAAGGACATGGATGAAATAAAAAGCAAACCAACTACCCTTTAGTTATTAGACAGACAGAGGCCCCTCAAGTAGTAGGCTTTGGCATGCACTTGGTGTTCTTTCTGATGATGTAATATGCTAGCTTCCTTGCTAAATGGGTTTTATTAGCAATGGAAATGCTGCATGCACTGACTGGACTGTATGAGCATTTTGTTCGTCATGCACTATTGAAATAGAACTTTTAAAGATGGTTGAACTTTACTGGTGGCTACCACATGAAGATGTCAGTTACAGCTAACTGAAGAGGATCTTAAATATATATGGCAATAGACTAATTGCTTTGTACAAGTACATACAATAAAACTGGATTTTAATCGTTGACATAGTTTATGCTGCATTGTAAAAAGTGCATGTTTACACTGGAGTGGAAGAGTTTGTTGTAATCTGCAGTGCTGTGTGTGTGTGTGTGTGTGTGTGTGTGTGTGTGTGTGTGTGTGTGTGTGTGCGCGCTGCACAAGCAGGTAAGTGTGGTCTGCTGTGTGATAGGGTGGGACAGAGGGCTTGGCCTGCAGCGCAACTATGATTAATGGACACAAACACACAAACGCTATCGCTCCTCTCTTTGCCATACTTCGGTCATGTCTTTTTAGCCCCTGTAAAGCAATCACACTCACACACACACACACACACACACACACACACACACACACACACACACACCTTTAGTAGCCTGCATGAAACACATGATTTTGAGGTAGTACTCTAGCAGCTACTGTTATGTTACTGTCAAATATTAGCTAAAACAGGACAATGGAATTCAGTTGTGTGCATGTGTGTGTGTGTGTGTGTGTGTGTGTGTGTGTGTGTGTGTGTGTGTGTATGTGTGTGTGTGTCTGTGTGTGTGTGTTAATGAGCTGACCTGTTTGGTCCACCTGCTCTTCCCCAGCTGGCCAGGCTGAAATGAGTCGGATGCCGTAAATATCTGGAGGAGGCTCCACTGGGCTTTACTTCACCTCTCTCATCCCACTCTCTGCATCCCCATTTCTGCCCTCTTGTCCCTTACCGTGTCACTTCACCCCCATCCCTCCATCTTGTGTCCCTTTGCTCATCTCCAACCTCTATTCTTCCTTCTCTGTCCTTTCTACTCATCACTCGTTCTGACCTCTTTCTAAACTCTGGTTCACTGATGTTCTCTTGCTGCCCCCTTAGATGGGGATATGGACATTATAAAGGAAACAAAGGTTAAGTGACAGTTGCCAAGGACAGTATGTTGGCTAAACAGCTCACAGAATAGAATAGAACAGAATAAGCCTTCATTATAATTGCAGAATACAAGTACTGCGCAACAAAATTCCAATATCAGCCTGTATGAGCCCATATCAGGCTCCACATTTTAACTTCCTAAAAATTTCTACCACAGAAAAAAACAGTTTGACACACGATTGCCAAATCTTAATTAAACAAGTAGCTATTGGTTGTCCTTAAAGTCGCTTAATGACATCATCAATTAATTTGCATAATATGTATTTATACATAATGGACAATGTTTGGAAGAGAAAGGTTAATCATCATCAGAAAGGGACAAAAAGTGAAAAAAAAATTAAAAAACTACGCTACATAATGTTAGAACTACAAATGAATATTTTTCTGTCCATTGTTTTTTTTTTTCTATATCACAATTCAATCAAAACTTGATAATTAGAAAAAATAATTAGAAACAAATAGTAGAACTGAAGATAATCCTCTAAATTTTATCTCTGAAATGCCACACTTTTCAAAATAACTTCATGAACTCAGAGTCATGTGGATCTTGACGGGGGGTTCCGATTGCAAAATTGTACTTGTGACAACACAAGTATTCTAAGACCAGAAAAAGTCACTTGCTTTGACAAGAGGCGGCACAGTGGTGCAGCGGTTAGCACTGTTGCATCACAGCAAAAAGGTTCCGGGTTTGAGCCAGGTCTTTCTATTTGAGTCTGCATGTTCTCCCTGTGCCTGCGTGGGGTCTCTCTGGGTACTCCGGCTTCCTCCCACAGTCCAAAGACATGCAATTGGGGACTAGGCTTATGGATACTCTAAATTGACTGTAGGTGTGGCTGTGAGTATGAATGGTTGTCTGTCCTGCGATGGACTGGCACCCTGTCCAGGGTGTACCCCCGGTGACCCTTAACGGGATAAGCGGTAGAAAATGGATGGATTTGACAATTTTAGAGACCAAGGGGGTCAGTGAAGTTACCAGATCTACGGACAAAGTCGGCAAGTTGGCAACACCTGCGAGATCAGCCAGCAGCGGCTTTGTGCATGCACAAATGTGTTGCGAACTGCTGTTTTGAGAAAGAGTAACTAGATGGGTCTGAATAGTTGCTTAATAAAGGAACAAGATTGCTAAATTGGCAGCACTGGTTTCAACTGGTGTTCTGTCGGCAAAATGGAAGGTGTTTGGTGTATTTAGTGTGTTAGTGTCACAGTAAACCTAAACAATTAGAATATAATATATTGCTTGAGTAAATGTGCCTTCTCTAAAGCACACTGATCCAAGTGAATTATCCAAACTGATTTGATTTATTGGGGCTAACAATTACTTTAGACCATCTAGGGCTGTATAAACATGATAGTTTGAATCATTGGTCTGGAATTCCCTGAGTTGACTCCAATTTCTAAATGAAGCTCAAACTTTACACATAAACATTTAATCTGTGGTCATATCATCTAATCAAACCCTTCAATTTGTAAACTTAACAGTAGGCTTGGTCGGCTGTAGTGTGTGGCCGCTGGCCATTCACGGCTGCTGACGACATCTCACTTTTACACTTAACAGAGATTCAACCTGGAGGGGAACCTTAACATGATTTACTCACCAAAGGCTATTCTTGTGGGCAGACTCTTCGTGACAAATAACCAGCAGTGAAGACGGCTAATGAATGAGAGGGCCAGCTAGCATGGTTAAAAGCAGTCACCAACCCCACGTCACCAAATCATCTTGAAATATTCCTCCTGCTCAGGGGTCTATGTAGTTATTACAAAAAATGAACCGGAACTTGTTTTCAGTGAAGCTAAAAACATATTTGATCTAAAATTCCCTGCTAGCAACACCTATCATGATGGACAGCCAAATCTATATTCATTCTGAAGACTCTGAGTTGAGTACAACCCTAACAAAGACTTTCGTCAAACATGCATTGAATCCACTTCAGAAATGGCAGTAATATTTAGGATTCTATCCTGTGCAGAAGTTGTCCTGTTACGTGTAGGAGGGGGGAGGAAAGTAGACCCAAGGCGCAGACAATTAGGATGGTGCACAAAAGGTTTTATTGAAGACGGGGAAGCTTGACGACTTGCCTCGTGACGGGAGACCGACGACTTGCCTTGTGACAGGAGACTGATGAAATAAGGTTAGTGCCATCTTGTACAAACACACGCAACACACGACAAACTAAACGCAATGGACCCAGATCAAACAGGGGAAAACAAGACACAGGTGGTGCAATCACCCAGGTGAGACACATAAGGTAATCACAGGAGGGAGGTCAGGAAGACAGGACGTGACTACAAAATAAAACAGGAAGCACGAGACAGGGATCGTGACAGTACCCCCCCCTCCCCCCAAGGGCTGGCTCCCAGATTGCCCAACAACAAAAAAAACACCAGGGTGGGTGGAGGGTGGCCAGGACGCGGGACAAACCCAGTGAACAAAACCGAAAACACTCATCCTTCATGCCTGGGGGCTGAGCCATCACACAGAGTCAGGGGGGCGGCCAGGGGGCCGCACCAGGAGGCACAGAGCACCTGGGGGGAGGGCCAAGGTGCCGTGAAGAGATATTGGTCCTTCTCGTAGTAGCTTGACTTCACTACAAACTACTGAACAGTACTTTAATGAACTGGGTTATGCAATTGATATGTGTGTTATCACAAGCCATATCCTGCTGTGTTAAGGGTAAGCATTTATGTTTCCGGGGTTAGTGAATGTGCAGTTAAAGTGTTGACTGAGCGGAGTGCCTTTGAACACATCTGGTGAGAGAGGTGCGACTGTGCATGTTCTTGCTGTTTTTATGGGGAACAAAACAGACGCTCAGGTGCTCTTGTGTCCTGATGATCGGAGTGAATATGATGCTGTGGGGGGAGTGCTAAAAAGATGTTTTGGACTTTGCACTGCGGCTAGCCTGCTCTGCTGTGAGTTGCACAACTGACAAAGACCACCAAGGTAGTCACTAGGGGATCTTGTTAATGATGTTGAAAGGCTGGGTCACCGCACCTTCGCTCATATGCCTCCTGCCATCCAAAGTGAATTAGGCCATGACCACTTACTCCAGGCACTACTGCTGACTGACCTACCTGTCCAGACACTACTGGCTCCCTCAAGCACAGAGGGGCATCATGGCTGACAAATGATGTTGATGGCCAGTTGGAGCAACATGTGGTGCTGAACTTGGGTAGAGGATTGCAGGTACACCCTGATGATGGTTGGGGGGATGTGCTGTTCTACGGACACAGATTCTTCAGCAACCCTGGGCAAGCCTGATTTGGTGGGAAAGGGAGCAGCTGTTTGTCCCGCCGTGGTGAAACTGCACTGTCACGGGGTTTGCTGCCCAGTGTATGTTGCAGATCTACAATGTGGAGGACAATGTGGGCTGAACAGATGTCATCAAACATCACAACAAAACTGCCCATTCAGATGGCCGAGCAGGTAGCAGTGGACAAGGCCCTGTTCAGGCAGGACACATCGAACCTTCCACAAGGTCTTGGGCCTCCCCTGTTGCCATGTTTCCCAAGAAGATGGGTTGACCATCGGTTCTCTGTGGATTTCAGACCCCTCAACAAAGTGACCAAAAAGGGACCCTACCCCCTCCTGGATATTGCTGAGGCCCTGGACATGGTGGCAGGGTCTTCCTGGTTTTCTTCACTAGACATCCGCACTGGGTGCTGACAGGTCCCCCTTGCCCCAGACACCAGGCCTAAGACAGCCTCCATCACCGACATGGGCTTATTACAGTTCAAGGTCCTTCCCTTTGGCCTCTGCAATACCCCCAAAAGGTTTCAGAGGCTGATGAACAAGGAGCTGACTGGTGTGTTGCGTACTTGGATGACATTCTTGTGCATGGCACATCCTTCGAGTCAGCCCTCACTGCTCTCCGGCAGGTGTTGGAGAGGGTGACGGCAGTCACTTCACAGTCAGGACTGACCACTCAGCCACACAGAAGTTGATGACCTTCAAAGTGCCAGAGGGCCAGCTGGCATGCTGGATCGAAGAGCTGCAGGCATATGCCTTCACCGTGGTCCACAGATCAGGCGTTCAACATGGAAATGCAGATGCGTTCTGGCTGCAAGATGGGGGTATTCACAGGGGATGGAAGTAACCAGCTACGGGTGAGACTCAGTGGCAGGTTGTGGTGCCAAAGCTTCTACGGGGGTCGGTGCTCCAGGCAGAGTCAGGCCACTTCAAGGTCAGTAAGACACTCCGCCACGTCCATCAGGGATTATACTGGGGCCAACAGGGGGGACGTGGAAGACAACTGCTGGCACTGTGATAGCTGCACAATGAAGAGGGGCCCCGTGGACAGATATTACGCTGAGCTCCAGCACTGCCTAGTGGGGGCCCTCGTGGACAGAATGGGGATTGATGTCCTTGGGCCGTGCCCCTGGACAGAGAGAGGGGAAACCGCTATATCCTCACTGTCATGGGTTACTTTACGAAGTGGCCCGAGGCAGTTTGCCAGACCAGGAGGCAGAGACCATAGAAGACGCACTGGTGGGAGGAATGTTCATCAGGTTTGGAGCAACTGAAGTAATTCACACAGACCCAGGCAAGAACTTCAAGCCCTGGATGTTTACAGCCATGTGTGAAAAACTGGTCTCTGACAAGACCTGCACCACACCCCTCCACCCTCAGAGGGATGGATTAATGGAGAGGTTTAATCATACACTGGCTCAACAGTTGTCAATGGTGATGGCAAAACATCAACAAGACTGAGATAACCATGTTCCCCTTACTCTGACGACATATTGTGGGTATGCGGTACACTCCACCCCCTTCTCTCCTGCCCTGCTCATGCTCAGCAGGGAGATTTGGATTCTAGCTAAAATGATGGTGGGCAAGCCAACCAGACCCCATGCTCTGGAGCATGCTCTAACCTTCAACGTTCTTGCAGTGAGTTGACAGTGCTAACCACTGCAATACTGTACCGCCCCCAATAAAAACCCATTTGAACAAAATAAACATTCCATTGTGCATTTGATTAAAAAATTATTGTTGTAGTTATCAGCTCAAAACTACAATTTACCAAAATGTGGTTGAACTTAATTATCCTGTTTCAACTTCGGAGTAGCAGGTTCTTTTGCATTTTTCATTCAAAGCAGTTTTATAATATTACCACAACTTTTACTCCTGAGGTACTCAAATTTGGTACTGAATAACAATGCATATATTGATACTGCTACTGAAGCAACATTTTGGTGCCTTAAAAGTGTGAAAACTCAATATCCAGTCCATTTGTAGTAGCAATAGTAGTAATCACATTTTGTCATCACATTATGATTAGAAGCCTTTCATGTTTTATGTTGTCACTCTGGGTTAGACCAGGTGTAATAAAAGTAATTCGCCTTTCATTTCAGAAAATCAAGATATGCTGTCCTGGAAACTTAAAAAAAAAGTCTGTGAAAAATCATTGACTTCATGTTCAGCCCATTAATGTTACTCAATGAAAACAAAGGAGGCTAAGTTAAAATTCTATCCTTTTAGTTTTCTGAAAATGAGCTCTAAATGGTTCTTTATTTACTGCATAAAACCTGTTGCAACCCTGACGACAGTCAACTTCCTGAAGAGGGGGGAAAAAATACAACAAAACATCATTTATTTAACACATGAGGAAACACATTCGCAGCACCGTCAACACAATGCATCTGTAGCTGAATAATTCAACAGTAACAGACCCTCTCATATGAAATAAATGAACTTCGAATAGAGTGAATATATTCAGGAATAAGTGTGATCTTGGCGCACACTGCACTGCTGCAGTCATTCAATCACATACTTCTTATTTATTAACTCTATGTTTGATGAGGTATTTAACATATTTTCAGAAAATTAACAAAGAGGAGCAGATAAAGCAAGTTGTTCAGGAGATCAGACATGTCAAGAAACACTTCCCCTTACTTCTTCACAAATTAAAAATGAAAACATTTAATTTTCAATTATATGCTCAACATTTGTGCAGTACTTCTTCATTAACCTTGCTAATGTATAGCAGATAATATACAGTGAAGGACATCAAAGAGAGAATTCTGTATAAAGCATGTATAAATGTGTTTTATAAGATTTTATTGTGACAGATCATAAAAGTTCTTGTTGGAACTTTCTTTGATCAAAAATTTGAGTGTTATTGACAACATTTAATGAAAATTCTATGCTAATGCATTGACTCACACTAACTTACACTTACAGTTTAAATCTACTGGAGTGACAGGAAAATCTTAACTGTCAGGTAACGCACATCAGACAGCACTTTTAAACTGAAGCCTCCATTTTAAGAATATTTTGGCAGTGACATTTTATTATTGTATTAATCATTCACTGTGAAATAACATTTTGAAGGACTGACATTCTTCTGTCATTTTAAAGTTTCCTAAAATATGAAAGTAAAGGTTTGAGTCAGCTTTCACAGATTGATGTCATTAGTTACGCCTCTGAACCATAGCCTGGAAATGTGTTTTTGGATTGTCCGTCCGTACATTCAGCCAAACACTCGTCCCTATATCTATCCAAACATTCATCCATACATTGGGCTGTCCTTTCTCTATACTTGGCACAAACATGCAGTGGGACTTAAGGATGACCTGATAAGATTTTGGTGCTCAAAAGTAATTGACACTGCACTTGAACACTATATCTCAGGAACATTTTGAGGGATTCTTTCAAACATGACACAAACATCCACCGGTACTCAAGAATAAACTGGTTGTCAAAGGTCATTGTCACACAAGGTGCACATCATAGATGCAAACAATGGCAATTCAGTATTTTCAACTTTCTTGAATATTTTATATCACATGTTGCAGCAAGGGGCGGCGAGGGGTGCAGTGTTTACCACTGTCGCCTCACAGCAAGGAGGTCCGGGGTTTAAGTCCCCTGTGTGGATCTTTCTGTGTGGAGTTTGCCTGCGTGGGTTCTCTCCAGGTACTCCAGTTTGCTCCCACAGTCCAAAGACATGCAAATGGGGACTAGGCTATTTGGATAGTATAAGTTGACTGTAGACGTGACTATGAGTCGGAATGGTTGTCTTTCTATATGTGTTGGCCCTGCGAAGGATTGGCGACCTGTCCAGGGTGAACCCCGCCTCTCGCCCGAAAGCCGCTGGGATAGGCTCCAGCCCCTCCGCGACCCTTAACAGGATAAGCAATAGAAAATGGATGGATGTTGCAGCAAGCTACTGGTAATTAATCTATGTGACTTCTGGAGATCAGAGTCCATCAGTGTTGCTTCTAATGTCATATCTCAGTTCAGCAGTGATGAAATATGACAATTAGGAGGACACAGCAATATTGACACTTTTCTAGTAGCTGGGTATTTTACCTGCACACAAAAATAGTAAACACGTCGCTTGAAATGTTTTAGTATGGTTATAACAATACAAACTAGACAGAAGAAAATTCTCAAAACTAATTAAAACCGTATCCTCTGTGAACATTTTCAGAAATGAAACACATTTGCAGTTCGGTATGTGCTAATTTCGGCATAGAATGGTATTTCTGTAAAGTAGAGCAGAGTCACTGTCTTAGTTTTGGTTGACCAATTCTGATACATTGCGTAAGAACATAAATATAAGCCTGGGAAAAGCTTTAGGAAAGCTGTAGCTAATTTGGCCAAACCACATTGTGACCAAATTAAAAACAAAACTCACACTGAGAAGAAATAACAAATCCCAGACTAATACTTAAGAGTCAAACTGAGGACATCCCAGACCAATTCTACATTCCATTATACACACAGTGCTGGATACACCCTTGAAATAGACACGACACAGTTCACCAAGCCTTTCCTATGCTAACATTGAATGTGCATAGGTTTACATGTATGTCATAAGTAAGATAAAATATAATTAATTGTAAATTATCAATCAGTGCAATCAAATCATTTACTGTAAACTGTATATTGACGTCCTAGTTTGCAAGAGAGAGAGAAAGAGGGGGAAAGGGAGTGAGAGCTAACTTGCTCTCAGTTTTGAATGAGTAACAACTGACATGTTAGGGGACTGTGTGTGTATATAAATATATATATATATATATATATATATACACACACACAAAACCTACACATACACATACACATATATATGCATTTATGTGTGTGAATCTACAAGAGGTGAGTGTGTGTTGACACATGCAACACTTTTGATGGCTGTATAGAGTAAAAGTACACATTTTCATACACACTTTGAAAATAAACAGCGGTGTATAGAGTGTTTGTGTGTTCATAATTCTGTGTCTGCATCCATGTATTATCATGCACACTTGCTCTGGACTCAATCCTCCCACCTGCACTCCAGTGTGTGTGTGTGTGTGTGTGTGTGTGTGTGTGTGTGTGTGTGTGTGTTATATAGTACAGCAAGTGTGTTCTCAGTGTGCCTTTATGCAAGGCAGGTGAAAGAGGTAAATTGGGCCGTTCCATCATGCGATGCGGGGAGGCCAAGCTGACATGCTGATCAGGTGTGCATGCATAATGGCCACCAAAAATAAGCTCTGTGAATAATGTCCACCTATCCACAAAAAAAGAAAAAAGAAAGAATAGTAGAAGAAGAAATGCGGCGATCTGCTCTCAGTCTGGCTGGGATCTCATCCATCTTAACAATGAATGGAAATCAGAGACAGACTGCCACCGACAGGGGCCTCCGCAGAGCCCACTTACATCTCTCTCCCTCTCTCTTTCTCTCTATCATCCCTTTGTACTTTGACCATTCCCTCTCCCCTTTTTCCTTCTCCATCCATGGCTGTGATAATATATACATACACATACAGTAAATCCCCCCCCCCCCCATTGCTTCCCTCTGTGGTCAAAAGTATTGGGACACCTCCATGGCCTGATTTAACTGTTACTGGGTGATATGTCACTGTTGGACCCCTAATGACCACCTTTATTTCCTGCCCCTTAAACCATATGTGTGTTGCTATTAAGTACAATGCAATCTGGTTCCATGTTTTTCAATGTAGTTAATGAATGATGCCCTTTATTTAGAAATATGTACCATTTAAACAGTACAATAAACCTTTGGATGACAATCCCCTCAATGACACAGGCCTGCATGACAACACAACCAATTTTACACCATCACCTCCTGATATTTTTAGGGGTATAAGGTAAGGACATTGGTTAATAATGGTGGTGTGCAGTATTATCAAATCAATTTTTTTAATGTATATATAATTTGACCTCTGAGCAACCCTGAGAGACAGATAAATAGACAATGCACTGATTTAGTCTTAATCAAACCCATAAAAGACACAAAAATATGAATTTATAAGTGAGTCACAATTTGATTAAAAGCTGGAATTACTTATCAGTACCTGGTGAAATACTTTATTCTTGATTTAACATATTTGTTGTCAGACCTTATCTACTCATCCAGCAGTTATAAAACAACATGGTTATTGATGTGTTTGTCATTGTGGTGTCCTGGTCCAGCAATCTCTCTTTCCCCATTCTGGGTTTGGTCTCAACTTTATGCTACATTAGCTGCTAAAAGCTACAATTGAGCTGAAAACAATATGTTAGGGGGCTAAACAGAGAGAACTGAACAATGAGCTAAAACCTTCTACAAGGATCCATAAAGCGGTTTGAAATTAAAGTTTTCCATTGATATAAAAAAAATGTCTATGCCCTTAAAGTGGTGTCTACTTCAAGGTCCGTTCTTTAAATGCTTCCTTTTGATGATCCCAATGTCAAAATTTGAGGTATTTCAGTTTAGTTTAACATGGTTTCACCCCTATTTGTCATCCCCTTGACGTCTATGGCCGACGTTAAATGTACCCCCTCTGCATCCCATGGTTGCGTCTCTAACATTCTAATCCATATTCTGCAGTTTTATATTCTGTCTGGTCCAATTTGCTTACTTATCTAATATTCTTTGTGTAATTAGGGTTAGAAAATAGGGGCCAGACTGTGTTGCCTGGATGGCTCATCCCCTTTCATGAAAATCCAAAAATGAGGGATTTTCAAAACTACAACGCCCTCTACGTTGTCAAGTGACGCAGATGGGATACCCTCAACGACGGCTGTGGCCGTCAGCGGTAGTTGACCGAATGTCGGTCTTTGATGAAGAGGGGCCAGACCATGCTGTTTTGTTCTGTCAAACTGTTAATTTAATGACAGTTTCAATCTCCCTGCAATCCCTAACTTGTTCAATCAATGTAATGAAACTAGAAGCAAATGTTGGGATCCCTGGGAGAATGGTTCACAGGGTAAAATTGTAATGCAGCTTTAGACATCTCTGATCACTTATTTGGGGTGCTATTTAACTTAATGGTTTAGAACAGACAAATGGAACCATAAATGTTTTACGCTAAACAATTACAAAAGTGTAATTGTTTTTTTGTCTTTGTAGTTTGGAAATGGCTGACCTCAACCTGTTCAGGATGAATTGGAAACCCAACAGTACTAGACCTCACTAAAGCTTTTAGGGGATGAATGGGAGTAAATACTGGTGAGAAGCCTAACCAGAGTAATCTGTGCACATACTTTTGGCCATATACTTTATCTTTGACCTGCTGTTCATCAAGCAAAAAAAAACAAACAAACAAAAAAAAACACCAATGAAACTTTATCAGCTTGATGCAGATTTTAATCTCACACAGACACAACAGCAACAACAAAACTCATAAGTATTAGAAAAACAGGTAGTCTGACGACTTTAGCGGTGCTTACCTTCCACTGCATCTTTTTAACTATTCTTTTTTTCACTAAACAAATACACTTTATTTCCTTGTTGTCTCCTTTACCCACACTTGTCTCTCTCCTGGGTAAAGAAACGAGTTGGCAGTATAAGTGTTATTCATAGCCTGGACAGAGGGTGAGTTTTATTGCAGGCAGATAAAAAGATATCGTCCTTCTGCTGCTGTCTACATGCACTATGTACACTGTCGTTAATATGAGATGTGCTTCTCAGCAGCAAATAGATGTGCAATTAAGATAAGGCAACAGTGTCGCTTTAGCGTGAAGAAAAAGAGTAAAATATAAGTAGTGTACTTTATGGAGTACACTTGGAATTGCCAGTATGTCTCCAGTGAGAGTGTGGGAAGACACATATATCCGTCTGAATATTGGTGTCTATAAAGATTGAGTCTCAGTATTTCTGATATGCGATATATTTAAAAGATCATGTGTATTTTGATGAATAAATATCTGTGAAGGATTTCATGACTTTTGATTTACAGTGTTCCTGAGTGGCAAAAAAAGAGAAAACACAAACAACACTTGGGAGGCCCTTAAAAGCATTTGAGCCTGGATTGACCGTGTTAATTATCAGGCAAAAATTCAAACAACTTGTTATTAAATGCCACAAATAATTTTGACAATATCTGTTTGAGAATCTTACATATTATGGGAACCGTGATTGTGGGGTGTTATGTAACTTCATTTTAACAATTCTGAAAAGGCCATCAAAGCCCCTTTTGGTTGAGCCTTTTTTGGTTAAGCTTCTATCATGTTGCACATATCTGCATGTTAAATATCCAGTCAAATGATGACGTGTATTGTTAAGGGTATCAATCTAGGTGAACTCACCTGGTAATTATATCAACAAATCTAAAGTTTAGTGCACTTTATGAATGGGGGCACCTCAGTTGGTGTAATTGATAATGTTGATGTTGAAAATGCATTTAAACTATTTGACTTATTTTATTGATGTCTAAATCTGTTAAACTCGGCTAGAGGTAGTATTTTTTTTCTCCTTCAATTTCAGTACGGAGATGATGACTGCGTGATGTCATTTTGGCTCCAGCCATTTGTTCATGGTTAACAATGATAGCGGCTGCAGCAAAAGGCAGTTCAATTTGTTTGGGAGGTTCTCAAAGACAAAAATTATGAGAGAACTTCAAATTAGTGCAAAGATATAGTTCTTGGTACACTGTACACTGTGTACCACAGAGGTATGAGTGCTATGGGTACCTTAAGAGAAGGCTCAAGGTGGTCTAAAATGCTCAACACATGGAGGATAGGCTGCCAGAAAATTCAAAACCTCCAAAACTGAGGCCTCCTCATTAAATTAACATTTGTTTTGTGTATGAACCTGATATAAAAAGATGTAACATTGTGTATGCACAGGAACATTTCTTGCAACTCGATACTGGAGGTAACCCTTGAATTTCATTGTGTTTTGATTGAAACACTTGAGTTGTGCACCATTATCTCTTACACATTGCACTTTGTTTATTATGCAGACCTCATTCTTGTACTTTCATTAGAGGCTTAATAGAATTTTGAAACTTTTGGATTTGCACTTCTGACAAATAATTTGGTTCCGGTATGGCTGGAGCTGCCAGTTTAACCTAGTTTTGCACTTTAATATAGTCTTTGTTAATATGTTATTTTGCACTGTTTTATAAAAAGACATACAGCTGTCAAAATGCAATTAAATTGTTATGCCCAGTTCTCCTTTTCACAAAGCTGCCCAAGGGTAAAACTCAATATAAAGGAAGTGGGTTTGTTTACAATGAATAAATAATATTAATAAACTTGGATTTGACTTCAGGGTGGACCAAGGCCATATATGAGTGAAGCAATTCTAACAGAAAGTTAACAGAAATAGCAGTCCACCCCATGTAGCGATGTAGCGTAAGGAATGTCCTATGGACCACCAACACCATCTTGGTTGCTTTTATAGCAACCTCCCTCAGGGGCAGCCAATTTCAACCAGACCTGAGACAAAGTGGACCAATAATCTCTTTGGATGCCTGTCTTAGCATTGCTTTTGAAACAATTAGAGAAAGAAAATCTGAGTCGGACAATTCCCCTTTTCTCCCTCTCTGTGGTCATGGCTTGTCATAGGCCACGTCGGATCACCTCCATCCTCAAAAGTGCAGACCATCCGTAATAATCATCTCCTTGGAATCCATCCATCCCTCCAATTTAAATACTGCCTATCTGTTAAAGGTGGCGATCAGGGGGGGGGGGGGGTGGAGCCTATCCCAGCTGACAAGAGGCAGGGTTCACCCTGGATGTGTGGCCAGTCCATAGCTGGGCCAACACATATAGACAGACAACCATTCACACTCACATTCAAACCTACGGTCAATTTAGAGTCTCCAATTAGCCTAGTCCCCTCTTGATGTCTTTGGACGGTGGAAAGAACACTCGAGGCACAGGGAGAACATGCAAACTCCACACAGAAAGATCCCGTCCCTGAGCCAGGACTCTTTCATTGTTTTTTTCTTTGTTTTTACTACTTTCTACATTGTAGATACATACTGAACACATCAAATATATTTAGCGAGAAATATGAATTATGTAGCAAAGAGAAATTGTTAAATAACTAAATATGTTTTTTGTTGTTTTTTTATTCAATTCCTCAAAGTAGCCACACAACAACCATTCGCATTCACAGCCACACCTACCAGACATTTAGAGCAGCCAATTAACCTAACTTGCATGTCTTTGGACTGTGAGAGGAATTCAGAGAGTACCCAGAAAGAACCCACGCAGGCACAGTGAAAACAAGCAAAATTCACACAGAAAGACCCCGGGTTCAAGTCGGAAACCTTCTTGTTGTGCGACAACAGTGCTAACCACTGCGCCACAGTGCCACCCCTCCTCAGAATCATGACCAGAAAACACATATCAGACACAAAACATGGCAAATTACCACCAGAGTTGTAACAGGATGAAATGACCAATCAGATTTATTTGGAGTCAATACATTAATGAAGGGTGGCATGGTGGTGCAGTGGTTAGCACTGTCGCCTCGCTGCAAGAAGGTTCTGGGTTCGAGTCCCAGCTCGGGCACGCGATCTTTCTGTGTGGAGTCTGCATGTTCTCCCTGTGACTGCGTGGGTTCTCTCTGGTACTCCAGCTTCCTCCCACAGTCCAAAGACATCAAGAGGGGACTAGGCTGATTGATACTCTAAATTGACTGTAGGTATGAATGTGAGTGTGAATGGTCATCCGTCTATGCATGTTGGCCCTGCAACAGACTGGCGACCTGCCCGGGGTTAGCCCCCCCCCCCCCCCCCCCCCCCCCATGACCCTTAACAGGATAAGTGGAGGAAAATGGATGGGTGGATGGGACATTAAAAAATTGAACAGATGTTATGTATGGTGGCTGTTTTGGCATGCTCTGCTTAAATTTTAGTTGCAGAGCCCCACAGCTTTGGTGTTTTGTTTCAGGACCTCTCCTCTGGTGAGGAAAAAAGAAAAGACCCAGTAATAAACAGGTGACTCTGTAAAACATAGTGAACTAAATAAGCCAGATCAGGGGTTGGTACACCAAAAAGAGGATGAAATGCAATAATTTGCTTTCAAACTCCTACCAACTTTAGAAGGCCTCAGTGTGGGGTTTTGACTTTACAAATTTGAAATGACTGAATTAGAAGAGCAATGATTTAATCCCAGTAGAGATGGTGGGGTGGACTAACCCCCCCCCCCCCCCCAAAAAAAAAGAAACAACAAAGTGTGTTGTTTTGTGTGTTGTTAAGTCATCACTGATTGCTGGGACACCGTGATGGAAAGAAAGAGATAATAGAAGCATCTAGTGAAGCAGTGGGGACATAATGTCAAAGAATAAAAAGAGAGCACAAAGGGCAGTGGTGATGAGGAGATAGAGAGAAGAAAACAAAGCGAGAAATGAGACGAAGAAGCGAGTAGAAAGGAAAATGGTTGCGACGGGAGTGGGGAGCGGAGGAGAGAGGAGGGAGTGGTAAAGGATGGAGTGTGGATAGAGAGCAGAGGGGAGGACAGGAGGGAGGAAGAGAAGGCGGTGGCAGTGGCAGGGCGTGTTTCTATGTGTAAGCGTTTCCTGCAGCCGGGGTGATTGAGCACCTCTGCCCTGAACTCTGGGTAATGAGCAGAGAGAAAAGGAAAACTTCTTTCCTGGAAACTTCCCAAATTATTTGGAGGCGTATGGTGGAAGAAAAAAAAAACTACAATCTACACAATCCACCCTCCCGATACTAGATGAAAAATAATGGAATTCTTTGTGACAACCCTTCCAACCTCTAGCTGTATAATGATTTTTTTGCCCCCCCCCCCCTCACCCCCCCACTCCAACCATCCTCCATCCTGGCTGATTCTTTGCCTCTCTCTCTCACTCCCTCAGCCTGTAGTATCCGGGTACATCTGTTTTGCATGAGATGCATAAAATGACAGGACTTAGACAGCCACTGCATCTAGTGACAAAGATTACTGTCAGCCACCTTCGCCAGTTAATACATCATTGCCACTGGTCCGTTCCCTGCCTCTGTCTCCTAGCGACAGCCTATCCCTTGGCGAGGCCCGGGCCATGTGATGAACCCCCCCACCAACTCACACACACACACACACACACACACACACACACACACACACACACACACACACACACCCCTTACAACGCACCTCCCTTCGTTACTCTTCAGCTTACCTTTTTACATTACAAAAAAGAACTGTTATTTTCAACTTTACATTTTTATTGTATTACCATAAAATATTGGTGAGAGCAGAGCATCGGCATTCATATCGCAGGAATTTGATTCTGCTGGTGATTACACCGCCTTTAGACTTGTTAATCTGCAGCTGCAAGAGAAAGAAGAAAGTGGGGGCAGAGGTGGGGTAGAGAATAATATTTGCTTTTGGATATTAGTTTTTCCCCCCTATTAGATACAGGACATAGAAACTTTTAAATTTGTGCAAGCGAGTGGGTGCGAAGGCAGAAAAAGACTGCGAGGGAAAACCTCTTTAACATGCAAATGGTATACATGGTTATCTGATGGTCTACTGGTTAAGAAATGTTGCTTTGGTTGGATGAGTTTGGTGAAGCATTCGTAGACCCTAGATTCTTGTTGATTTATTTATTTAGAAATTAGTACTATCTGGAAAGATAACCCATAGCTGTGAAAATCCAGGGATATGCTGTGACAGTAAAAGAACAAATAGCTTGATGAAAATCATCTTTATCAAAAAATAATTAAATGCAAAATAATGAAATACTTTAATTCACCAACCCCTGGAGTTTTAATTTAAACTAAAAAAAACAAAAAAAGTTTTCAGCTGTAATTGTTTTTTTTTGTTGTTTTTTTTCCCCAGAGCAGGACTGATAGAATTTCCCAGCCTATAAGACATGTTTCTTAGAATAAGAAGTGCAAAAAAAGTTCCAAAACTCCCATTATCCAATTTATGTTGTTGACTTTTTTCATATGTTTTTGTTTTATTACTAATCGTTGGGGCGCACTGCCGGCACCTTTCAATCAATTTCAGAAACCACCAATTATCAACAGATATCCAGGACACAAGTTCCTCTTCCTCTCTCCACTTGTAACCAATAGTCTGGTCAGCAACTTGAAGCAAGATTATGGAGTTTTAATTGAGAGATGATCTCTATGACTGCATTTTTCACACAATAAATTTGATAAACAAAAAAGCAAAAACCATTATCTTGAGACAAATCCTGCCCCATGTTTACACATTGTGCATTCATATGCACAAACAGTTTTGTAGACATTACCCTCAAATCAATGGAGCGGTGTGAAACCGCTGAAAGGAAGTGTGTTGTGGGGATTAGGGTTGTATCATTCACAAATGATTACTTTTGAATGAACAGATCCTTTGGGTGAATCAACTGAACCAAATCACTTACTGAAACGATTCGTTCATTTCTCAGTTGAGCTGAAGCTCCCCGTTACAAGCAGATGATGCAGCAAGCAGTGTGTCTTACATGATTGGCTCCCTGCAGTCAAAATGACTTGCCAGACCCACAACATCACTTCCAAAGGTGGATGTGAGCATTGTGAAACAACACACCTTCAGGCTCCTTGTTGTTCTAAAAGACTTTTCCAAGAAACTCAAACTAAAAATGTGTCCTTAATGACAATAGATGGTAGAAACCAACTGGTGCTGCTGCTGAGACCGAGGTGCATGTTTAAAGATTCATGGTTCTATAAAGGTACTGCACAAAGAACATGAGTCCTGAGTTATGGCTTAGTAAGTTCAAGCACAATGTCAGACTCTAGATCAGATCAAATAATATTCAAAATCTTTTTAATTTTTTTTCTTTGTTATCATCTCACACTTTCCTAGATTCCGTGAGAAAACTTTTAAAATCTCAGAATTGATAAACAGATTCCAGTGGGTTTTTCAAAATGACAACACCTCTGGAACCCAGGATCATCATGAGCTGAAGCATGAATGGTTTAGCTGTGCTTCAGTACAGTGAGTTGGATTTTTAAGTTTTAGCCGCTGTTTGAGGACAAAGAAAACAAAGAAGTCAATGAGACACAACTAAAAGTACGAAGAAAAATCTTGCAAGAGGACCTGGAGTTGAGAACATGTTTTTATGTCAAGCTACTATTTCCATGGCCCAGAATGACTCTTGAATGAGCTCAGCCTGTCTGGTTTTCATTTACAAGGAAGACAAGATGAAAACGGTTGAAGAATAAATCATTCTATCCCAGAGGAGGCTTGTGCAACGTGTTCAATTTTGATGATGAGCATATTATAGTAGGCCTAGTGCGTACAACACCTCAATCATAACATTTACTCTCCGGAGATACTGCTGTATTGCATCACATTACATTATATTTATGTGTATGTCATCTACTGCAGCCCTGCTTATTGTAAGTCCTTGGACTTGGAACCAGCTGGTTCAACATAAAGCACCTTCCTGTGGCCAAACTAGGTCGTGTGAGGATGAAAAGTTATGACATATTTAATGCTTTGTTTGTGATTGAAGATCCTACATGCTTGCAGCATTTCATTAGGTAACATTTTCAGATATTTTCAGTACTTAAAGGTGATTACATGCAAATTAAGCAATAAAAGTGTTTTTGAGTTGAAGTATTACTTATGAACATGCTGATACCCTTGATTTCTGTTTTATGCCTAACATGCAGTGTAAACTGTGATCCTGATGCAGATTAAGTATTAAATTGCAGATGTAAAAGATTGTCCATCCTCAACACTTCCTAGTTGAAATGTTATCCGCTGCCAGGTTTATTAATACCACCAACCTTTAATATAAGTGCACACACACGCGCGCACACACACACACACAAACACATGCTCACGCACACACACTGATCCCTGCTTTGCGATGCTTACAAAGTGATGGAACAAGACAGAGAGACAGAATTACCTTTTATTTCACTCTGCCCTTGTTCTCATTCCTTTGTCTTATATTTCTGTGCTCCTTCACTCTGGATTTAGTTGCTTTTATTGACTCACGCTGCTTTTCTCTCATCATTATTTCTACCTTTTCCTTCTCTCATCCCTCTGTTTTTCACCCCCCATGTCCCCCCTTTCCCTTGACATTGTAATGTTACTGCACACGACTTTATCTCGCCTGAAAAGGTGAAGCCATGAATGATCTCTCCAATTTAAAAGCACTCAACCCTCACGCTGCCTGAAATGAATATTTTGCATATATTCATGCAACAATGATTCAATTTGAGGATATTATTTGCAAACAGTGGCTGAATTCTCCGCAGCATTAATAACAGAGCAGCAGGCCGACTTCAGCGGGATGAAAAACGCATTTATTCCAACGTGTTTGGAATGAACCGACGCGATTAATTAAAAAGTAAACAATAAAGAGACGAGTCAGATGGCAAAGGAGGAATAGGAAGAAGTTCAAATGACTCTTTATGTCTTCTTCTTGTGCTTGTTTGAGGTTGTTTTTGATGATTCAAGTCACTTCTGATGTTTTCAGGTAAAACACAGAGGTGTTTGAGTTTCATATTTCACAGCATCTAATGAATTAAGTTTTACAGGGTTTATTTATTTACTAATTTAAAAAGAAGCCAAACAATGAGTCAGACAATTAAAATGTAGTGCTATAAGCATGTAAATACATCCTGCACTTAATTAGAACTCTTATTCTCATTGAAATAAAGTGCACAAACAGGTATAATTTAATTTATATGGACAAACGATTGTGATATTTTAGAAAATACGCATAACTTCAAGAGCAACTCCAAAAATCCCACTGTGGTCAATCCCTAAAAGAGATTTCCTTAAGCACACTCACTGCGGTCCGAGACAGCAGAAAGTAAACACTGGCACAATTAGTCTCCAAGCTAATTCACAGGTTCTGCCCGGTTAGGTGTTCAGCAGCAGCTGAGGGAGATAGGGATTAAAGCATTTCCACAAGTGAGCGTTTTCTGTTAAAACAAACATCTGTTCACTGTTTTCTCATGGTTGACTCGCTCAGTTTGGGAAATATTGTGAACATAGTACAGTATAACCTCAAAACAAAACTAAGCAAGGCTTGAATGCATGTACATGTAGAACAATGTCTCAGAGAGCGCAGGTGTGTCATGTAACACATGATTGGGCCCAATCCAAACGGTAAATCTTGCAGATCAATTTCTGTATGCAACATATTAGCGTAAAAATCCTCGTCAAGCCAAGTCAGTTTATTTATAAGCATTTTAGATAGAGAACAGAACGTTCACTTTACAATGTCATTTTCCAGATGTGTGTCTCAAGCAATTTATTCCAAGTCTTGAGCATATCAAGTCACAAGTTATGCCGAGTCAAGTCAAGTGTCAATATATTGCCATCTTTATGCAATACTTCACCTCACCAAGTGTTTATGTTTCAAGTACTACTCAGGGTTAGGTGTCTTCAGGTTGGAAAGATATTTTTTCCCCCTGTATGACTTCTTTGTGACTCTTTAAACTAATGGAGACTGACCACTAACAACAGCAAAACCATAGAAAATTTTTACAAATTCTCAATTGTGTCATTCAGTTCAGGTTTTATTTATCTGTAAACTCAATCCATCCATCCAAACATCCATTTTCTACCACTTATCCTGTTAAGGGTCGTGGGGGGGGGGGGGGGGGGGGGGGTGAAGCCTATCCCAGCAGCCTTTGGGTGAGAGGCAAGGTTCACCCTGGACAGGTCGCCAGTGCATCACAGGGCCAACATACATAGACAGACAACCATTCACACTCACATTCATACCTACGGTCAATTTAGAGTATCAATCAGCCTCGTCCTCAATTGCATGTCGTTGGGTACTCTGGCAGAACATGCAAACTCCACAATCATATATATATATATATATATATGTGTGTGTGTGTGTGTGTGTGTGTGTGTATACATACGTGTTTACCTGCCATATTTGCTCTTGAAAAAAAACATACTATTGTTGCTACACCCTTCATATAATCACATAATTGACCTGACACACAAAGAAGACACTCCAGTAACCAGCCTTAAAAACAAGAGCACATACAATACACATGCAAACATATAGACATATTGCAGAGGACCATATATGAGGGCTTTTCAATATTGGTCTGGAGGCCACATTGTCAGAATGATGAAGGCCTGGGGAGCCTGACAATTCCCCATTCTCTTTTTGTATGTACACGCAACAGAATACAGCACAACATGTTCAGAATGTATTTGTATTTCATACAATAAAATAAAAGCCCATTCTTATAAATAGGCTAATCATTTAAACTTTTTTGCAACATTAGAAAAATAAATTCATTTTTCCCCCAAAATGAGCTGACTTATAGCCCCAAAAGTATATATATATATATATATACATACATATACCTGTATATATTTTTTTTCATAATTTAATTGTACATTATGCCTTTTTAATTCTAACATTTAATATCCAGCAACATGGACATCCATGAGAAAAGTCAAAGGCTGCAAATTTTATTTACCAGAGCACCAGATAGTGCAGAAAGACCAATGAGCCAGGTTCTGGAAATGAACGGGGCCTAGAAACAAACAATTTCTCAAGATTTGGCTCCTTCAAAAGAACAATAAGCTGCTGCCTAACAGAGGTAGCAGAGAAGGACACATTGTGAGGTCATTTGGAATCATAGTTCCAGGATTCTCTTTTACTCAGGTGTATCAAATATACTTTATTGCATTTTTTTTTCAACACACACATCTATGAAAAGGTCAAAAACAAAACAGCAGTCATACAATTGACCTTTGGGGCATCAAGATTGGCTTTAGCCTAGGATCTGCAAAACACTGCAGTAATAAATAGCTAATATGGGTCTACAAGCTTGTTTGTTTCTGCACCTTTAACTATCTCTGATTAACACTGTGTGTAAGTGCATGAGTAAGAAAGTGTATGTAAGATCAGTGTGGAGTACATTTTTAACGATGGTTGGTGGGATAAAATTTTAAGGATTACTGATCAGTTAAATTAGTAAATAATTTGGTTGTAGAATTTGTCAGCGGAAAGATCTAATCCTACTTTTCCTCCTATCCATGCAGGAATGTAGTAGGCTGTGTGCCGGTGTTTGTGTGTGTGTGTGTGTGTGTGTGTGGGGGGGGGGGGGGGGGGGGGGTCTTTACAGAAGTTCTCTCAGTGTGAATCAGTTTCCTATGTCATTAGTCTAGATCCACTCTAATGATGGTCCCACTGGAGCGCCACTTCACACACACACACACACACACACACACACACACACACACACACACACACACACACACACAAGCTCAAATCCAGCCTGTGTTGAGTGTGTCAGATACGAGGGGCTGCGGGTTGCATATACGAGCATATGTATGTAAATTCCCTCATTTATGGCATTATCTGGAGGAGGTATTGTCTCTCCAACGTAATGTATGACTGCCAGGGAAACATGAAAGCGACAGAGAGGAAGAGAGAGCCTCATATGCATGCGGAGAACTGATACGCCATACCATATAATGACAGTTCCTGCATGTGCAAGAAGAAAGGGGGAGCAAATGAGAAAGAGAATTAGAGAGAAAGAGGATGAGAAATTGTGAGATAGAAGGTGTGAGGAGGAACTGAAGAGGCATGGCGAGAGCAGGAGAGAAAATGAGGGAGAGAGGAATAGTGCTTAACTGATGTTCGACTTTTGAAGCTGGGCTGCAATTTTTAATTTTTTGTTTTTGGTTTTTATTTCCGAAATTTCATAATTTGGCCAGTTTAACTTTGGGGTAGAAAACACTGATTAGATGAGCCAAATCAAGCTCTTGAATGGTAAATGAACCCTTTCCTAGACTACTCAAAGCACATTCATTCATTGTTGGCAGACGTTGCTGTGAAATGGGCCAACCTAATCAATGCTAAAACGTTCAAACACTGATGGCAAAGACATCAGGAGCACTCAGTGGGTTGGTGTCTTGCTCAAGGACACTCTGACACAACCTCTGGAGGAGCTGGGAATCAAACCAGGAACCTTGAAATTACAAGATGAGTTTTCTAGGATCTTTACAGAATTTTCTTTTTTAAAAGAATGATAGATGACAAACAACAGCAACACAGAGACAATCATTCAAGTAAAATGTCAGAAGCAGAAAAGAAAAGTTATAGAAACCAAACTGAACTGCTTATTACAAAGTTTGATCCAAATTTGGGGTTTAATTCAAATGACTCAGTGTCAAAAGCCAAATAATTCCCACTACCACTCTTTCACTCACATTCCCAAACCCTTTAAAAGAAGTTTTTAGCTTTTAATATAAAGCTACTGACAAGTTCTTACTTTTCTATGTGACTGCAATTAAGTGCTTTGCTAGTAATAAGCACATGTATGTCAAAGCAGTTTCTTACGTTTTGAGATAAACATTGATCTGAAGGCTAGTTATAACCCAAGAATAACCACTTTGGGGTGAATTGGCACATTTACTGATACTGATTGTGATATATGGTATACCGCTTTCCTGAAATCTTTGTATTCACACTCCCAGACAATAAAGTTGTACCTTCTGAGCCACAACCGCCTTACTTATATCTTCATTTTGAAATATCGACATGTTCGACGTGTTCCTTGAAAACATTTGGAAACAAAGGGGGACAGAAAACTAGCAAAGTGTATGTAAGGTCTCTCTCTGTGCTCAATACACAGTGCTTTCACTCAAGTATGAGCATCCCTACGTATACATGCACTATGCTAGTTTTCTGTCCCTCTTTGTTTCCAAATGTATTCAAGGAACACGTCGAACACGTCAGTATTTCAAAATGAAGATAAAAGTTGTGTATTTCTACTTGCAATCACATGATTGCTGTAGTTAGGACCTCTACTTATATCAGCATACAAGATCAATATTTTGTTGTAAAATAGTTTATACAATAGTATAATAATAATAGTTTAACAGTTTATACAGGTACATGTACACGATTCATTGATTCATCAATTAGTAGATTGACAGATGGAAAGGAACAAATAATGGATTTATTAATTATTTGAGTCATTTTTCATTCATTCATTAATGCACATATTTAGGTGAAGGATTTCAATACCCCCTCTGTCACCGATGGGTGGTGGATACGACCTGTCCGTTCTTTTAGGACGATTTACAAAGTGTCAAGTCAGCACATTTTGGAAACTCAATGGTTAACATTAACTTTTTATCAGTTCTCATGCAGATTAGTTTATCTGCAGTATGTCACATAAAGACATGAGGACACCAAAGGCGTGTTCACACCAAACACGACAGAATTTTTTTGCGCGGTAAATTTCCATGTAAATTCTATATAGAGAGGTGATTAGATGCAAATTTGTGTGTATACTCGCACGGCGACATGAATTACACAAATAAAGTGATGTGAAATTCACAGCGCTAATTTTGCTATTTAAATTTTGTGTATTACCGTCTATGCGCAAATTGAAAATATTCAACTTGCGCGACAAATTCGCGTGACGTTGTGTCCAGAGAGCCTATCAGTGTTGAGATTCCCCTGGTGTCAGTGAAGTCACATCAACGGTCCTGGCACCTGTTGCTGGTGTCCAACCGTGATATCCTGGCACCAGTTCTCGCCAACAGGTGATCGAACTGGGCCCTCGTCAGCCTGCAGTTCCACTGAAAATGACATCCTGATGTCGTTACTGTAGATCTGGTGGTATGGATCAGTGATTCAATTTCTTGCTCATTCCTGGTGTACAGCTTGATGTCATCCATGCAGAGCAGGTCCTTGATTGTTGCCCCACTTCGGAATCAGTATCCGTAACCACTCTTTCTGAAGATCTGACCAAGGGGGTTCAGAACAGTAGCAGTGACAGTGCATCTCCTTGGTATAGCTCAACTCTCGTGGGTCTGGTTGGTTGTTATTCTCCTGCCACAGAGAGTACACTAGAGTACAAGCTAGATATGGACATGGAGCAATACCCTCAATGGACTAGTGAGCATCATATATATATGTATCCATGACTGGCTCAGATTTGTCATTGCAGGAGAACTGATATAAATTAATGATGACCATTGGGTGTCCGAAACATGCTGACCTGACACAGTGTAAATCATCCTAACGGAACATACGGGTAGTGTTCAGCATCCACTGATGGTCGTAGAAGTATTGAAAACCTTCACCTAAATACATGCATTAATGAATGAAAAATGACACAAATAATTAATAAATATCCTACTTGTTCCTTTACATCTGTCAGTCTACGAATTGATAAATCAATGAATCATGTAACTGTACTTGTAAAAACTGTTGGGTATTTTACAACAGAATATCACATTTTGTTTATCTTGTATGCTGATATTAGCAGAGGTCCTACAGTAACTACAGTAATCATGATTGAAATTAGAAATACAATATTTCTCTTTGAAATGTTGTCGAATAGAAGAAGAATTGGACATGAAAAAAGTCTAATTGTTATTCAAAATAGTACTTGAAGCAGTTAGTTACATTCCTCCAGTTCCATCTTAAAGCCATTTTGGGATTTTAGATATCCGATATGCCAATGCTATCAAGTTTAGAAGATTTTTTTTTTTCGCAATGAAAATCACATTTAGTCCCGGGTCTTCTTTATTGATGAGCTAAGAAGAGACGTGAAAGAAAACAGACCAATATTTTTAAAAAATGACCAAATACCTGTTGATACTCAAGACATGCAGTTATTATTGAAGGCAAGCTTTTTGCCTGTATACATCCAGCAAGACATATTTACAAAGAAAACACAAGTGACCTGGTCACTCTGGTCTTTTTGGTAAAGCATTCTGAATTGCAGATAGTTGTGGTGCATTTTCACTCCAGGCATGATTGAGAATGCCCGCCTGATGTGTTTGCCACAGTTTACCACTGCGTATGGCACAGCTCGCCGATCAGACTGTCATTCATACTTACACTGTAAATATGGGAAGCAGTGTAGTGGAAGTGATCTGAAAATTACTCCGCCTCGTGCCTCAGTGACGAAATTAATAAACAGAGGCATGGGAGCGGAACAGGTTTTGACAATGCAAGTCTCTTTCTCGTCACATCCTTTCTTCTCGGCCCCGCTGCCCTATTTTCCTCTCCCTCTCTCCCAACTGTGGCCTAATAAGGCTCAATTACACGGGGGTTCTTTCATTCATTATGGGGATGGGCCTCGGCTTCTCTTTGTGGACTCCTAATAAATACTAACGCAGTGAAATAGCTGGGGCCGTGGTTTACTTATGAACCCGTTAATAACCGGGTGCCGCTTCCGTGATGAAAACAGCTTTTTCAGCAGCTTGTCTGGCCACCACGCATACACACAATAGAGGGGGGAAGAAATGGAAAGCTAGCACTCTAGTTAGCCTCTGAGACAATGCTTTGGCAAACAACAACCGTTGCAATTAGCGCATCCACGGCACAAGGGTAACCCTATACGTCTTTGTCTGTTTCAATAATGCTGAGATGCCAATCAAGGTAAGAATTAAGGCCGAGGATGCCATCAATTTCCCTTAACCTGTTTTATATTGCTGTGTGTAGGTGAATGCTTGATAGATTGTTTTTGTCAGGCGATTAATAGTATCGTCGTTAACGACAAAGGTTGAAACATACGATTTGGGTCTAGAGTCTGTGTTTGTATGTATTTGGAGACCGGAAAAAATATGCCCATTGTCACAATTTATGTCCCTCTCACTCACTTCCTCTCCCAGGACAGACCTTGATATCTAATGCAAATCATACTCCATACCACAAAAGACTTTCAGCTCGCTTCTGTTCATAACATCGTTGACGCATACACACCCCTCCTCTCCACACAACAGCTCAATCTGCCCTCCCAGAGTCTGTACACTGTCATTGGGAATCAGACAGACAGGCTCTTTATGGCAGTCTTTACGACTCCGACTGAAATAACTGTATTCCCCGGTGGAGATAGAGTGGTGGTGGGAAATGTAACTGTATACATTTACTACAGTGAGAGAAGGAGGGAGAGAAATGCGCAAGATGAGAAATGTCCCACCCTGGTCAATCAGAAGGGTTGTATTCATTAAACATGCCCCCATCTTTTTTTTTGCAGTCTCTTTCATGGACCTTCCTCGGTCTGGCACGTTTCATCTGTCCATCTTCTTATCTCTGTGTCGGAGTCTATCCACTCTCTCAGGTTTAAACCGGTAACCGTGGCAGAGATTGCCGTCCGAGGTTGTCTTCCGAGATGAAAGATGGCACGGCTGTGGCGCTCGGGGACGTTCGCACCCTCTGTGACACACACACACACACACACACACACACACTCACACACACACACACTCTTCCTTCTCTCTCTCTCTCTCTCTCTCTCTCTCTCTCTCACACACACACACATTCACACCCATGTTCGTCCTGCTCTTTCATTCACCACTGAAATGGTCCCTGCCTTGGCTAATTTACATAATACACTTCTGACACCTTTACTTTATTCATCAATCACACCCAGGCAGCTTCTCCAGGTCTGGGCTTTTGTCTGAGCATGTCTGTTGCTGTGTAAGGCTAGGCACAAAAGATTAATTTCACAGCTTTTTCCCCATTCTTCCTTTTCTTCTTTCCCTCTGTCCCTCATCCTCCCTCTTTTTCCCCTCCTTCGTCCTCATGTCCATCCCTCTTTTTTTCATTTCCCTGCCACAAACCCTGCAGACAGATGACAGCTAGATAATGAAAACAACAATGCAAGCATCTTTTTTCCCCCTCCTTTAACTCAGGTAGGTTGTATTCCTAGAGTCTCTTGAAAGTATATCACACCCCTTTTCCTTTCTTACTCCCTCCCACTGTCTCTCTATCTCGTTCATCTTGGTCTACATCTGGACCATCTGTTTGCTATTTTTTCTTTCATCCACATCATCCGTTCATACTGTACTTGGACAGATGAGGAACACATTCCCTGTCAGTCCTCATCCTGCTTTCCTCCACCTGTCCAACACAAGGAGCCCATCTTTTCTTTCACTTTTTTGTTTGTTCTTGAAATTTAAAAAATAATGTGCTGGTGGGAGTTTGAAGATTTTTTTAAACTCCTGAGAAGAAAATAATAAATCATCCCATGTGATTACAACAATAAACAGTGTGTTGTTTATTAGCTTCCTCCTCCGTTATCGACCCACAAGCGTGCTTCACATTTCAATTACCTGAAATAAATGAAATAGGGCTTGAAAATCTCACGCTTGTTCATCAATGGAGATGAGAGGGCAACTGTCGTTCAGATATCAATTTTGAACAGATGGGTTGCCATGAGGGGCCATATCTTCCTTTCAATTAAAAATCTGAAGCAGTCATTGTCTTAACCATCATGTGAAAACACACAGATGGGTTTTGTTTGTGTCCATCTCAGACTGAGCCTTTTGTTTTCCAATTAAGTTGCTCATTGGCCACCAGTGGATAACTGTGGTTTTACTGGGCAGCTTCTACCTCCACGTGAAAGATAATTCAAGCTCTTGCACCAAAAGAAAAAAACAGAACAAAAACAAAAGACAAACAGTGAGTAGGCCCATGATGCTAGCGCTGCAGTGGCTCTGAGGTCAAAGTAAACAAGCATTTCATAGCCTACCTGACTGTAAACGTTCCCTTGACCCACCCCTGCTCAGTCTTTGCCCTTGCCCAGTGCCCCTTCACCTCACTCCACCCCCATTTCTCATACTGTGTGACATCTGAATCCAGCCAACAGGATAATTAGCCCCAGAGGCCAGTTTAGTAGGATGGAAAACAGGATTTCAATGAGCCTTCTGCACCAAATAGCAGTTGGCATCAACACTGCTTGACCCTACCCTTTTTTCCATGAGAGCATCTAATTTGTGCCGAGCAATGAGACTATAACATTCATCAAATTAATACATCAAACTATGACAAACAGTCATGAACCCACCCACAAGGGGTGTGTGTATGTCTATAATTTGAGGGTCATTGCTAATGTAGAGGCTATGAAAATCAGAACACACAAACATAACATTATAACGCTTGCCAGATTTAGAAATGGTTTACTTTAAGGCATAAACACACTCTGAGTTTATATTGCTTGCAGTCCAGTAATGAATGACAGTTTTGTTCCTTGACTCTGATTTTGTGGGTTTTCAGGTTCAACACATTTTTCTATGCAAGGACAATAAAGTTCATTTAATCTGAAAAGTCAGGCGCATGATTACTGTCACACTCTTCCTTTTCATCCCAAGGACTAGCTCTTCTTCAAGCAGGTGTTTAGAAGTCTGGGCTAATACCCTACCACTGCCACCACGCAAACACACTCATCCTTTTTCCATCATTTGTTCCCTCCCCTCCATTTCTCCCTGAAGAAAATTAACGCTCTCCTCCCACCCCAGGTGGTGTGGGGAGGGGCTGCAGGGATGAAGAGGTGGGGAGGGCGGAGGAGTGTTGAGAGCCTGATTTATCTGAGCCTGTCAGGCCCTGAGAGGCCTCAATGTGTGTGTGTGAGTGCGTGTGTGTGTGTGTGGGGGGGGGGGGGGTCGGTGTGTTTACAGTGGGTGTAGAGAGAGAAGCGTCTCTCCCACCTTGGCCCCTGGGTTGGCATAGCGGAAGCCCCTCTCTGTCTCATTAGGGTGTTTGTGTGTGTGTGTGTGTGTGTGCGTGTGTGTGTGTTTTACACAGGGGTGCAACAGTGTGACAGTTCAAAGTGACATTCACACTCCCTTCTCTCTCTCCTGTCCTCCTTCTCACTGTTACACACACGTACACAAATACTACACACACATGAAAAGAGGGGAAAAGGTGTCAATATGTGACATTAGTCTTGATGCCTATATGATACCTTGGTGGTACATATGGCAGCTACCCCCCAGATAGATAGATAGATAGATAGATAGATAGATAGATAGATAGATAGATAGATAGATAGATAGATAGATAGATAGATGTGTATGTGGATTAATGAACCCTTTGTTGTGTTGTGTTTGTGTTGCTATTCATCAGTAAAGGGGGTTCCGTGACTCCATATTTACAACATTGTAAATAATTCTTAGCACATTTTTAGCCAACTATTCATCTCCCCAGGGATAATATATGTCCCTTTTTCACAATACCAATTACCCACTGCTTCTAAAAATCCTTTTTAACCTTGCAAAAATCAGGCCAAACTCTTGCCAGATTTAGTGAGTGGCTATGTATATCCATATGAATATATATACACACCACTTTTTTTTCTTTTTTTTAAAACCTGCTATCCCCTTTTAGGGAGCAACTTTATGTTCTTCACCAGGAGATTTCATGCATGCCTCTTTGAGAGGATGATCATGAAAGTGTGTTGCTGTTTTTATTGTCTAGACAGTGACAGAGAGTAATGAGGCAACATGAACACAGTTAGTACTTTTGAACCTATGAGCTGATGTTCTCAATGTACAAGCCTTGGTAGCACAAGCCCCCACCCCAAACCACCTGGAGATACCATCCCACTACAAGACACCAAACAAGTTTTCAAAACTGTAGAATTGAGGTTTTCTACACTTCCAATTATTGTTATTCTTGCCTTCACAGGATCTCCATTTGATATCGGCTAGCTGGTTATGGTTAATGAGATGGCAACAATTAAACTTCTTGCCATGTGAAGAGCACACTGCTGCTTGGTCCATCCATATCCATCCATGCATTTTCTTCCACTTATCCTGTTTAAGGGTCGCGGGAGGGCTGGAGCCTATCCCAGCCTGCTGCTTGGTGTTGAATGTAAATTGTAAGTTGATTTTCTTGTGAGATTCTGTAGAGAAGCAATGAGCATCAATTGTATATTGAAGACGGCTGTACCTCCACACCTGATCAGCCTGGTGTACTGGCCATCATGACACAAACAAGGTAGATAGATATCCTGGCTCTGAATATCCTACAAAATGCCACCAGTACACCTATAGGATTTGACCTTTGAAGTCCCTAAACGTCACCCAAGGCCTTTGGATCATCTGACGCAGGTCTCTTGACAGTCCTTCACTCCAAATCTAAACTCAGGATGTGAGTTGAAGGACCCTAACTCTGGAATGACCTCCCCAATCAGATCTGCTCCATCTGTTGACTTCTTCAAGTCCTATCATAAAGCACACTTTTATTCTTTAGCACTTTAATCTCCTTTTTTTAGCTACTGTGATCTGTTAGTTCCAGAGAAAATCTATGTGCAGCAGTGTATTGTGAACAATAACCCACTCTAAGCAGAAATTCCAATTTACATAGAAATGTAAAAACATGCAATAGCATGGTGACACAGTGCAGGAAATTGTCGCTATCGGTATATATTTTCCATGTTTTCCTTTGCTCCTCAAATATCAGAATGCTGCAATTCTACATTACCATCAATTAAAGTTTGGTTTGCATTTTGAAATATCATTCAAAAAAGTTGATGTAAACAGCAAAAACTGTAAAGAATCCCCCAAATAAAGTTTTATGATGTGACTGCCCAGCTTTTTATAAAAAAAACTGTCATCTTTGCTGATATTACCAAATTTTGTCTTCATCTGTGGACAGCATGCAGCATGTCTCGTACTAGCTGTCCAACTGAAGGTAATTACTGAAAACATCCCTCCATTTTTTTAGTAACCTACAGCTCTTCTTCTTCTGTTCCTTTGAGAGTTTTAACATTGGCTCTAATGGCGCCTTCTAGTAGCTTTACATAGCCTTTTTTTAGTTCATTGATAGAGAATGTTTGCTAATATGAAACAAATATTTGTTATTTAATATCACCAAAGTTATGAATACTATTTGTTGATTTATTTTATTTTGCAGCATACGTTTTTTTTTAACTTTTTGAGGAATTAAAAAGGTCTTGGATGTCATTACATTTGATAGCCTGGACAAGACCATGTACTCAAACATCACCTATAGCTTTTGCTAAGAACATTACAAAGGAATCCAGGAAGATTATTATTGTAGCCATTTAAAATCAATTATAGCAAAATGAATCCTACTACTTTTCAACCCATTTGGTTTACACTCGCATTGTGCAGCTGCTTCACCGTCAACAGCACAGTTATTAACCCAGCACCTCCAGTTAGGGCCTTGCAAGTATTTCCTCACATTAGCATAGGAGATTTATTTCACTAAAACTAAGAAGCACACAATTACCACACACATAGCAGGGAAATATGCATATCAAAAAAGCAAGAGCTGTCACATTGTCCTAAGTGTGTGCCCAGCTCTCCATCCAGACCATGTGGTCCACAATTATGTTAAGCTCCAAGTGACAGTTGCTGCTTACTAATTGGACAAATATAGTTATTCCGAGTAAATGGTCATTGTATTCATCCATCATGATAGTAGTGTCCCATTTTGTGAGTCAATGTGTGTTTGTCTTTGTGTGTGTGTGTGTGTGTGTGTGTAGAGATTAAAAGGTAAAGGCCGTAGCATATGGCTGCCTCAGTGAGACTAAAAAGAAGGAGAATGTGTTTTTTAAATAACAGCAAGTGACAATGAAATGATGAAGGATAGCAATGGCATAAATTAGCAAGCAGCTTTTCTTTTCTCTTCTGATTTCTTTTTTCTCAGATGCCCCCCACCCCTCCCCAAACTCAGCTCCCACTCCTGATCTATCTTTCTCCCTTTAAAGATGGGCAGGGTGTCACACAGAAAAGAGGAGGAGGAGGAAGCAAAGAAGAAGAAGGAGGTTGGGGAGGGTGGGGGATAGGCACTATGCAAAGCAGGGCCTCGGTAGCCAAAGTCGGCAGGCTGAGATGAGGTGTCAGCATTGCACGGGCGCACTGATGTATGAATGCGGCGAAATCAAACGCGTCACTCGACAGACAGGAGGGGGTTGGAAAGGTGAAACCAGCTCGCCGAGAGAGAGCAGCTGTACATCTTGTCTTTTTTTGCTGTGTTCCACTTATTTATTTATTATTTGCCTGTTTGTCTTTATCTCTAACTCTCTGCCGCTGCTTACTGTTCTGTGCTACGGAAGAGGCCACAGCCCTAACAAGGTGCACTGTTCACAAAGAGAGAGCGACAGAAATATAGAGACAGAGAGGGTGCATCGCTACTCAGAAAATATTAGCATATCCCCTAAGGAATACCAACTAAATTGATACCGAATGAACTCAACCCCTCCTCTCCTATTTTCACTCCTCCCCCTGCCTCCTCCTCTCTTCTTTTTCTCCCAGACCTCTCCCTAGGTGTCACGGTGCCTTATTCATTAATATGTGTAAATCCTTGTTTTCGTCAACACGGCGGATGGCGGGCAACATCACCGAGGGACACAGGGGGGTTGGTGTCGCCGCCTGACTCTCCAACTCTGGTTCATCGGCTGAGTCTCGTCACTCCGAGTGATGAGCGAAGGGAAAAAAAAAGAAGAGGAAGGGGATACAGAAGTGGGAAGAAAAAGACACAGAAACAGAATCTGTTAGATTAGATGGAGACTTTATGTAGAGATGAAATGTTGGAAGGCCTATGTGGAGTAATGATAACTGCGGCGCATTTGAAGTTGGAAATGAGAGTATTGCAATAAAAGTTATGATGCATTTAAATATGGTATGGACCCTGAGTCATTTTTTTTCAAAGACAAGACAATATTTACAAAATCAATCTCAAAATCATATTTATTAAGAAGGAATTTTCTCAGCAAGGCTGTTACAAAGATAATGAAGGTCAAAATAGTTTCATCCTGCCCCTGTCAATTATGGTCTTCTATACGTTCGCCCCCCACCCAAGATCAGTAAAAGGGATACAAACACAGTGTCCAGCCAGTCAGCTTCTGTGACATCTCCATCACATCCTCGTTCAGGACGAATGGAGCTGCAACACGATAGGAAACAACAGAAATATCATAATCGTTAGATATATTGTTGGTTGTAGCCATGTGGCCCAAACCCCAGCTTTGACCTTTTGTGGAAGTAACATTACAGAGGTGTAAATAGGGATGTTACGAGTAATTTTATTACTGATTTGATCAGTATATTGTTCTTTTGGTCAGCAGTCAAAGTGGTTAGTATTCTTGATCTGGAAATGTGTTAATTCAATTGAAAGAGTTTTTTAGGTGAGGGCTGTTTGGCAGAACAAATAAAATTATTTAACTGTAAAATAGAAATGTATCCATATGTAGCTCAGGTTTTCGTATATCCATGGAAATTAAAACAAGTTATCTTATTTCTGTGTAGGTTCTCATTCATCCAGGTCATCGTAGATCAAAGCGAAGTAAAATCTGGTCAACTGGACGTAAGTTTATCTTGAAGACGTTTCACCTCTCATCCGAGAGGCTTCTTCAGTTCTAGTGAAGAGTGTGGAAACTCCAGCTTATAAATCTATGTGGGAGTGGTCAGTGCTATTGTGGTGGAAACGACCCTCCCGAGACACCTTCCATGTTGTACGTCATGGAGTTTATGCTGCTGACAATGGGTTGGAGCGGGGCACCTTCCTTGTGGATTTTGGGGAGGCCGTAAATCCGTGGAACTGCGTCTCCGGGGTACAGGCGGTGGTACTCCAAGCGGTTGATGATTTCCCCCTTTTGCAGCTTCTGTAGGTGTTCCACCACTTTCTTCTTATAGCTGCTGGTGGGGTCGCGTTTTAAGGTCTCATATGTGTGAATGTCACTGAGAAGAGAACTGATCTTGTCCTGGTAGTCAGTTGTGTCAAGGACCACCGTGCATCTTCCTTTGTCAGCCGGAAGGATGGTGATGTTCTCATCTTTGCTCAGTGCATGCAGGGCCTTCCTTTCCTGGACCGAGAGGTTGGCAGAGGGGACCTTTGCTTCGGAGAGGGCCGCTGTGACCTTGAGTCGTAGTTCGTCTGCTTCTGTGGTGGAGAGGTTGTTCTTCTTGATGGCAGATTCTGTGGCAGTGATGAGCTCCACCGTCGGGAGATGTTTCGGGGTGACAGCAAAGTTCATTCATTTGGCAAGGACGCGTTTCTCAGGACTGGTGAGCTCCCTGTTGGATAAGTTCCTTATCCACCTGTCCTATGAGTCCGCTGGGGTTGGGCCTTCTGCTTTTCGTTCCCAGTCGAGGCAAGACTGGAGGCGAGCGAATTTCCTTTTCTGCCTCTCCTTGCTCTTCTGATGTTGAGATAGTTGGGCTGTCCCAACGAAGGAGGTGACCTTGTCCAAGATGGCGGGTGGCAAAAATGGCGATAACTCTTGATTAAGGTGATCTAGCTTGCTCTTTAGTCCCTCGATGGTGAAATGGACCTGTCTCACTCTCTCGTTGAGAAGCTGATTTTGGGCCCGTTCCAAAATCTTGCTGGCCCTGTGGCCCCTCACGGTGGATCCTAGTAGTAGGCTAGTGGGAATGAGGTTGTGTTGGCGGCATCGGAGGTTGAAACGTAGATGGTTCCTGTAGTCTGCGATTTTCCTTGCAGTCCTTTCGCATTCCCGCACCACACTAAGGATGTCCTTCCCATAGTGTTCGGCAAGATGTCTGTGTAGGTTCACGACCACCCCTGAAACTCCCTGACACCGCACAACGACTGTCGTTTGGGGAGGCCAGGTGAGTCTCGGGAGGGTCGTTTCCACCACAATAGCACTGACCACTCCCACATAGGTTTATAAGCTGGAGTTTCCACACTCTTCACTAGAACTGAAGAAGCCTCTCGGATGAGAGGTGAAACGTCTTCAAGATAAACTTACGTCCAGTTGACCAGATTTTACTTCGCTTCGATCTAAGTTATCTTATTATGATCATTTCAGGACAATGAAAAAAAATAGCTACATGGCATAACTTGCCTTAAAGTTGGGACACTTGTTAAACCTGCCAACTTAACATTTTAAGTATTTTTTCACTGTATTATTTGTTTGTTGACGAAAGAAAAAATATTAATACATATAAGGCTTAACTAACTGGCTTGACTTACCTGGATCTCCCTTTTTTGTTTGGTTAATTTCCAAATGAAACTTTTTAGTTGTCATTTCTGTTCTACATTTTGATGCTCAAGATTTATCATGTCATGTAAACATGTTACATCTGACATTCTGTATTATGCACTGCATTACATATTGCATCAATGCATTTGAATAAGCAACCCCCCCCCCCACCCCATGTGTACTCATGAAGGTATTTAAGATGAGTCATTCCCTTTAAAGTGCACATAAGTGGAACCAGTCACCATCACATTTGAAACCACTTAGTTGAGACAATAGAGAAAGAACACAATTTTCACTGTTGGAATTAAGTGGCATGATTTAATGTGGTGTAGTGACTCCTTTTTCCCCCCACACTAGACGAAGCAGTGAGAACGCTGACATATGCTGGACATATTAAATTATAGAACCTGAAAGAGTAATCAATTAATGGCTTAGGCAATAAGCACTAACCTAGATGTCATGATGGAACTTTTCTGACGCTAATACGTGTTACATTATTTGAATAAGGACCAAAGGAATTACTCAGTTGATTTTATTAGAAGCGGCAAATTGATTTAAATAACACTGCTAATGGAAGCCTGGAATGTAAAGGTTAGTGGATGTACAGGATATTCTGTGATGTTTTTTTGTCAGTCAAGGCTTCAAGTACTGTTTCAATTCTACACTAAAGTAATTACAGCTAAGGCATTAATAGTTCAATAAAAAAATGTAACAATTTTAAAGGTTCAGTGTAAGTGCAGCTTTAAAACTTCAGCCTCCTCTCAGAGCAGTTAAAATGCAACTACACTTGTAGCACAGCAAGTGACAAAAGAAAGATATCTATGTATCAAGAGTTTGTAGTCATTCACATTAAACCCATGTTGCATTGTAAAAACCTCCTCCATTACCCAGGTTGCCCCACTGTGAACTCTTCTCTGTGCTCGGAGAAGTCATATGAGACAAGAGGGATGTGTAGCTCCACACCAGTCCAGTATGTTAAGATTTCATTTAGATTTCATTCATGTTTTCAAATATCTGTTCCTGGAAATATATATTCCATGAATGGGAAATGCTTGGACACGTGTATTTGTGTGCATCCTGCACAGCAGGACCATTCGTCGGTGAACAAGGCCCTTGCAGTTTTCAATTTCCAGAGGTGTCAGCCGGACTTGAGTAAGGCTGGAAGCTGATACATCATCCCAGCCGCCGGCCCCATTGTGTGACTTCACTTCATACACAGATATCCTGAAATATATGAGCGTATATTCAGAGGTATTGTCAAAGTCTAACGTTGCTGAGTAGAAAAAGCGATGGCTGATTTCCTGATTATATTCATAAACAACAGGTTAAGTTGTTATGCTCAGCATGGTGGTGGACATAGATAGTCGGGATGGTATTATAAACACTTTTCATTGATGTCAGATTAGTTGGATTGCATTTGAATAGCTGGGATATTTGAAAGGTTACATGCATTCATTCTTCGGAGTGCCGCTCTGCTTTGGTATATCTAGTTTTCCCACTATCCCATGAGCGCATTCGTCGCCCTAATGTAACAACATCTGCATGAAGGATGACACACACACACTCCTGCACGAACACACAAATGTTAATACTTTTTTATATACACACTGGTTGTGTTTTCTCGCCTTGTCCTTCCCTTCTTTGCGTGCACACACACACTCTTTACTCATTCTCTTTGTGTGCCCTCACCTTCACTGTGGACCGCTCTTACACACACACACACACACACACACACACACACACACAGACACACACACACACACATATGACTACATGTACACACAAATATGCACATGCTCACACACACATGATAACTGATGCTCCTCTTCTTGTAGGCCTGCCCTTATACTCAATGGGATTTATTGTTTGCCGAGTGCATATGCAGTGTGAGGGTGTAGAATAGAGCTCTCAGCAGAGAGAAAGAGAGAACATAAAACAAATGGATGATATGGTCGCAACAATGTGACTGACAAAAGATTATCTTGTCGATCCAGTTGAGCAACTTTCAAACAGATTCTTGATTGTTTGGTTGACTCTGTTTTCTTTACATTTTTATTACTTCTCTTCCTTTTGACCTTACATATAGCATATCTTTCACTTGAAAACACACCAAGTAGATAATAGACAGCGACTGTCATTGTGACCTTATATGTGGAGTTGTCGTAAAGCAGGTGTCATTTTAATAACATATGCTAGCAGTGATGCTAAGGAACACAGGAGTCCTAAAGTGGCTGGGATGAGATGTAAGCCCTTGTGGCTAATGGCTAATGCTCCTTTATGAAGTGTTGGTGTCTGAGGAGGATGTTCGTCTTATGAAATGCTCTTATATGAAGACCACGCTGCCTTTATGCCATGTGATTTAGACAGGCGTGCCACAGACTTACTGGGTTTTAGTAGCCTGGATTTCTGTTTATTATATTTGACAATATGGGTTCTATTTTGATTTGTCATTCTCCATATATTTGTCAAAGACGGATGTGCTGCTGGCGTTTGTTGGACATGGGAAAATACTCTCTCATCAGGGCTGATATATTGGAACAATTCATTTTCTGTCAAACAGTGTTTCAGGAGCTTTTTTTCCAATAAATTTGGCAGATTTAGGGATATCACATATTTCTACAATTTGTGATTTGTATTGGTGTTATAAGCAGGGAGTATCATTACAGTAAGTCTGGGTGGCTCAGCCTTGCCTGAATTTATTACATCCTCTTGCCTTACATTCAGAATTTGTTCTTTTCAGGCAATACATCATGTTATCTAACTTGTAGAATGAAGAATTTAATAATGATTGGCACAATGACCCCGTGATCCTGAAACAGGACAAGCATTTGACAGTGGATGGATGGCACAGTGACTATAGGAGTGTTTCTTTTGCCGCTCAAACTAGCTTTTTCTGAAGTGAAAAAAACACACGTGGTACTGTGCCACAGAAAATGCCAGTCAAATGTTAACTCATGGTAAAGTTAAGTGACTTTTAAAGTGAAATATTATGTGCAGATCAATTCGGGATTAAACAAAATTTAGTTACATGGCATCATGCCAGATGTCCCACTGAGGCAAACAAGCAGAATGCATATTTGTTTTTCCAAATATATCATTGCTACGATTGAGTGATCAATTTTTGTAATCTGTTTTACTGCAAAATAGATTATACATTTTCCTTTTTAAGCTTTTCTCCAATAATATCTCTTTCTATAATGATGCAGTTAAATTGTTGCATATAAGGAAAAAAATCCCCAAATGCAGACATATAACATTCCTTCTGCAGAAGGCGCCCTTTGCTGTGCAATGCTTGCCCTTCTAGGCCGCAGCTGAAAGGCCCAGGAACAGTGAGAAAGACTTTTATGAGTTTACGGGATGCTGTTTTTATGAGTGACTGAGGAGAAATAATGGGGTCGAGAGTCTCCCTCCTCGTCCTTCCCGCGCTCCAACCCTCTCTCCTCTCCTCAGGTCTCTGCTATTACCTGTCGGCTGGAGGGCCCAGGAGTATTGCTTAATAAAAGTTAATCATGAGAAACTTGTTCATTAATTACAGTTCAAGCTGGCTGCCTGCCTAGACGCTTTGCCATTTTCATCTCATGCTAAGTTACTTCTTCCTGCTTTGGGTCAAATCTTATACTTTTGTGTTTCTCTAGTGTTTGTCATTTTTATTAAGAAACATCCCGTTGGAATCATAGATTGTTTTTTTTTTTTTTTCCTTTGCATTGGGTGATTCAATGGTACTGGAAATAATTGTAGATCACTAAGGAGAGCAAAAAGGGCAAAAAGAACATGAGGCAATATATTATTGTAGCAAAAGGCACCAAGAATATTTTGAGGTCTACCCAAAATTGCTGTGTTTTCATCTATAAAGTAAATCAGTGAGTTGGCTGAATAACAGGTTCCAACTTTGTTCGCCCAGACTGCTTTCCCAATGTGCAACTTGAATTTAAATGTCACCAAAAATCTGTAGTTCTGAATTGCTTTTTACACTGGTGTTTTATCAAATTATTGCGTGGAGTTAATTTCAGCTAAATAATGAATCTGACAATGTTTAAAGATAATAAAGGTTTGTTCATTTTGGCCCAAGTTTTTTAGTTCTTGCCATCAGTTCTGTCAATTTTTGCAATTTAGCCAATGTTACATAGTGTAAATTAGATAATGATGAGGGACACATTAATTACTGAATTCACCCTTTTTGTTAGTGATACAAAGACAGCATTTTTATTTGTGTTAATGATACACTGCATCACGTTCCATAACCAAACTGCTTACACCTACAGATGAAAGAAATTGTGTCGCCATAAGTAAGCTCAGGCCACCATTTATCCCATTCATGTGCTGTGTTCTGCACAATTTATGCAGGAAATTAAACTTAAAGATAAGATCATTTAAAACTTTTTTTTAAGAACAATAACAAAAACAACAACAACAACGACAATGTGTTAGAGCATCTACAGTAGCTCTTTAAGACATTGAAGCACTCCGTTGTAAACTTTTGGGCATAATGAAGAAAAGTTGTGTCAGAAACTTTGAACTTGACTTAGTGGCTATGTTTACATGGACAGCAATAAACCAAAGCAGTCTCAGTGTTTTTAGGTTAGGGTTAGGTTTGGGCTAAGGTTCGTGGTTAGGATTAGGGTTAGGGGCTGGTTATCGCCACAACACCGTCTTGTTTGCATGGAAAATCCCGTTTCGTCAACATCCGATGATGACACATTTGCCGTCTACGTTGTCACAGAGCGGGTACCCTCAACGTCACCTGTAGAACCTATCCCTGCAGCCTTTGGGCAAGAGGCAGGGTTCACCCTGGATGCGTCGCAGGGCCAACACACATAGAGGGACAACCACTCGCTCTCACAGCCACAAACACAGGTCTTAATTCGCTGAAGGTTATAAGATAATGCTGTGTACATGGCATTGTCTTAAAAGTGTTAATATTAGAGCATTGTTGCCTATGTAAACTTAACAAATGTTAGGAGGAGTAGGTTGAAGGCCAATAGACAAAGTAAAATCCAGGAGGGCAAGGAACACAAAAAAGGGCACAATTTAAAAAAAGAGGGAAAAAGATAGAGAGTAAAAACAGACATTAACACAAGGTGACACTAAAACAAGTAACAACTACACAAGCATCAAAAGGTTGAGGCACGGATCTTAATCCTGACCTCACTGACAACTAAAATCATGTCAGAGACCTAAGGTGCACATGTCTTAATCATGTCACCAAGACAAAAGTACATATAATGATATGTACAGAAAATGATTTAATTTCTTACAAGAATGCTGTGACTGACAGGTAACAATGTAAAGGTTTTGAAATTAGAATTTTGATCCCAATACATCAGTTCAACGTGAAGCTACATTCTGATCAGTTTGTACTAGTTGTCTTAAACAAGCAGAGAGAACATTACAGTCATCCAGCCTGCTGGAGAAATTACAATCTTTTCTTTTTCCACCTAGGAGAGCAATGCTCTGATGTTATAAAAGCAGGACACTTCAGTTATATAACATTCAAACTTTTGGCCAATGTCAGTGATAATGTTTTTCACCTGTTGTTGCTCAATGTGAATCATTAATCTTAGGGATGAGGTGAGGTTTTCCCATTAAAGCACTGTAGTTCTATCCTACAATGTAATGTTTTATTTTATTTATTTTTTTATTATTATTATTTCATTTTGGTTGGTGTTGATTTGTGGAGGCAGAGAACACAAACTGGTTATTATGAAATGTGTTGAGTAGTTTATGTAAATTGAAGCAGGAAGTTGGACACAGTCAGATTAGGTACAAATATATATTTGTTTTTGCTTTCACATAAAGTCACATAAAGTCAAATTGCAGTTGCCCTTTAATTAGTGGTGCTGGGATGCTCCTCAAGAGACTGTTTTATGTAACACCATGATCAGTGATGTAGTGTGTATAACTGTGTGTCTGGTGTTTTGTCTTCTGTCCCAGCTGGACCAAACTTGATCACAGTTCACTTGTCCCGACCGCAGAGCAGCACCGGCAGACCGGCCGAAGACAAACACAGCAGATAAACATATCCTTTGGCCAAAACCAGCAGGGTTTGGACTTCTGCTTCCCCTGGAGAATGTGCTGTGAAGTCAACAGGCTCATCCAGCCGTGTCATTAAAAAGAACAAACACATGAGTGCACAGTGCAAAACTGATCAGACTTGACAAATGTTTATGTCAACAACACTGCTATACAAGGTTTACTTCAAGATGTGTCCAATAAAATGAACGAACTGTCCTGCCAGATATTTTTTTCTGCCCTGGTCCCAAAGGCAGTACTTTACTTAAAAATTATATATTTATGAAGGATGAATCACATTTTCATTGGTTTTATTTTAACTCAGTGTATATTAGCACATTGGGTAGATGACTTCAGAGCTTTGAGCGCAGTCACAGTGTTCCCTTTAATTCTACTCAACCTCACACTGCTTACCACTGGTTCTGTCTATCAAATATTATTATATAACAGCTTGAGTGAGGTTTGGGATTCAGGAAACCTTGAGCACAATTGGAGAATGTATATTTGTGACGTACTGTATGACCTGTATCCACAGACTCCAAAGCTGACCTCATGATGGGTCGGGTTGTAGAAAATAACGGAATGATAAACAGTGTGTGGGTTTTGGGTAGGTGACATGATACCTCATTCACAAGGAAAATAATCTTGAAAAAGATTGAGAAAATTAAAAGGCAAAAAAATTGGTAATTCAAAACTGAAAGAAAGAATAACGTGAATATTCCATACGGGAGCAATTAAAGAGGGTAACAAAAATACATTCTTTTCTAAAAGAGCTTTTTGTGTTTTTATCTCAGGAGCTTAACACTTTATCTATGTCATCATGATACTCTGAACAGTATAGTTCCATAATTTTCTGTCAAGTTTATCAAAAAATGTTTTTTTTTAAATTTTGCTCCTAGAAAAAGAACATTGTCATCTGTTAGATCTTTTCTGCTTTCCATGATGGACTCTAAATGGCTTTATCTTCTGTTAAAAAATGCACCAGTTCACACAAGTGTATGAGTTATCAGGAGCAGAGAAAGCAGCAGATGGAAGTTGCACAGTTCACAGTGGAAAGGAATGCTTACAAAAACAGCATCTTTATATGGGCAGGTGTGGATCTAGAACCTGAGAAATAATAAATTATAATTTATGTATGTATGCAAATGTGGATGATGTAAAAGCCTTACTGTGCATCATTAATGTATATGTTATGGTGCTTTAAAATGGGTTCATGTACACTTAACACACAGCTTTGAAATGCACCAGGGGTTCACCCAGTAATTTGGAGGTGCACCTTGGAAGGTATCCAGGCAGCAACAAGGATTCTGCCAGAAATCTAACTCCCTTTATCCTGTTAAGCTGTTGAATGAACCAGTGATTGTGAAGCATGAATGAAATAGGTGATGCCCATTACAGGTGGGGTGGCATGGCTCAGAGGTACAGTGGCCATCTAGCAATTGAAGAGTCGTTGGTGCAGTCCCCACTTCCCTGGCGACCCGTCCAGGGTGTACTCCCCCACGATATAGAAAATGGATGGATGGATGAATGCCCTTTTTAGGCCTTTTCCATAAACACTCATGGCATGGCTTGACAGGCTGACTCAGTGCATCAGGACAGCATGTCAGGTATTTGCATTTCCATGACAACAGGACTACTTGCTCGAAGGTGTGCCTATAACCAATGACACACTTGTCTTGAGTTGTAGATTTTAAAAAGCAGCAGGCTGATCTTTGGCTGTGACTAGCGGCCAAATAAGTGGCTGTAAAATGGTGGATAAACATGTCACTCCCCATAGTTTAGTCTTAATAAAAGCCTCACTAATAAGAAGTGAGAAAATGTTGGGTATTGAGTAACAAGTTAAAATGATACCACTGAAATGTAACATGAGACAGTAAAAAACAAGCAATTATCCTGAAGTATAAACAAGACAGCAGGAGTAAAACTGACTTTAAATCGCAGAGATTTAGTTACAATAGCATCTACTGAAGTACTGAAAAAGTTGGTCTTTCTCTCTGGTCTCCTGCTGAGACATGAGCTGAGTCTTGCACAGACCGTGTCAGCAAGTCATCACCACAAACCACTTGGAGGCAGGTTGGGTGAGATTTGGAGTCTGAAGATTGTCCATCTTGAGTGCAAAATTGATATGTTAAAACTAGTCATGCAGATGCAAATCGGCGCCAGCAGAAATCCCCTATTAGACAACACAGGCGTGGTCAACTCCATTGTTTCACTTAAAATGTGAAAAATTGCACCTGACATGGGAAAAGTTCAAACCCACATTTTGTTTTTTATCACTTATGAAATGTTTTTATTATTTGATAGGATAAGGTGAAATAATGTTGATAATATGAAACTTCTTACATTCAATTTGGCCTGTGACAAAAACATATTTAAAAAAAAGGATCCTTTTTTTAAGTTACATGATTTTTATTTTTTAAAAATGTGTCATAGATGTGTACACGTGAATAGCTCATATATGAAATAGAATTCTATAACTACGCTGCGTTAGCGTTTGTGCCTTGTGGGTTTTTTACAAGTTTGTTGACTGTTCTTGATTCAGTTTGGAGTACTCTTGCAAACATAAAATGGTTGTGTTTACATTTGATATTGTCAAGGAGTGGAGCAGATAGTTATTCAAATCCATCGCAGTTTATCACAGTGCACATCATGTTGATAACCTTCAAACCCTGAAATGCAAATGCATAAATTCTAATGAAACAGCTAATGGATTTAACCAGTAGAGGTTAATTTTTTTTAAAAAACAAGTTTGGTAATAACAGATAACAACATATCCTCCAAATCTAAAGAGGACAGATACAAGTGGTTTTGTACTGTCACAGCGCTCTATCTCTCCCTCTCAACACTTATAATACTAGATTAATTAAAGTTCTCAGGTTACACCTTCCCTTCAGAACTATAATTTACAATGAATGAAAAGAAACATTCTGTTATTGATGACCATAATCACAGCAACTTAAAAAAAACACAGGGTGCTGGCGAGGCATAACATTATTTCAAGAAGGTTTTGGTTTCTCAGAAAACTAAGGATGATTATCCCATCCATCCATCCATCCATTTTCTTCTGCTTGGCCTGTTAAGGGTCGCAGGGGAGCTGGAGCCTATCTCAGCGGCTTTAGGGTGAGAGGCGGGGTTCACCCTGGACAGGTTACCGGTCCACATATAGACAGACAACCATTCACTCTCACAGTCATATCTATGGTCAATTTAGAATATTCAATTAGCCTCATCCCCAATTGCATGTCTTTGGACTGTGGGAGGAGGACGGAGTACGGAGAGAACCCACTCAGGCACAGGGAGAACATGCAGACTCCACACAGAAAGATCCTGTGCCCGAGCCAGGACTCGAACGGAACCTTCTTGCTGTGAGGCAACATTGCTAACCACTGCCCCACCGACTAATGATGATTATGTTCAACATAATCATATGAGTTGGTGGGGAATTTAGGGATAATTTGACAATGTTGGAATGTTGTTCACAGGGGAACATGGGTGGGTATCACAGCTGGCATGCTTGGTCATTCACCAAGGTCACAGGACATTTGCAACCTGGGAGTTGCCAAAGATGGTCTGCAAGCGAGAGGCCTTATGGGTTTGAATCCAGTTGAGATTTGTTACTGGCTGGAAACTCTTTGTAGTGCTTAAACAGGAGAGTCTCAAATGATCCCCCTAGAAAATACTTCAGAATCGTAGCTGCAGCAGCTGCAAAAGTGTATTGAGTGTCACTACATCAGTTCAATAAAACACTGCATAGGTCATCATGTGTAATTAGAAGCAGCATTTAAGTATTTAATTACTATGCAAAAAAGTGCAAGATCACACCTTGCAAAAGCATTAGACAAATAATTAGGCATACTTGACACTCTGGATATACTGTATATTCTGGTTTAGGGTGGGAAATAACATATCCAGAAAGAAAATGTAAAGGGTAATTGCTGTAGCTGCATTCAAATACAAGTTTTTTTTTGTCATAATCCACCTTCATTTTGTGCATGGGCATCACTATAAACAATATGATCAGAGCGTGACACTCAACGTGCAGGCAAGGTATGCAGCTGGTAGGACATTGTGGAGGAATCTAAAAAGCTAATTTTCCCGGTAGCCTCAGTGCACCTCTGCCCTTCATATACCACCATTTCCATAAAGTGCTCCCCCTGGGGAACGAACAATAATAAACAGTTATTAGTAAATGCATTATGCCAGCATGTCCCTTTTGCCCTCTTGCCTTTCCACAATAGCCAACCTACAAACACTCCCAGCGCCACCAAAGCACCCAACTGGACCTGACGCATGGGGGTGCAATTGTATGTGTGTGTGTGTGTGTGTTTGTCTCTGTGTGTGTGTATATGTCTGTGTGACCCATCTCGCCACAGAGTACTGCATTCGTAAGGGAATTGGGCTAATGCTCATAATAGTGTCGGCCATTACAGCAAAAAGCTTTGAACATTGTGTGCCTGCCAAACTCATAACCGTTGTGATCTCATCTGATTACATGATGCTTTTAGTTATGAAATCCCTTCGTATTGCTTTTATTTATCCAGTTATTTTGCAGTTTCCATTAGAGTGGGCTAAATTGCTCTGAATTAAAATTCAGACAATATTATCGCCACTGTTTACAGATTCAACCTCTTCAATTAGTGATCTGAGATTGGTCGACTGTGTAATTGGAGATGATATTGCGCCCAGGTTTTCAAGCAGTGATATTGTGCCTAAAATACAGATATAGTATAATTTCTATTTATTCTCAAAAGGCTTGTTAAGCTATAGTGTCCACTTTTTGAGTTTGTTTAGTGTTTAAAGGTGACTGGTGGCACATGTTTACCAGGCTAAATGGGCCAGAGCAGAACATTTTGTGCCACTGATAATTTTTTGTCCTTATCATCAGGACTCATGGGATGGGACATCCACATAATTACACTGATGTGCTTGTTACAAACAGAGCCTCATCTCCATAATGGCAATGCACAAGCTTTCTCTCATAAACAGGCTGCACTGAGCGGCTGAACTCCTGGGCCATACACAGAGAGATGCAAGGGGACGGATGGTAAAAGTAAATATAAGTGCTCAAAACATAGTTTCCTTACCACAAACTAAAACTACTTACTTATTTACAAGGGAAAATAAACTGCCTACCTCAATGAAATGGTGCTGTTGTGTGTTGCAAAGGGCCTGCCGTGTACACCACTCAAAGATCTTGAGTATCCAGCAGTGTGTGTGTGATATGCGTGTGCATTAGGGCTTCTGTAAACCATTTATTAACAGTTTATATATTGCTCATAGATGCATATATATGCTATAGCGCTGTATGGACCTGATATTTGGTCAGGCCTTATTTTATATTTCATTATAACAGCAAGACAGGAGGGGTGTCAAAATCCACTTCAGCATCCTTTGTGGGCTGCACATTGTTACACAGCGTTCTCTGACAGAGTTGACACGTTTACATCCCAAACAAGAGGTCTTTTGCTTTGGTTAAAACCCAATGGGTGACAGACAGGCCGCATTGAAAAAAAAATGTTTTTCATCATTCTGCAACATCAAATGTTGTATGTCCTGACAACTTTTCTTCATCTGCTTGAATTTGCTTGTTCGCTGTATGTACAGCCATGTATATATGACATACTGTGTGAGCACTGAGTGAATGTTTCTTACACTGTTGCCAAGAGGGCAGGCTAGTCGACAAAGCGATAATTTCATGGTCGGAATTGAAGAGGAAAATAATAAGATGACCTCATTCCAGAACTAACTCACATGCCACAAAAAATGCATACTATACTTGTGATGCAGAAGATAATGAGAGGAAAATTTAAGCTTGATAGGACATGTTGGTTCTTAGACAGTCTCATTCTCTATATATTCAGCATGCTTGTGCATTGATATCTGAGTTATAGCCACGCATTCACACACACACACTGACTCTCACATTAACATACTCATGGTAGAAGCTTGCCCACTCATCGTGTTTTAGTTTGGGGGTCAGTATTTTGGTCAAGGATACTCAAGATCCATCCACTGGGGATGGAACCAGAAGCCTTACTACTATAGCTGCCACTACTAGAAAGCCAACCTATGTCCTGAGCCATGATGTCCTGCATGTTCATACATGAGCTTCAATTTTTGTACATGAACCTGACCATCAGAAAACCTGGGAGTTATGGTGTTTTTGTTCTTCAAACGAAACAGAGTTGACGAATATCGATCAAAGGCACATGGTGAGTCAGTGGTACAGTAGGTTGGTAGTTGTACTGAACCTGGCTTACCATACTGCAAATAGTATCAATATAGCATGTACTACATGGAGGTTGCATGTATTTTCGCTACCTCGCAGTTAATGTAAGGAAAGCTTGACTCTTGATGATTATGTCGGAAAGGTCTAACATATCCTGAAGATAATATAAGGCATGTCTAGCGAAGACTAAAAATGTAAACAGTGTGTGATTAAATGCCAATTAAAAAGGCACAGGTTCCAACTAGTGATATATGGCAGGTATCTATTCTCATGAGGACTCTTGTACTAAGAGACACATCTTGCTCATCTTCCACATGACCTGACATGATGAGAAGAGACAACAAAGAGAAAGAGAGGGAAAGAAGTGAAGTTAAAACAACTGGGGGAAGATAGAATAGGAGTTGTGAACAGACAGTAATAAATGAATGAAAGTCAAGGGGAGAGAGAGAGAGACAGAGAGAGGAGTCTAATTTGTAGACGGCTGCTAAGGAGAGCAGTCTAATTACTGGCTGAACAGGGCAGGCACAGGCTGCTTATGTCAAAAAGGACAGAGCCACTTATTAGGCATCAAAGTGCATTCATATCACAGCACAAAGGAGATGGGGGTCGAGGGGCCGCGGGAGAGGGGTACAGCATGTGTAAATGGAGGGGGGAGTTAGCTAATGAAAGTCGTTGAGAGATGCATTATGGGACACTCCTCATGCTCGTTGCTGTTTTAGGGCAGACTTTGGAACAGCAGCAGTGAGTGCAGATGGCCTGCTTTAGTTGCGTTCAAAGATGGAGGAGATGACGGGAAGACGGAGTCGAGAAAAGAGATGGAAGGAGACGAGTGAAGTGTGGAACAAAAAGGAAGCATGGATGAAAAGAGGAGAGAGAGCTATTGATTCGCTGGTTGCAGGAAAGGGTCACAAGATTTCTGGTGCTTGTGATGTGGAAAAGTCTGGAGACTCTAATTTCATACAAAACTATGACCAACCAAATACATACCAAGATTTAAAGTGATTATCTCAAAATAGATTTGATCAGTGCCAAATTTCCTCATTTTGCATTGCGGGTTCGATTAGACACCCAGCTGACAATTCCATAGAATTTAAAGTACGTGGTCCAAGATGCCACTTTGATATAATATTTTTTATAAAAATTGATGACACTATGTGACATCAAATTTAACAAAATTGTACATAATACACTATAAATGGTGTCAGTTGACGCAATCACTCTGTATGAATAATTGAAAAAAAATGTTTGTCTTGACTGAATGCCCATATTAAATTAAGTTTGCAAGAAAAAAAAAATCTGAGCACTCTTGTGAGCACCCATTTCATCTGTCAGAATGTCAAAAAAAGAAAAAAAATTTCAAGCTTCTGCCAGAAGCATATTGCTCTTCCTTGCATAAAAAATGGAGTTTAATGAAGTCTAAAGGTAAATATGTGAGAATAGGAACAAAGTACAAGCCTTCAGAGTCATTATTAGGCGATTCCTAATAAATTTTAGTCGTTAAAATTCAAGAATTGAATTAGTCTTGTAAGTGTGATGTGGATGGGCCTGTTTGGAATCAGCAGTTGAAATTGCAAGAATTGTCATTGTCAATTTTCTTTTTTGTCTTTGTGTAAAAATTTAAAAACAAAATGAAATTTGGGTTCTCCATCCTCTCAGTGAGATCATACACTTTATGTGGTTGAGAGAGCATACAACACATTATGAGAAGATTTTTAAAGCCTGCATGTGTGAAGAAAGGTATGGACTTGTGCTGACATTTGCATGTCCCTTGGCTGGTAAAGCCACTGTCTCTGAGGCGGCTTCATCCATGGTGCCATCTGAACATGGACTAAAGCACCAAGGGGGTCACAGAACAGCCATGATGCTTGTTTGTAGAAAACCACCAGTTATGACCACAGCACTGACCAGAGAGACAGCGCACTGTGCCAGACTGGCAGCTAACCGTGGCAGTTTGCACTGTCAGCAGAGAGAAGATGAGAAGTCAGCTCACCAGCTGCTGCAACCAAAACCCTCCCATCCATGCCAGTTGGCCTACTTAATGTTCAGCTGCTTAAAGAGTTAACTTGTTTGGGCTGTGGGTGTATCCAGGGAATCAGCAAGGTATTTCAGAAAGTTTCAAACAATGTCAGTTAGATGACGCTAAAGTCAGAAAGAGGGAGGGGTTTTGAGACCTACAGTACATCCGGTGGCAATTCTGTGGGGAGGTGGATTGTAAACTGCTGCTTCCAGCCCAGTATCCTGGCTTTGCTGTATATGAACCAAGGAACCAGAATAACCAATGAATTCCAGGGTTCAACCCTTACTTATACTCAGGCTGGGCTGGCATAGGATAAAAGGCCAACTAAAAATCCTGGGTCAACCACACACACACAGGCATAACCACCTAACCCCCCTACTGCTCCCCTGCCTGGACCCTGGCCTTCAGCGCCTATGGAGCATTTATTAGAGTGGAGACTGAGCAGCATGTGCACTGACCCAGACTGCAAGAATGTGCCTGGTCCACAGTAGATTACAGTGTGGTTTCTGCAAGGGTGTAGTTTGTGTGTGTGTGTGTGCAATTATGTGAGTGTAAAGTATTTGAACATGCTTGTCTTCATGACAGAGATACAAATGTGTGGAGGGGTTACAGGTAAGGAATCTGGTTCAAGTAAAAAGGCTGTGATTTTTTTGTAAGAGGGTTTTGCTATTCATACTCGACATAAATTCAACAACATGTCCTGTTCACTAATGGTTAACTGAACCATATATCCATCTAAACATACAAAATTAAATGTGGCCCAGCTGAGTGTCCAAATAATCTGAGGAGTCTGCGATGAAAAGGAAAAGTAAGCTTTTCACAAAATCTGAAGAGCTCCTGGCCTTTTTAATGCATTTCTAAGATGTTACTGACTTCATGAGAAAACTAGACACTAGAAAAAATGCATAGAGGTTGTCTGGCAATATGTGCTGTTTACAATGGCCTACACTTTTGATCTCCAAATTATTTTCAGGTCATCCTTGAGTTCTAGTGGAATGTGTTCATTGCATTTAAAGAAAATCCCCCAACATCTTTCCTATGATATTGTGTTCAGGTCAGGTGATAGTGACCTTGACTTTTGACCATCAAAACATTTTTAGCCGGTCCTTGATCCTCGGTAGATATTCAAAGTATTCTATAAAAGGCTTAACAATAATGGGGCAGACAAGTATAAAGATGGCTAGCGGAAGGACCTGTCTCCAGTGCAGAGGCATAATAGGTACCAGTTGTGCTACTTCTTTATTTTGCACAAAAAATTTATCCATACGGAAACTGAAAGGTCTTTAAGAATGAAACATGCTGAATAACTGACAACATGAAAACTATTTGCTATTGTTTCATGTTAACAACATGCTTAGTTTCTCTCCACAGAGGGCTGTCAGCTGGATTATGATGACAAAATAAAGAGACTGACATGTTCGATGCAGTTTATTCTTGTGTGTCCCAGGCTTTTGTTAGTTGTACAAGACAATTGTGTATAAATGTATATATAATTAAAATTCACTTTTTTTTTAAATTTTGTACTTGAAGTTGTATATATTACTCCAAGTATTTTGTTTCACTCAGTGAAAGTACTGCAATTTCACAATTGGCTGCATACTGACCGATTAAAGGATACTGGAAATTGGAATGTGCATATACTGTATATCGTTCCAACATGTTTATGTCATTATGAATTGGTTAGGCTATGATGTCACAATAGCAGGCAGTGCTTATTCCATTATGTTGTCAACTTAGACTGGCAGCTCAGGTTTGTTTGTTTATTATTGTAGTACAAGGGCAAACAAGTCCTCCTGATGTTTGGAGCCTTTGGTACCAACCCATATTGAGTTTGGCAGGACCTAACTCTGCGTGTACATCAAGAAAAATAATCCTAAAGGAAAGAAACCGCATTGATGCACATGTTTCTACAGTTGTACCTGGTTAAAAAAAATAAGGACAAATCTCAAAGTTATCATGAAACATATACAATTTCTTTCTGATGACAGACAGATACAGTTTCAACACACATACTATAACACACAAACCCCCATTCCCATTCCCATATCGCAACTACCATAAAACAACTAATATAAAAACTAAATTAGTAGCCCAGCATTCTCATTTATGCAGTCTCCAATGTTCCGGCATCAGGGTCGAAGTCATATTAGCAAAAGGTGAGGCCAAATAAATGAGGTTAGAGCTGAATTAGCTAATTATCGCTATTTCCATTCCCTAACAGCCTGTAATATCTATGTCATAATGGTGCTTGTCAGGTTTATTGTTGTGTTTGTCTGGGAAGCCTTTGCCCTCTGGTCTCACCTGCTGAAACATATCGCCCATCCATTAGAATGCATTATGGAAATGAAATCTTTGTTGTTATTGTGTGTTTTTTTAATATATGCCATGATTTGACATGTTGTTTTTCTCTGTTGGTGCTGTTTTGTTTTGGTTTTTTTATGTAGAGGAAGGAGTGAGGCTAGATAAAAAAAGGAGGACTGGGAGATATAGAGAAAGAGGGAAAAAAGGAAAATATATGGGTCTTTATTCAAGGTTAGAGCCGACTGGAATTTGTGAAGAAGTACCTATTACAGACAGACCTTTCAGAGGAAAATTGGACCCGTCTACCTTTTAAGGACGACATGCTAATTCGTGTCAAAAAGGCTTTTAGTCAGGAGGACAGGGCCGCCAGAAAGGCTGTTGTGTTACATTCATATGGGCTGATGTGAACTCACATCCATGATCACAGGTGAAATATGGATGTCAGGATTTCCTTTATAAGACTAAAGAGAAAACCCTCTGGACATGAGACATAGGGAAAATAATCCTGCTGATTTACATGAAGCGTAATATATATTTTCAATGCATCTAGAATAATTGTATTTAGCTTTATATTTTGAAGTAGATGCTTTCCACTCTAAAACATTTATCTCTAGGTCAGGTGATGTTCTTTCACGTCCTTTACCTAATCTTGTTCTTTGTTCATTTGTTCCCCCTCTGCATCCTCTGTTAATAGGGATGCTCGTCTCTGCAGTCAGCCTTTAGAGTCTCGAGGATAGACTTCCTGTCTTCTCTAAGATATATGATGTGATCCAAAGGTTAATTTAAACTTTTTCCTTGTAATATTAGCTTTTTCCACCAAAATTAGTCCATTAGAGCTATCCTGTTAATAAAATGAAATATATACAAACTCCTAGCTCAAAAATGAATGCCATATGCTTTAATAGCTTTTATATAATACTACTAACAGACAAATGTAATGATACGAAAACATTTCAGAAAACTTTATACTTAACAGTTACATTATGTCGAACCTTACTGTCGAGGAGAATATCTGAGCTCTGTGTAAAAAAACGAACATTTCAAAATTTATGAGCCTGTTAATTTGTTGAAAAGAACTTCACCGCCAGCAGTAGTAATTTAGACATTATTTTGATACAGTAATTGCAGCAACATTTAGACTTTCTTTCTGGAAACAGCTGTAAAGCTCACAGGGTACCTTGCATAGTCTCTACTGCAGGTAATAAGGACTTAATTTTCAGTTTCATCATTTCAACTATTTCTGGACAATGTTAAGTTGCATAGGCCTATAAGAGAATTTGTCACAGAGCATGTAGTGATTCAGAGATGAAGTGGAGGGATATGTCATCAAAAGTAAAAGTTTTCAATTTAACAGTCAACAGCCAAGTCCCCTTTAGCATATCTGTGTTGTTGTGTTTCAGAATTATTTTTCTTCCATCGTCATTTGCTCTCTTTTTTCACTTCCTGCTTTGTCACATGCACCTACTATCTCATTGGTTGCTCCGCAACCATATCAATCTGAGAGCTCACCTAGTTGGTTGATACTGCTTACCTATATGCTGGTGCATGAGCCTGAGCTATGCTAAAGATCTACTTGAAACCATAAACATTATTGGTCCATTTGTACAAGTCAAACACACTGGAAAATACAGTATCATGCCCTGGCTGCTCTTGAGCCATCAGGAGTGTTGAATACTTTTCACCCACCAAGATCATTCCTCTTCCCTGTTCTGTATTAGCCAGCCACCATGCCAAGGGTCTTTTATTTTTTCTGACAGTCTTGTCCTTCGGCCTATTGATTGGCGACAGAGGTGGCAAGCCAGTCTGTTGCTAATAGAAAGTGAAGTTCATCAGCCTTTCCCTTTCTCCTCTGACACACACACACACACACACACACACACACAAACCCCACTCCTATCAGTCGACAGCCTGTGATCTACTATAGAAAGGGCAGCAAACTAACCTTTGTCATACTATCTGGGCTTCCTGGCAAGTCTGCTTTTCCTTGAAGTCTTTGTTGATAGTAGCTGGTACGATCCCTGAATTTGTGTCCCAACATACTGTATCAAACCCTCAACAGGATAAGTAGTATAGACAATGGATGGAAACACTTGTCACAGAACCTATTCAAAATGTGTTTTAGTTACAAAAAGTGTTTTTTTTCCTAATAACAACCTACCAGACATCCAGAGTTAAGAACTACAGCTGTGCAATTCAATACAACTTTCTTTATTATTAACTCTATTGAATTATACTGATCATGAACCCCTGTCATATCAACTGCTGATGTGCAGTCATTTATTCATGTGAAAATGTTAGATATTATCATAAAAAGCCCCAGCGACCCATTGGGCTCTAAAGAGCGCCAATTTGCAGTTCTATCTGTTTTAATGAGATCTCCTTGGCTTGCTGTGCACCCACAACACCCACATTGCTTACGTTGTAAAGATAATCATGGCAATATTTTCAACCCGCAGTGATTATTCTACTGTATTAGACAGTAGGTTGTGTGCTGGGTTACATTCAACCCTGGGTTACATCCAACCACACTCTAACTTTGCCAGTTGAAGGCTAACCCACCTGGAGGTGAAGGGACACATTCACTCATTTTCTTCCATTTCAGCCTCTCCTCTGTCAGGTCTTAAGCCAAGACCAATGACTTCTATTAGTGAGCGTGGCAGGCTAGCTGACAGGCTAGTCAATACCCATGAGAAGGCCACTTCATTAATGATCCCTACTTGCTCAGAGAGATGGAGGGGCCAGAGAAAGTGGCCTCTGACAGGCCACAGTGATGCACAAAAAGCTAAGACTTTATTTTCAGTAAGACACTGCAACAATGTCAGATTACTTGACAGTTGAAGGTATGGAAATGTAAAATTTATTCTCGGGCTATATTTATGGTAACATAGCATTAGTAAAAAACGTGACGTTACGGAAGAGGAAAATCCTGGTAATTGTTGATCGACATTCACAGTCCAGAAGTGTTGTACTCCTGTACTTGCATGTCCTTCTAAAAATTCATGAGCATCACCATCATCAAATATTCACTCTCAACCATAATTTCGGCTCTATTAATGTCTATTCTGAACACAATTACTTCCCTCACCTAATGAAACAGTTAAGCAGTCAAGGTTCTTGTCTCTAATTGACAAAAAGTCTTTTTGAAGTTTTTCCTCTTAAGCTAAAATACATAACAAGACATGATTATCAAGTGCCTAACATTCCCATCCATCCTTTTTCTATACAGCTTATCTGTTGAGGGTCGTAAGTTTGTGGGGTCATGGGGGGGGCTGGAGCCTATCACAGCTGACATTGGGCAAAAGGCAGGGTACACCCTGGACAGGTCGCCAGTCCATCACAGAGGGGTTCAGTATCTTGCTCAGGGATACTTCGACATGGTCAAGGGGGGAAGTGAGGATCGAACCAGTGACCCTTTGGTTGCAAGACGGCCACTCGACCTCCAGGACATGCTGCCCCCTGCTTAAAAGTACCATGCAATATAAATGTGTCCACATCCAAGCCATTTATTCACATTTTTTTGGACATAATCATATTTTGTGCAGTCATTTTTGATTGGAAGCACATTAGAATTGAGCAGACACTTAGAATTGAATATAATTAAGAAGTAGTGGCAACAATTGAAATTGTGAAATTCCTGCATTTATATAGAATGCAAGTCATTTAAAATTGGTCAATCAATATTTAATCAAAATCGCAATATGTTGCACGGCAATTTTTTTCAATCATGGGAAGGAGCACGTAGATGGTGGTCTTGTCTACTTTTAGCAAGTACTATTTCTATTTGTGTGTCAAAATACCTTTTCAAAGTAAATATTGTGCTGGAGAGATGACCTGCCTGTAAATTATATTCAGATTTTACAGACCTAAGAAAAAATCTTGTTTGGAACAGATCCCAAAATCACAAAAAAAGAAAAAAAAAATCATGTTTTTTTCCCAATGAAAACTATGCAGAAAAATTAACTTTACCTCCAATACAGCAAATCATATTGCAATGGCAATATCAGTCAAAATAAATCTTATTAGATATTTTTGTTCAAAACTGTGCTTAATAGAACTTTTCAGATCACTGAATCAAACTGGACCTCTGCACCCACATGAGAAACACGCCATAAGCTTCCCTTTCAGTCCCGACTGTGTAAAGTAAATGTTTCAGTGCCATGGCTTTGAGGTCTGTGGCCAACACAGCACCTGCTGATAGTGCTGAAGAGGTAAAAAAATAAATAAATAAAAACATCAATCAATATATAAAAAGTATACGTATATCTGAGTCGGGGGTGAATGTAGGACCAAAACAGGAAGACAGGTCACTTGCATACGGTGCATTGTAAAAATTTGTTAAGTCTTTTGAACAGTGGTTTAATGTTTGGTGAGCATAAAAAATCTTGACTCCACCATTAGTTCACTTCCATAACTGGTTCTCCCTTCCCTCAAGCTCTCTCTCACTCCCTCATTCCACTGACTATCATACAAAAACATTTCACAGACAACTTTATAAATAGAGCAAGAATGTCATATGTATTACCATAACATGCAAATATAGGTTGGGGAGAATCCACATTTGTAGACTTTAGCATTTATCAGTGAACCACTAAGTAATGTGAAATCACCTGAACCAGATTTTTTGGGGGTTGGAAAAAAAAAAAAAAATCTGTGTCAGTGCTACAGTCGCATCACTTTCTCCCCTCTGCCTCTCCCTATCTGTGGGTGAGTTGGCAGGGCTTTTTCCTCTGCAGCAGAGAAGGAGAGACAGGTAAGGTGAACATTAGTGGAGCTGACATTATGTGCACTAAAAGCTTCCTGACAAGAGTGATTATTCATGTAAAAAAATAAATAAAAATAGAGATTTGAGCCAAAATATATAGGTTTCTAAAATGCACCAAACGTAAATCTGCTGACCTTTCTTATATTTGTTAGGGGTGCTTTGATAAAATTAAGCTATGCTTGAGGACTCCTTAGTTGAATTCGAGTTTATGTTTGCTTTGCTTGTGAGTCTCATGAAAATGCAACTTTAAAAACTCCATGTTAACATCACCAAGGTTGTAATACTGAGCTATTAGAGGACTGTGTGAGAATGATGGTGAATTATAATGGTTCATTTGCTTGCAGGATTGTAGAAGTGCTGTTCCTTCCTTCAAACTACAGTTTAGTATTATACCTCACTCACTGGCAGCACATCCTGTATTGAAAGAGAAACTGATAAACCATTCCAGTGGATCACAAGTGGTTTAGATAAGTTGCTCTTTGCAGGCGTTCGTTAGCACATATCCGTCCTCACACACACAAACGCAATTCAGATACACACCCACTTGGCTTTAGCCCTTGTTTTCCGTCATGTTGCGGCGCTCGTCAGCAGGTGTGTGTTCCTGGGTGAAATGATGTTTCTGCCCCGGACGACATGGGAGAGCTATCTGTGTAATAGAATTATCTGGAGAGGCCACTCAAAATTAACATAATATGGACTCAAAATGTAAATTGTCTTTCTGTGAAATGTAATGTGCATGTGAATCTGCTCTCTTGCTCTTCTCTGTCTTATCCCCTCCTCACTCTCCCTCACACACACACACACACACACACACACACACACACACACACACACACACACACACACACACACACTTTTCTCTTTTGCATTTGGTTTTTCTGGGTACTGATAAAAATCCTCTGTGTTGATGTGAACACACACACACACACACACACACACACACACACACATCCACACATTTTGGGTGCAAATACTTGAGAGGTGTGTGTTCCGCTGACACGTGTGAAGCTAAATGCCAACGTACCATTTAAGAGAGAAAGGGCAGCAGCACATCCAACCTTTGTAGTGTGTCATTCAGTGGCGTTCACATCCGTTCACATATAAAAATGAGGTCTCCTCTGTCCCGGGGAGCAGCGGATCCCTTTCACCCCATCAGGCAAAGGAGAGGAGAGGATGTTAACAACCATTCAGACATCGTTCGACTAGAAAGAGGGGTGACAGACAAGAACAGGAAAGAATTTTTGTTTGTTTGGTTTTTTTGGCCTTTTGTTATCCCTGAATTTAATTGAATCACATAGATTTGCAGGAAAATAAATCTTACTCTCCTCTTCTGCAATACTTACCACCAATGTTAGTCCTCTCCGTAGTTACCTGCTTCCTCACCTCCTCTCTTGCTTTTCTGTCATACTTCCATGATGAGCACTTTCAGAGTGTTCAGCTATTGCATTTAGCCATTCAGAGAGTTTGATAAAGCTACAATCTTTCCCCCGCCTTCGAATTACATAGCAGAGGGAAAAGGCCACCTCTTTGTCACTAAATGCCTCTCCCATTCATTCACATGACAGCAAAGTAGTACATCTTTCCCTGCTGTAAAATGCCAGATTTGAAAGCCCTCTATTCAATTAATGTTTAGAATAAGGTTGGATGCCACCTTTAATCCAGCAAGTATTTTACAGTCAAATAAGAGCCTCTCTAAATTGAGGAATGGGAAAATGTTTTGTGAGGGGGTTAATCTGCGACACCTAAAGCAGTTTTTCTAAATGTATGTACTTGTGCAATTGGGAACTTTCATGAATCTTGACATGGTAAATGTATGCACTTTCAAGTTAGCTGTGCAATTTATTGATACAAAGGTTTACAACCATAAGACAGAAAGAATAAATTGTGGAAAAAAAACAAGCTCTCTAAGTCTATGTCAATTGTTCAAGAGAAAATAAATAAAATGTTCCTCATACGTATCAAAGCAAAAAATAAACGTAGGACACTGTTGCGCTGGTTTGGAGTGTAGCTCATGATGTCAGATGATTTTGTCAAAGTTGTGCCAATGCAGCTGAATGTGCTCTTCTGGTCTGACTGCAAATCATTTTGTAAGAAAAGTAACGCTCAATAGACAGATTTATAAGCAGCACTAATTTGTGTGAGGTACTGTAGGAATCAAAAAACAGCCCAGATGGGAGTGTTTATCTTTTGGATGATCTACATGTAGATTTAGGAGCACAGGCCTGGTCAATAGTTGATAGAGCAACTTATGTGTGCCTAAAAGGGTAAAGAAACGCTTGTTGCTTTGGGTGTATACAAGTGTCTAGTGTGTACATTTGCTGTTTGTCAGCATGTGCACCTCAAAGACAAAAGTGCTCTTTTCTTGTCCCTCCATATTGAGGTTGTGTAACAAACAACCCAAGCCCAACTAAGCCCTGAACATGATCCCCTGATGAAAGTAGAGGTATATCTACAAACAGTTCCATCGAGTCACATGAGCATGATACAAATTAACCCTTATTAACTGTCTCACTTGCATGAACAGTCCGTGCTGAGACAGGTCCCAGGTTGTGTTCGATGTCCTCCCATAAAATAACAATAAAATGGCTTGGAAACAGTTATGTTCTACCTTTCTCTGGCTTTCCAAATTAATTAACAGTCACAAGGAGAAAATGATCCCTGCCATTCTCTGTCCTTGCTACATTCTTTTTGGCAAAATTGGCAGAAAATTGCCCCCACAAACATTTGTCAATTTCAAAAGCATTTCACAATTTATTTAAAGACTCTCTTAAAAACCCAGGGCTTATTCTCCTGAGTATATACACAATGAGCTCGGTAACCAATTTGAGCTTTTAATAGTTTTGATTCTGGGCGGTACAGTGGGGCAGTGGATAGTCGCCTCACAGCAAGAAGGTTCCAGGTTTGGGGACGGGGTCTTTCCGTGTGGAGTTTGCATGTTCTCCCCGTGCCTGTGTGGGTTCTCTGTGGGAGGAAGCCAGAGTACCCAAAGACATGCAAGGTTGATTGGATACTCTAAATTGACCGTAGGTATGACTGTGGGTGTGAATGGTTGTCTGTCCATATATGTTGGCCTTGCGATAGACTAGCGACCCATCCAGGGTGAGCCCCATCTCTTGCCCGAAAGCTGCTGGGATAGGCTCCAGCCCCTCCGCGACCATTAACAGGATAAGCTGAAGAAAACGGATAGATGGATGGATGATGTTGATTCATTCCCTTGAATAAATCTCAACAATTACATTTCTTTAGATACTTCTGGTGACAGTTCTTTTTTCCTATAATACCGGCTGATAAACAATATCAGAGTTTCCGATGCACAAGTAATGACCTCAAACATTCAATAACCGAGTTGGACACTGCTTATGAAATCCCAGTAACACAGTGTTATCAAATGTAGTGGCACAAAAATAGTAGAAATGCTAACTAGCTCTAGTTCAGAAAGTAAAGAAAAATTATGACCAGACTCAGAACAAAGGGGAGAACAATTTGAGTGTTTGGTCAGGTTCCATTTCAACTTCAAAGTTCAGAATGTGCCTCTGCCCCTCACATATTCCTTTCATGGTTTGTATATTGCTGGTTTTGATCAGCCTTGAATTTCTGACTTAATATCTTTGGCTGTAACACAACTTAATATGCCAAAAGAATGTTCAAATCTTCCACTATCAAAAACCAACAACAAAAAAACCCCCAAACAAAACAATCAAACCAAACAAGAAATCATAGCAGTCTCAGTACAAACAAAAAAAAGAGAGATTAGACTGAGTTCTGGTCAAATGTTTCAATTACTGTGAGGAAGGTCAAGGGTTATTGTTATTTTTTATTATTTTTTTATTGAGGTCTGTACATAAACACCTCTACAACCCCTCATGCAACAGTCACCATCTCTATTTAATTTTCCTACATTTTTCTTTTCTCTTCAAAAGCCTTGTTGTGGTCGCACACCACACAATATTGCCATATAACATGCAGAGGGTTTTGGTTCTTGAGTCATGAATCGCTGTAGCAGGTGAACTACAGCAGCCTCCAGCAAACAAACTGAAGGTTTCTGAGTTGCCAAAAAGTAAACACAGAGTTTGTGTGCTTGCGTGCTGCTGTTTCATCCAGTGAAAGTGTGCACAGGTGGCAGTATGTGTGAGCAGGGGGAATCGATTCCTGTAGGCGACTGCAACTTTCTCAGTACCATACACTAGATTGCTGCACTTACAATGGAACACGATGTGTGTAATGTAAAATAGCTTAAAGATGAGTACCACTCGAGTCAGCTGTAATGTAATGAATTTGTACCCTCAGTAGTCTATGTTAGATAATGGTTGAGGGGCTGAGAGATGCATCCATTAGTTCACCCAGAAATCACTGCATTTCAATGGAGTGACTTTGTCAAAGGATTTTCTGCAGATGGAGGCAGCTATATGCTCTGACACTGAGCCATGCAAGGTAGAATCACAAGTGTCACTATTGAAAAAGATTCAAAAGTCATAATGAATAGGAAAATGTAATGAATGGGAGGGCAGAGGAAGAGGATTGTCGCAGTGAAGCTAAACGTTTCAATGCAAATGACATGGGAATATAAAAAAAAGGAAAAATTAAACTTCACAGTAGTGCTGCGAAGATAAAATGTTTGCTCACTTATTTTGTTTTCAACACATTTAATACAAATGCATGGGCTTTAACACAATGGAGGATAACACCTACTCACTTTAATTAAGTATCTTAATTGTGAACGGAGCATGTCAGAGTGAACGTCACACTTGTGCGTGATTCAACATGGCGGCACACATCTGAAGATACGAGAACAAGCTAACTCCTTAACGCCGATTTACACAGTTGGATCAATCGAAAACTCAAACCACGGTAAGAGATTTTCAACTCTCTCATCCAAAAACAATCCTCAAAAATAAATCTGGAAGAAGAGACAGTGGAAAGCTTGCAGGAATACGTCGACGAGGGCTACCACCCACTCGTCATGGGCAAGACCGACAACGCGACGACCCCACTTCCTAAAAGAAGCAGACCATCCAGCGCACCCTCATCGCCCGATAAGGATTTCGGAGACATCCTGGAATCAATAGACAAAAAACTGACAAGTTTCGACGCAAGACTCTCTCTAGTGGAAATCCTCCACAGAGTTCCAGGCTCTCCGCGAGTCGCTGGAATTTAGCCAGCAACAAGTGGCTTCACTGGCCGCTGAAAATGAAGCCCTTAAAGCCTCCATTAAAACACTCACCGAGGGGGTGACGGAGATTACAGCGGAGAACAAGCGGATGAAAGAGGCTATCCTTGACATCCAAGCTAGGAGCATGCGGGACAACCTGGTATTCTCCGGCATACCTGAGAAGACAGAGGAAAACGCCGAGATGTCCATCAAAGACTTCCTCCACAAACAGCTGAAACTTCCGATGGAGACCGTGAAGAACATCACCTTCCACTGGGTGCATCGCCTTGGAGGGAAGAGGCCAGAGAACCGGCGGCCCAGACCCATCGTTGCGAAGTTCGAACACTTCAAGCAGAAGGAGCTGGTGAAGAGCCGGGGCAGGGAGCTGAGAGGAACGGACTTCAGCGTGAACGATCAATTCCCTAAGGAGATGCTGGAGCGCCGCAAACGCCTGTTCCCTGTCAGGAAGAGGTTCATCAACGGTGGATCCCGCGCTGTCATCGCGGTTGATAAATTGTACGTTAACGGCCAGTTGTTTCGTGATCCGGAGATCACCCCTTGGCTCTACTAAAGTGCGTCTCCTCTCTCCACCCGGAACTCACCGGATTCAGCCGAGAATGGTATTAGCATGGTTAAGGTCATGGATTAAGGTAACACCAGTTTCTCTCATTCGTTGTTTTTTTTTGGTCTTTTTTCTTCTTTCTCTTTCAATACTGTGTTAAGCCTAAAACATAATAACGCACGTGGTAGACTGCTACATGCCAAGTTTACTCACGAGTGCGTATTTATGTGTGTATTTATGTCTCCCCTTTGTCTTTCATGTTATTTTTAAATGTGATGTTTATATGGTTTGTAGTGCAGGTATATGATATTGTTACATTTGCCACACACATGAACTCTCATCCTCTCTGGCGCAACCACACACATGCGCGTGCACAAAGATACAGGTACACATTCTCTCTCTCTCACTCACCTACTTGTTACAATTTACACTCAGTAGATTAGTACACATTCTCTCTCTCTCACTCACCTACTTGTTACAATTTACACTCAGTAGATTAGTTTAGATACGAACAAATTACGGTTTGTCACTTGGAATGTACGTGGAATCGGCTCACGTGAAAAACGGCTAAAAATTTTAACACACCTACAAAATTTACAAGCAGACATTGTCCTATTACAGGAAACCCATCTACCTAAAACAGGTAATCATATGTTAAGCCTGCAGTTCCCGCACACATACACAGCGAGTTATAACACCAAGCAAAGAGGCGTAGCCATTCTGATTCACAAAAACATCAGGTTCACTTGTAAAAACACCATCGTAGACCCAGAAGGTAGGTTTGTAATAGTCATCATATCCACACACAACACAGAGGTATGCATGGCCAGTATATATGGTCCAAATGTTGATGACCCCTCCTTCTTCCACAGCTTCTTCACTGCACTCTCAGCCCACTCAGACACAGCACTCATAGTCGGAGGGGACTTCAACCTGGTATTGAACCCACAAGTGGACAGAATCAGTAGAGCAGCTAGTCAACGCAATTGCCAATCATCCGATATAATTAAGCAGTATATGAGTGATTTCGGACTTTGCGATGCTTGGCGCTCACGCCACCCCACGCTTAAGGAATATACCTACGACTCGCCAGTGCACCACTCCTACTCTCTTTGGACCACTTTTTAATTAGTAACTCAATTGTGAAGGATGTCTTTGACACCAAGCTTCACCCTATTGCCATTAGCGACCACGCACCAGTCACTCTGACACTCACAAAAAAAACTAGAACACCGCTTTCTAAACAATGGAGATTTAATACATCCTTGCTCAAGGACCCCAATTTTATTAAATTCTTTAAGGAGGAATGGACAATATTCTGTGAGATAAATGACCAGCCTGATGTCTCAGCTTGTGTGTTGTGGCAGGCGGCAAAAGCAGTCATGCGGGGCAAAAATAATATCTTACTCTTCATATAAGAAAAAACAGGAGAAAGCTCTCGAAACAGAATTAAATGAAAAATTAAAGCCTTGGAGACAACTTATGCCGCCTCCCAAGAGGAACACCTACTGAGAGAATTAAGGGAATTAAAACTAAAACTAAATGATTTACTCGACATCAAAACACAATTTCAGCTGCAGATACTACGCTTGGAGAACTTTGAACATAACAATAAATCCAGCAGATTTTTAGCGAACCAACTAAAACAGTACAAAGAAAGAGCAATAATAGCCTCCATGAAGGACTCCAATAGGGAAACAACCTGTGACCCAGAAGAAATCAATTACATTTTTAGGGAATTCTATAAAAAAACTTTACTCACCTAAGATTAACCCATCCAAATCTTGCATTGAAACCTTTCTAAGCACAATTGACTTGCCAAAATTAAATCAAGACCAAATATTGGCTCTGGAGTCACCTATTTCAATCAAGGAACTTCAAGAAGCCCTTAAACATATGCCAAACAAGAAAGCCCCGGGACCGGATGGCTTTCCTGCAGAATTCAACAAAGAGTTCTGGTCTGAGCTTGCAATAATATTCCACAACATGTTCACGGAAATACAGGAAACCTCGACCATGCCACCCGACATGAACCGTGGGATTATTAGCCTTCTCCTTAAACCGGACAAAGACCCAGCACTTCCATCAAGCTATCGTCCAATATCACTTATAAATGCAGATATTAAAGTCATCAGCAAGGCGCTAGCTAGAAGGCTCGAAAAAGTAACACCTCACATAATACATCCTGACCAGACCGGGTTTATTAAAGGACGGCACTCTACCAACAACACACGTAGACTTATCAACCTGATAGACTACTGTAACAGTCAGAGCAAGGATGCCATAATTGTCTCCCTAGATGCAGAAAAAGCATTCGACAGGGTAAATTGCAACTTTCTCCTCACCACATTACAAAAGTTTGGGTTTGGAGATAACTTTGTGAACTGGATCAAAACATTTTACCGCGCTCCCAGTGCTTGAGTCAGAACAAATGATCAAACTTCTCCAAGCTTCTCTCTCCAAAGAGGAACCAGACAGGGTTGTCCAATTTCCCCTTCCCTTTTTGCTATATTCATAGAGCCACTCGTAGCTGCAGTCCGGCAAAACAACAACATCAAGGGAATTGATACTACAAATGTGAACCATAAGATAAGCCTTTATGCTGATGATGTATTACTTTTCCTATGGAATGCACAATCATCTCTCCCTGAAATGATAGCACTCATTGACAAATTCTCAACCATTTCTGACTACTCAATTAATTGGAGCAAGTCAACTGTTCTTCCCATCAACTCAGGTTTCCAGAGTACGCTCGCCGCACCACTACGGCCAGGAAACATTAAATACCTGGGCATCAACATCTCTGCCAAACTGTCTGACTTGACACGACTAAATCATACCGCCCTAATTAAAGAAATAGAAGACGACCTCACCCGGTGGCGCACACTACCCATATCACTTATGGGAAGAATAGCAACAGTGAAAATGATGATCTTGCCAAAAATCAACTATGTTTTCTCGATGGTTCCAACCCAACCTCCCCGGACTTGGTTCAAAACACTCGACTCTAACGTCTCAAAATTTCTCTGGAAAGCTAAGCCACCACGTATAAGCTTAAAGACTTAACAAAAGAGTAAAGACTATGGTGGCTTGGATTTACCAAATTTTTACAATTACTACTTGGCCAATAGATTACAATACATACTAAAATGGTTAAAGCCAAACTCATTAGACTAAGCATGGTGCGATATTGAACAAACATTCTGCAAAGAAATCCAAATCTCTGATCTCCCTTTTATCAGCCCTGTTATCAGGCATCACAGCTGCTTTAAGTACATTAGCATCAGCAACACCCTCATAGCCTGGTGGGAATTTCTCAAAAGCAATGGGCTCTCGAACACCCCTTGCAGGCTCACACCTATCTGGAACAATCCTGACATCCTGCAAAATAAAAAAACATAACATTTTGCTGCATGGGCCAGTAAAGGGATTAAAAATCTAGAGCATATCTTCCAAGACAAATAATTCATAGAATTTAACCAAATTACAGCAAATTATGGTATTGACAAAAACAAATTTCTGGAATATCTTCAGCTCAAATCTATGATACAGGTACGGTTTGACCTTACTCTGTTAGACTTAGAGCTTCCACCTAGAATAACAGATTTTTTACAAATTTCACCCCCTAAGCTACTGTCTAAAATTAACTCAATAGTTTCAACAACAGAATTTATAATCTCTATTCCTTCATCCAAATGGGAGAAAGATCTGTCGATCAACCCACACCCTAACTTTTGGATACAAATCTGCTCCAACACATTTAGAATGATTTGCAGTGGTAACCTACAATTAATAAATTACAAGGTTCTCCTCAGAATACACTACACAGGACAAAGGATGTTCCAGATGGGCCTTACACAAACAAACATTTGTCCATATTGTGTGACTGGCTCACACGACTGCTATCTGCATGCTATACGGCTTTGTACACCTGTTAACAATTTTTGGCAGGGGGTTTGTAAAGACCTATCGCGGTGGTTAGGGTACCCCATCCCCTCCTCCCTCTCACTTTGTCTGCTAGGTGACCTCACTAATGTTAATATGGAAGTAAACAAATCCTGCATGCTCCTCACTGCTCTAAGCACCGCAAAGAAGGCCATCCTGATTAATTGGAAATCCAAGAACAACCTAAGCATTACTCAATATAGAAACCTTTTATTAGACCACATTTCCATGGAGAGAATGTCTGCTTGGGAGGAAAGTCAATCGTCAGAGTTCGAACAAATCTGGTCCCCGATAATTAAATCCATCACATAGTTTTGATGGGGGGGGGGGGGGGGGGGCTGAGCTTCATGTCTCTGGCCCCGGGGCGGGTGGCTATGGATGCTGGCTGCCTTGGGTGTCCAGTGGCTCGCTGGGCTGGTGGGCCCGGGGTTACTGCCTTCTGGGGCGTCTTTGGGTCTCGCCTGTTGAGGGACGGTGTGGGGGGCACGGGGGCGGCCTCCCCTATCATGGTGGCACCCTGTGGGATTGGGGGTTGGTGGTCCTTGGGCTGGGTCGGGCCCTCCACTCGGCATGGGGGGGTCGGGGGCCCTGGGCTCTGGTGCTGGGGATTTGCGCCGGTGCCCCGGTGGGGTCCTGCGGTGGGGGGGCTGTGGTCACCCGGTCCCCAGGCACTGGCGGGGCATGCTGGGGCCTGCCATGGCGGCTGGGGCATATTTGTCCCCGGACAATGGGAGGAGGGTGGGGAAGGAAGGTTAGGTGGGGGTTGGAGAGGGAGGGGGGTCGGGAGGGAGGGAGGTAAGGGGCTGGAGAGTGAGGTAGAGGTGGATTGCTTGGCACCTGGGACTTGCTGGCCTGGGGCCCTGCCGCTCCCCCGGGGGGTCGCACCCACATTAGGGAGGGGTTTGCTAACCTCGGCCCATCCTCGGGCGGGCTGGGCCCTGGCGCGGTGTCCTGGACTGCCGCTACTCCGGACAAAGGGAGGATGCTGGGGGACGTCTGAGGGATGGGGACTGACCTCCTTGATGCTGATCGAAATGGGGGCCCTGACCATGGGCTGCTGACTGGGGGTTCCGCTGTGCACTGGGGGCCTGGGCCCTCCCTGCCCTCGCACTGCGCGGAGGTGGGCCCTGTGCCCGGATCTCCGGACAGTGCCCCTTGGTGCTCCAATCTGACCCTTGGACCAGGGAGGCTAGACTCCCTGTCGGCTGGTTGCAGTGGTGATGGGGTGGTCAGCGGGGCCAGTCTGGAAGTTGGCCCCCTGCAGGTCTGGCCCATTCCTCAGCCCCTCTCATTGCCTCTCTGTCCCATCACATCACATCTTATGTGTCACTAGGCCTTGAGGGGCTGGACCCCCCAATTTAAATCACATTGTAGACATTTAGGGCTTGGGGGAGTGCATGAGGATTTGGGAAACTCTGCCGTCTGCAACCGGCGGGGCTCCCATGCCCTGGGTGCCTCCGCCAATTTTAACTACATTCTAGTCATCCACATCATCACATCTACATTCCCATGCACAACATGCACCCTGCACCATGTTGGGAAGGGGGGGGGGCAGCTGGGGCAGGGTGTGGGTCCAGTGCTGCCTCCTTTGCTAACTGCACCATTGCAGGCCTGGGGGCCTGGCCGGGGCTCTTTGGGGGGGGGGGGGTGGTCCTCTTACCGCCGTGGTGGTTGGGCTGGGGTTGGTCGCGGGCCCTGCTGTTGTGCGTTGGATTGCTCGCTGGCGGTTTCACTAAGTCTGAGGTGCCCTGGACCGTATCAGCATCTATGGAGTACTCAGCCCCTGTATGGAAGAAGATGAGAGTATGATAACAAGGCACCAGGAACATTGATGCTGCTTGCCCCAGCTACTGAACAGGACAGGTTTAAAAAAAAAAAAAAAAGTATCTTAATTGTCACATTGAAACATTACAAGTCTGTGGCCTTTCTGGAAGAATACAGCAGGAAATGTTAAACTTCCTCTATGAAGAGATTTTACTTACAAAATTTCAGGAGATACTTAGGTTGTTGCAAAGTATTCAGATTCCTATGACCAAATAATCTAAACAATATTTCATGCTGATATGCATCACACTCTGTCTGCAATATTTTTCATTACAAATAAGTAATTATGTACATCATAAATATACAAACAAATCTCACTGATAATTTTAGTAGAATTAAAAAATACATGCATTTTAAATAGGAAAATTCAATAGTCACATTGTTTTTTTTCTTTTGCCTGTCCTTTCATTGTTTTGGTGGGTCATTCGCTGATTTGTTAATCCCCTTTTCCTCGTAAAATTAGTGGATATCATCCAAAATTACCATCAGTAAATTTACAGGAATAAAGACTATGCTCTTCTGGACTGAGGTTTCAGGTGTGTTCCTGGAATCTGCTGGAGCCACTCTCTCAGGTTGGGGGTCACCACCCTGAGTGCTCCTACTATTACTGGGACCACGTCAGCCTCGACCTTCCACATCTGTTCTAGCTGTTCTTTTAACCCCTGGTACTTCTCAAGCTTCTTGTGTTCCTTCTTCCTGACATTGCCATCACTGGTATTGCCACATCTATCACCACCAGTTGCTGTTTGTCAGTGTGGAAGCTGAAGTCCCACAGCACCTTCGCCATGTTGTTCTCAACCACTTTTGGTGGTATGTCCCAATCATGATTTGGGTACTTCTGGTCTATACAGGGTACAACTGTTTCTGTACACTACCCCCACTACTTGGTTGCGCCTCTCCATATATGCTTTTCGGCTATCATCTTACAACCGCTATGATGTGTTGGACTGTGCTTGGGGCTTGCTCTTGTGCTGTTATGATGAGTGCCTCTGTGCTGTCTTTCATTTCAGCATGTTCCAGCCATTGGTAGGTCTTCTTGATATGTCATTACCCCAATCAGGCGGTTGCACATGCCATGTAAAGTTAAAAAGGGTACTGTCTTTTTATACACATGTAGTGAATGTCTCTTTTTGCAGAGCTCTATCTGAGTACATTGTGTTTTTCCTGTCTTTTTATACAGCCTGTGTTGGTTGGATGTCTCTGTTGTATGTTGTAATTGAAACAGCAATTTCACTTGTATCCAACAAAAATTTCTCCCTGGGGAGACTGATAAAGTAACTTGAATGAACTTTGATGCTCACTAGTCCTCGTCCTCACTCTTTCAGCTTGTACAGCCTAAGGATGCTGGACTTGAGGTGAAACCCTCTGTTCATGGTAAGAAGCTTTCTGGTCTTGATGTGTGTGGCTTCATACTCCTCCTTTGGCCATCTTATGATCCCAGTGTAGGATCTGATGCTAGCAGTGAGTACATGTTGGTGACCTGGACCTTGTTCATACCATTTAGCTGACTTTTCAGTACTTGTCTAACTTTTTGGACATATTTGGCAGTGGTTGACTTCCTTGCTGCCTCCTTGTGATTTCCATTTGCCTGTTGGATCCAAAGGTACTTCTAGCTGCTCTGCATGTCACCCATATTTCCTTCTGGTAGGTTGACCTCTTAAGTTCTAAACATTTTGCCTTGCTACCATCCGGCCACATATGTCCAATCCAAATGACATCCCTATGTGGTTGCTGTAGATCCTGGTGGTGTGGATTCTGTGAGTCAATTTCTTGCTCACTCCTAGCATACAGCTTGATGTCAATCATGTAGAGCAGGTAGCTGATTGTTAGCCCACTTCAGAATCGGTATCTGTAACCACTTTTTGTGATGTTCTGACTGAGAGGGTTCAGGCCTATGCAGAACAACAGTGGTGACAGTACATTTCCTTGGTATATGCTGCACTTGATGTTAACTTGGACTATTAGCTTTGAGTTGGCCTCTAGGCAAGGCAAGGCAAGGCAATTTTATTTGTATAGCCCGTTTTCACAAACAGTTTGTCTCAAAGGGCTTCACATGGCATCATAACAACATCCTCTGCCCTTAGACCCTCACATCGACTGAGGAAAAACTCCATAGAAAACCCTTTTAACAGGGAAAAATCTGAGAAACCTCAGGGTGAGCAACAGAGGAGGGATCCCTCACCCAGGACGGACAGACGTGCAGTAGATGTTGTTACAGACAAGAAAACAGTTTACAATACAAAATGTGGGAAACACGGAAATGTTAATAACAGCTGAAGAAGGAAGCTTCTGGTAGGGGAGGCAGGGAGAGCAAGCCAGCTTGATGGGGGACTGGATGGCAGACTGGTTCATGGAAGGGGAGCGCAGGCCGGTGTAACAGTAGGGAATAAGAGGGGGGGGGGGGCGATGCAGGCGGCGGTTGGGGCTCTGGTGGATCTGTGGAAACACAGAGAGACTGCGAGACACCAAGGCCAAACTACAAAGTGCAACAAGTAATGGTAATGACAGTTCCAAAAATGTGCAGGGAGGAGAGGAGGAGAGAGGGGGAGAGGAGAGGAGAGGAGGGAAGGGCTCCATGTAACCTGATGTGTCCCCCAGCAGTCTAAGCCTGTAGCAGCATAGCTATCAATGGTTCAGAGCTACCTGAACCAGTCCTAACTGAAGGCTCTGTCATAGAGGAAGGTCTTAAGCCTGGACTTAAACGTAGTTAAAGTGTCTGCCTCTCTGACCCATGGAGAGAGCTGGTTCCACAGTAAAGGAGCCCGGTGACTAAAGGCTCTACCTCCCAGTCTGTTTTTATTGACACTGGGAATCACTAAAAGACCTGCATTCTGGGAGCGGAGTGCTCTGGTCGGACAGTAGGGACTGATGAGCTCTTTCAAATAGGATGGAGCTTTATCATTGAGAGCCTTATAAGTTAGCAGAAGGACTTTGAAGTCGATTCTAGATCCTACAGGAAGCCAGTGGAGAGAAGCTAAAGTGGGAGAGATGTGTTCTCTCTTCTTAACTCCCGTCAAAACCCACGCTGCAGCGTTCTGGACCAGCTGGTGACTCTTTAGAGTGTATTTAGGACATCCTGACAGGAGAGAGTTGCAGTAGTCCAGCCGAGAAGTGATAAATGCATGCACCAGTTTTTCAGCATCACTCTGGGAAAGGATATTCCTAATCTTAGCGATACTTCGCAGATGGAAGAAGGCGGTCCTAGTCACATGCTTTATGTGGGAGCTGAAGGAAAGGTCCTGGTCAAAAATGACCCCAAGGTTCCTTGCAGTTGTACTCGAAGTTAGGGTGATGCCATCTAGAGTAGAGATCCGATTCAAGAGTGTGTCCCTGTGGTGTTTAGGTCCAAAAATGATTACCTCAGTTTTATCTGAATTGAGCATTAAGAAGTTAGAAGACATCCAGGATTTAATGTCTTTCAGGCAGTCTTGCAGATGAGTAAGCTGGCTTGTGTCGTCTGGCTCCATCGACAAGTAAAGTTGTGTGTCATCTGCATAACAGTGGAAGTTGATAGAGTGCTTCCGGATTATGTCACCTAATGGGAGCATGTAAAGAGTGAAGAGAATCGGTCCTAAAACTGAACCCTGTGGTACACCATATGTAACTCTGCTATACTCCGAATGGTCATTATTAACATTAACAAACTGAAACCTGTCAGATAAGTAGGACTTAAACCATTTTAGGGCAGTTCCTTTAATCCCAATGTCATGGTCTAGTCTCTGTAGCAGGATGCTGTGGTCGATGGTGTCAAATGCAGCACTGAGATCCAAAAGGACAAGCACAGAGACAAGACCTCTGTCTGAAGCTATAAGAAGATCATTAGAGACTCTGACCAGTGCTGTTTCAGTGCTATGGTGTTCCCTGAATCCAGACTGGAAGGCTTCAAAGAGCTCATTGCTGTGCAAATGTTCATGTAGCTGCTCCAGGGCAACCTTCTCAAGGATCTTGGAGATGTAGGGGAGGTTGGATATTGGCCTATAGTTGGCTAACACATCTGGGTCAAGAGAAGGTTTTTTAAGTAAAGGGTTGATGACAGCCACCTTAAAGGCCTGTGGCACATAACCTGTGACTAAGGAAAGATTAATTTGATTTAATATAGAAGTGTTGACTAGAGGGAAGGCATCCTTAAGGAGGCTTGTTGGGATGGGATCCAGCAGACAAGTGGCTGACTTGGAGGAACCGACTGCAGAAGTTAATTCTGACAGGTCGATGGGGGAGAAGCTGTCCAAGTATGCACCAAGTCTGGGAGGTGCTTCTACGGGGACTGTAGTCTGTCCTCCATTACTGGCAATCTTCGTTCTAATATTCACAATCTTTTCAGTAAAGAAAGAAAGGAAGTCGTTACTGCTGAGAGTTGGGGGGATGCATGGCTCAACAGCACTATGGTTCTTGGTGAGCCTGCCCACGGTGCTGAAGAGGAACCTGGGGTTGTTCTTATTCTTTTCTATCAGGGACGAGTAGTAAGCGCTTCTGGCATTATGGAGTTCTTTTTTATTTTTTAATAAACTCTCCTTCCAGGCTTGGTGGACTTCCTCGTGCTGGCTGGAATGTGTCTTCCTTTCCAGTTGTCTGGTCTTCTGTTTTAAGGCACGCAGCTCTGGGCTGTATCAGGGAACTATTCTTTTCTGGTTGATAACCTTCTTCTTCAGGGGAGCTACGGCATCAAGTGTCCCAAGGAGTGCTGCTGCAGTGCTGTCCACAAGATAGTCTACCTGCGAGGGGGTGAAATCAGCATAACTGCCCAATATATTATTCCAAGATGTGGCAGCAAGCTCTGCTGGAATAAGCTCCTTAAATCTAGAAACAGCAGTGTCAGATAGACATCTACTGAAGCGGGACTTTTTCCCAGGTAGAATATAATTTGTTAAAGTAAATTCAAATGTAATTAAGGAGTGATCAGACAAGACGGGGTTCTGAGGAAGAACTATGATGCGGTCAGCTTCTATTCCATAAGTGAGTACTAAATCAAGGATGTGATTAAAAGTGTGAGTGGGTTTGTTTACCCTCTGACAGAAGCCAACAGAATCAAGAAGCGACTTAAACGCAGTGGCCAGAGAATCATCATTGACGTCCACATGGATGTTAAAGTCACCCACTATAATGACTTTGTCTGAGTTCAATGCCAAGTTAGACAGAAAGTCAGGGAATTCTTCTAAGAACTCAGAATAAGGTGCAGGAGGACGGTACACCACAGCAAGTAAGAGTGGTTTCTCTGCTTTCCAGTCTGGGTGGGAAAAGCTGACAATAAGGCTCTCAAATGAGTTAAATGAACTGTTAGGTCGAGGGTTAAGCACCAAATTTGACTGATAGATTGCAGCCACTCCTCCTCCTCTGCCAGTGGTGCGAGGTACATGGTAGTTAATGTAACCAGGAGGGGAAGATTCATTTAAACTAACATACTCATCTTGCTGCACCCAGGTTTCAGTGAGTGCTAATACACCAATCTGATAATTAGTAATTAAATCGTTCACTAGGAGAGACTTGGATGCAAGAGATCGAATATTAAGCAAACCACATTTAATAGTTTTACTGGGTTGGTTTGCTGGAGCAGTGGTTTTAATTTTAACTAAGTTGCTATAAGTTACTCCTCCAGATTTGGGTGCAGGCTTATAAAGCCTCAGGGCAGACACAGTTTCTATAGGCTGGGTGGGTGACAACACGAAGGAGCCAGCAGAGGGGCATGTTAAACTGCAGCTCTGCCTGCTGGTCTGAACTCTGGTTGCTTGTCAGGGATTAGTATTGCTAATAAATTGGCCTATGTTCCTAGATAAGAGAGCTGCACCATCCAAAGTAGGATGGACGCCATCTCTCCGAATCAGACCAGGCTTTCCCCAGAAGGAGCTCCAATTGTCTATGTAAGCCACGTTGTTATCTAAGCACCACCTAGACATCCAGCGATGGAATGAACGCATGCGGCTAAACATGTCGTCACTTGCTAAATTGGGCAGCGGGCCAGAGAAAATTACGGAGTCCGACATTGTTTTTGCGTAGTTGCACACCGAAGCCATGTTAACTTTAGTTAATTCCGACTGGCGAAGCCAGGTGTCATTAGCGCCGACATGTATTACAATCTTACTGTATTTAACCTTACGTTTTGCCAGCAGCTTTAGATTAGCCTCAACGTCGCCCGCTCTGGCCCCTGGGATGCACTTTATGCTCGCTGGTGTCTCTACCTTCACGTTGCGAAGAACAGAACTGCCAATAACTAATGTCGGCTTCACAGCGGGGCTGCGAGCAGCAGAGCCGACATGAAGAGTTTCACTCTCAGCGGGTGTGTCACTGAGTGGGGAAAAGCGGTTGAAAACATGAAGGGGTTGGTGGGCAAACACGGGCTTACTGCGTCTAGGTTTCCCTCGTGATGTCACCCAGCGGGACTGGCTAGTTCCCGGCTGCTCGGGAGCTGCTAGCGGTGGCTCGGCTAGGTGGCTCCGCACCCGCTAAGGTGGACTGAGCAGCTCCTGAAGGTAAAGGACTAGCGCTAGCTTCCATGGTGCGGAGCCGAGTCTCTAACTCACAAAGCCTCGCCTCCAGGACTACAAACAAACTACACTTTTTACACGTACCATTATCACTAAAGGAGGCAGAGGAGTAACTAAACATCTGGCACATGGAGCAGGAGAGGGAGGGAGAGGTGGGGGGAGAGGCGGAAAGAGAGAGAGCAGCCATAGCTAGTGTGCTAAGGTGAGCTAGCGGACCTGTGGCAAATATAACAAATAGAACGAGGAATTTCAGAGCAAAGTCCTGCTAAAGAGTTAAGTGACAGAAACCTATGTATTACACCAAAACGTCGTATACAGTGGTGCTTAAAGCGATTAAGTTAGCAGTACACCTGAGGGAGGATTGAGAAAGTCGAACAACACAGCGACAGTATTACAGGCAGGAAATGACGTAACACGCTCACCGGTATCGGGTCAGCAGGCAGCAAAAGGGTCGGTCAGCTGGAGGACACCAAGGGACATCTGCCACATCCTCCAACGAGTTCCTGACAAAGGCTCACAATTTTTACTGTTGATGTTGTACAATTCCAGACATTGTTGTATCCATGTGTGTGCCATTGAGTTGTAGGCTTTCTTATAATCAATCCAGGCAGTGCATAGGTCACTCTTTCTGTTCTTACAGGCTCAGGTGACTGCTCTGTTAACCAGTCCTTTGTTATCCAGTTCCTTTCTGAGCCCGTTCATGTATTGATCCACATGCTTACTTATTTTAGCCACTATGATACCTGACAGGAGCTTCCATGTTATGGACAGGCAGGTTATTGGTCAGTATTTGGATGGGGCCCTTCAGGGGTCCTTCATGATCAGGACTGTCCTGCAATGAACCCCTGTGGGTGTGTCCCATCCCTTAGCAGCTGGTTTATCTTTGGTGCAAGGCGTTCATGGAGTGCAGTTAGTTTCTTCATTCAGAATGCTGTCCAACTCCTCATCTTTAACACTCTGTCTTTGATGTCTGCCATTGAGATGGTTACTGGTTCTTGTTCTGGGAGTTTACTGTGGTCATTTCTCAGGTCAGATCAGGTGAGGCCAGGTTATGTGCAGCACTCCATCACTCTCCCTCTGAGTCAAATAATCCTTACACAGCCTGGAGGTGTGTTTGGAGTGACTGTCCTGTTGAAAAATAAATGCTGGTCCAAATAAACTGGATAACTGTCAGGATTGGGGGTTGAGGCTGATGTGGGAGACCCAAATGCAGACAATTTTGGGAGGTGGACCAAAGAGGTTTATTGAAGCTGGGTGACTGGGGGCTTGATGTGGCGTGAGGGCAAAGGCTTGAGACGTGGCGTGAGTGCGAAGGCTTGAGACGTGGCGTGAGTGCGAAGGCTTGACGTGGCGTGAGGGCGAAGGCTTGACGTGGCGTGAGGCTGGAGACATGGCATGAGGCTGGAGACATGGCATGAGACTGGAGACGTGGCGTGAGTGCAAAGGCTTGAGACGTGGCGTGAGGGCGAAGGCTGGAGACGTGGCGTGAGGCTGGAGACGTGGCGTGAGGCAGGAGGCTTGACGTGACAATGAGGGGACAACAAACAACGACTGCGACAATGACCCCACAACCTAACAGGGGAAAACACATGGGTTAAATACAAGAGGGGAAACAAGACACAGGTGGTGCAATCAACCAGGTGAGACACGTGGTAATCACAGGAGGGAGGTCAGGAAGACAGGACATGACTACAAAATAAAACAGGAAGCATGAGACAGGGACAGAGACAAACCAGATGGGATGGCGTGTCACTGCAGGATGCTGTGGTACCCATAGTGATTCAGTGTGCCTTTAATTTTGAAGATGCAAAACACCCCCGCACCATCACTCACACCTCCTCCTCCATGCTTCATGGTGTAGACAACGTCCTTTCAATTTTCTGCATTGCACCAAGACACGCTGGATGGAACCAAAGACCTCAAATTTGGACTCATTAGACAAAAGCACAAATTTCCACTGGTCTAATGTCCATTCCTTGTTTTTCTTGGTCCAAACAAATCTCTTCTGCTTGTTGCTTTCCTTAGTAGTGGTTTCTTAGCAGCTATTCGACCATAAAGGCCTGATTTGTGCATTCTCTTCTGAACAGTTGTAGAGATGTGTCTGCTACTAGAACTCTGTGTGGCATTTATCTGGGCTCTAATCTGAGGTACTGTTAACTTGCGGTTTCTAAGGTTGGTGACTCGGATTAACTTTTCCTCAGCAGGAAAGGAGACCCTTGGTCTTCCTTTCCTGGGGTGGTCCTCATGTGAGCCAGTTTTGTTGTTATGCTTGATGGTTTTTGCTGCTGTACTTGGGGACACATTTAAAGTTTTTGCAATTTTCTGGACTGACTGACCTTCAGTCCTGAAAGCGATCTGTGATTTATTTTTACTTTGCTGATTGGTTCTTGCCATAATATGAATTCTAGCAGTTGTCAAACAGGGCTGTCAGCTGTGTGCCAACCTGACGTCTGCACAACACAACTGATGATCCCAACCCCATTATGGAGGCAAGAAATTCCACAAACGAACCCTGACAAGGCAAACCTGTTAAGTGAAAACCATTTCAGACTAAATCATGAAGCTCATTGAGAGAAGGCCAAGGGTTTGCAGCACTGTCAACAAAGGAAATGGTGGCAACTTTGAGGAATTGGAAATATGTGTCATTTAGACTTGTTTAACAATTTTCCTTTGCTAAATAATAACATATTCCTTGCTTCATATATTTGATGTCTTCAGTATGTATCTACAATGTAGAAAGTAGTAAAAATAAAGAAAAAAACAATGAAAGAGAAGGTGTTTCCAAACTTTTTGACTGATAGTATATGTATGTTATATATATGTATGGATATATATATATATACATATATGGTGGTGCAGTGGTTAGTGGTGGTTAAGTTATCTCAGAACTGATAATAATCACAAAAATAAAGTACTATACCTTTTGGCGACAGTGAGCTTTATTCTCACTTGTTAAAAGAAATCAGAAATTGTAAACTGTTCTACAGAATGTTTTTTTAACCTTATCTGGAGAAACATCTTTGTATATTTGTGCAGTTTAAGAGGAGGAATCTCACAGGTTATAAAATTAAGTGTAGATTTATAACCCAAAACCCCAAAAACAATTTAAACATAGTGAATCGTTTTTGGGTACTGTTGCCTCACAGCAAGAAGGTTCCGGATTTGAGTCCCGGCTCAGGCACGGGATCTTTCTTTGTGGAGTCTGCATGTTCTCCCTGTGCCTGTGTGGGTTCTCTCCAGGTACTTTGGCTTCCTCCCACAGTCCAAAGACATGCAAGGTAGGTTAATTTGTGACTTCACATTGACCATAGGTGGCTGTGAGTGTGAATGATTGTCTGTATGTCTTAGCCCTGCAACAGACTGGTAATATGTCCAGGATGTATTCCTCCTCTTGCCCGAAGGCTGCTGGCATAGGCTCCAGTCCCCTGCAACACTTGACTGGAAAAGCGGTAGGAGGGGGAAAAAAAAAAAAAAAAATATATATATATATATATATATATATATATATATATATATATGTACATACACATATATAGAGAATCAACCATCACATTCAACAAATTGTGACCCAGAATAAAAACCTAGATGGAGACAGACAGATGTAAACCTACAAATACACTCATTTGTCTTTGTCGTTTTCTCCTTTAAGTACTTAAAAGATTTAAGTGATTCTATAATTAGTGAAGGGGTTCTGAGAAGCAACTGGGAATTGCTCCAAAATTCATACATTAAAGATTTTTTGTTGTTTTCTGGTTTGTACTAGATACTCTGTAGACCTTATCAACTAGAATTCCATAATCACTTGAATAGTAAAATGCATTTTATGCAGTGATTTTAGGAGACCTTGTCATGTCAGCATTGACATCAGTGATTTCCCCCTGACATTAACATCTGATCAATATCATTGATTCAAGTAGGAAGACTTCAGGAGTTTATTCACTTGCATATATTTCTGATTTTGACTTGGCAAGGCACTGTCCATACTTGATGAGTTTCTGGCATTACAAGGCCGTATCCTTATAATTTCCTAATTAAGAATGAAATATTACTGAGCCATTAGCTACAGGCTTCAATTTCACTTCGTTACTTATAGTTACAAGGCTCTTAATATAAAAGTTTTTTTTAACAAAACTGCCAGTTAGGTTGTATATAGATCTACTAGTTATGATGACAGACCAATTGACTGCCAATTTCCCCACGAGGACGAATAAATGGTTATCTTATCTTAATATTTGGATTTCATTTGTGTAGAAAAATTTAGTCGGATAATTGTGTTTGTGTAAACAATATCCATGACTCATATTTATTTGATTCTTTTACATTTTTATCGTTGACTGTGGGATTTTAAAGGTATTACTCATGCATCCATGTACATCTTTAGTCATATTGCAACTTGAAGGATATGTCTCACCTTTGATGGCTACAGTGTGACAGAAAATGACTTTTATATTTTCATATAATTTTTTTTTAAATTCTAACCATTGCAAATCAAATGAGCAAAATATTGATTTAAATTCTTTCTTTCTACTTTTCCGTAGAAGTGGTTGGCAAGATTTTTATCAAAGCAGCAGCTAAGGGTATGGTTAGATGCCTGGTGGGTTTCACCACATATGGGTGCTGCAAGGCTGCCACTGCCAGCAAAGTTTTATAAATTCATTGAGCGAAAAAATGAATCAGCTCGTCACAGCCCCCTTGTTGTTGGAATAACACATCTGAATGAGTTTACACTGTCCCTAGAAGCTAAGTGATGTGAAATCCTGCTAACTGCATTTCAGGTAATTGCACCTGTTCCAAAAGACCTCATTAAAAAAATAAAAAAATAAAAAATAATAATAATCATCAGCAGTTTAGAAAAAAGGGATGAAGTACATCTATAAGTGCAATGGGGGGAATCGCTAACACACACACACACACACACACACACACACACACACACACACACACACACTCACACACACACGCTTTTTTGAATGGGGGCATGCATACAGAAGTAACCCAAAGGATCCTACCAAGCTGGCTATGCCATGTTCTGGTTGGGCTGTGGTTTTATTTGTCTTCCACAGATTCTAGCATTCTGTGTGCTATAATTAGGCTGATTTAGTCATTCACTATGATTTCTGTGGTTCTGCACACGGGAGATGAAAGCAACATAATTCAATAGTCTCTAGTCTGTGTTTATTGCAGTGGTTGTTATTTCTGGCTTGGCGGACAAAGTTGATACAGTTAGTTAACTTCAGTCACTTCATGTTTTCAGTCTACTAAGACACACATCATCATTCAGCCAGTTGATTTCTGGCCTCAGCTTATCAAATTGATTAAGTGATGTGATAAAACTATGAAAAGACTTTCACAGTGTTTTATTTTGAAAATCAACAGAATGTTGTGCTATTCATGTGCCTGACTTCCTGTCACACTCTAATTTGGTTGCGTTGACTGATACTTGATAAACACGTCATCATGACCACAAGAAAGATTTATAGTTTCATAACTGCAGGTCACTGAATAATCCATGCAGCAATAATATTTGACCTTTAACACGTGATGTTAAAATAAAATAATAAGCATTTCTACTCCTAACATTTGACAAAAAGAAATACTTTTCCAGTGACAGATTAAGATAAGCTGTTCGTTCATTACTCACACTTGGCCTGACCTTAAATAGTCATAATGCTGTTAAAGCTGATCCATCACATAAATATTAAATACTAAATATTCCCAAAACAAGCAATAGGACATTTTCCTTTCCTGCTATCGGCACATTGTTGGTGTCAGGGATATTGGCTGTGATCCAGGGGCATGGCAGGCAACTAAAGCCCACAGCCAGCCTCCCAGAAGAGGACCAATAAATCACCGGTTCTGACCTTTGCTGGCATCAGGGACCTCAGTGCCTCCAAAAGCTAGAGACTAGAGGAAGATTGAGACCTGGAGAAGGAGTGATGAACTGCAGATGGCAATTTTGCACACACATACACACAGACACACACAAACAGTGCTTGGTGTCACTTCATTCTAGTTAACGGTTAGTTGAGATAACATAGCCAAAAAAGATTCCTGAATGGGAGCATTTGATTGGAATATGCACATCTTTTTTTTAACCATCAAGATCTGTCAAAATGTGATGTTATCCTTACTTTTTAATTGCCCATTAAAGTTAATTGTCACTTGCTTACATATTTTCAATGCATTTTAAATTGGGACAAAAGAGAGGTACATCAGTGATTGAAGTGTGTGGACAATAATACTGAAACAAAGCACAGAACCCTAATGGATAGTCATGCGTGGGTCAGCCGGTCATGTGGGTCAAGTTTGGGGTACATTTTCTTCATAATTTTGCAGATACATTTGGGTCAAAAAGTCAGTGTTCAGAAACATAAAAAAACTAACTATGTCTAAGTTAAACTTCCATCCCTCCTCTTCATTTCATTTTCTCCATCTCCCTCTAAAACAACAAGGTTTTAGTGAGTGCGCTTTCAGCTGATCAGTGTAGCTGTAGCATGGATTGTGAATATTTCTGTGGATCTTCGGTGACCTTTGCACCTCCCCGAGATACACACTGGCAGCCATTCTGTTTTCCAGGAACTTCTCAATGGTAAAATTAACTATGCAGAAAATTTAATTTTCTGAAACATTTTGATGACTGATGGCTGCACGGTGGTGGCAGTGGTTAGCACTGTGGCCTCACAGCAAGAAGGTTCTGGGTTTGAGTCCCGGCTTGGGCACGGGATCTTTCTGTGTGGAGTCTGCATGTTCTCCCTGTTCCTGCGTGGGTTCTCTCTGGTACTCCGGCTTCTTCCCACCGTCCAAAGACATGCAATTTGGGGACTAGGCTGATTGATACTCTAAATTGACCGTAGGTATGAATGTGAGTGTGAATGGTTGTTCGTCTCTGTATGTTGGCCCTGCGATGGACTGGCGACCTGTCCAGGGTGAACCCCGCCCCGTAGATGCTGGGACAGGCTCCTGCCCCCCCGCGACCCTTACTAGTAAGGAATAAGCGGAAGACAACGATGGATTGATTTGGATGGTTGATATACAGTTTGGTCATGTGCTTGTGGGTGTGAATGCAGCCACAGATCAAGCTAATAAAAATGTCAAGGGCTCTTTATTCTTAACTTGTACAAAATATACAAATTTATAACAAATTGTGTTTCATGTATATACATGTAAATTTACAACTAACAGTTTTTTTGAAGGACAATTCATGCTTAAAAAATATATTTTCTGATGTGTCAAAGTCCTAAAGTTACAATTAAGGTCTTATTTGGCTTACACATATGTCATGCATTTAAGTTGAAATCAGGACTCTCAACAGCGGTGTACTGCTGCAAACTATTGTTGGATCCATGCACCACCTCAACCTGCCTGCCAGATCGGACTTTCCCTGTATACAGACATCATCACATTATTGCCTTTGCTCTGTTAATGTGAAACACATTCTCTGGTAAGAAAGATTGATATCCCAGTTTTACAGCTCTTTACAATGCAGCATTTTGTCCTGGCTATTTTGGCTGGTGTGAAGATATGTCTCCATATGTTGGGCCCTGTGATTGACTGGCGAGTGTTCCAGTGTGTATCCCATCTCCATGTCTGACATTTGTAAGGATTGCCTTGGCAACTTTAATCACATGACTCTAACCCTTACTTGCACTGCAGGCTCATCTCTTGGATGTGCAAAGTAAGTTGTGGTACAAAAGAGTCCTTGCCAATCAAATTGCTTGTGGTGCTACTTAAGAAAATCAGTTCTGATGTTTTTAGTTGCAGGTTTCCATATCAGTGTCTTGTTTTCACAATCTATTATATCCTGTCAACACTTTTAATGGGAACAAAATGTGTTTCTAGTGTCCATCTATCCACTATTTCACTGCAGCCTGAGAACTCTCTTTTTTAATGTATTTTGAATTCTATTTTACTTACATACGTGTTTGTGACCATATTTTTGCGCGTACTTTGCTATAACTTTAAGGATGACGTGAATCTGTTTTTTTAATCTTTCCCTGTTGCCTTCTCTCCCTCTCTATTGCCGGTGGTGGTTGAGAGTTTCCATATGTGAGTTCTTGTGGCCTGGTGGATACATACCCTCAGGCGGGCGTGTCGTACCCAGCATGGTGCCTTACTGGGCAAGATGGAAGGTGGGCCATTCAGCCACACCACATGGCTGAAGGCCATATTAGCCATTGTCTGTCTGTGTGTGCGTAAGGGGGGCGTGGATGTTCTGGTGGTCCTATATACATTAGCTGTCCAAACACTCCCTTTCTCTCCCCAGCAAACACACATTAGACCTCATGTGGTGTTCCACAGTGTACATATTTTTTCTGCCAGTAAAAGTGGGGAACAACAAAGGTAAATGGATTCAGTAAAGGCTGGAGAACAGAAAGAAGACTGGCATGAATACAGAAAACATACACTCTATGGATTGCATGGAAAGTGTTCCTTCTGCCATTTCCAGAGCAAGATCATGTAAATAGGCTTCACAGTGGCATCTTTTTACCGCCTCTTACAGCTTTTATTACTCCGATGCAAAAATGCAGATTTGCTGAAATCTTGAATGCTTCCAATGCCTCTTTCACTGTAAAAATGGTAAATGGCCTGCACTTATGTAGCACCTTTCTACCTCAACACTACTCAAAGTGCTTTACAATGTTGCTTCGTTCACCAATTCACATGCACATTCACGCACTGATGTGGAACACAGAATAGGTAGACATGTGAAAAATATAATAAGATATTGCTGAGTACACTATTTGGCAATGTGCAGATCCTCCAGTTTTCTCTTTGATTAATCACACTGTGGGTTTAAATGCACAGAAATATCAGCCAATGTTAAAGTACAAAATTAAAATGTACTACAAGGGCAAGAATCATCTGATAAAATGTGATCCTTAATTGGCAAATGGGAAGTCAAGTCACAGAGATGGACATGGCCAAGTACAGTCAACTTTCTGATAATAGTTTTTGTTGACTGAAGAAGAAGTCACTTTTATTGAAAGGATACAATTCCAAGTCAACACCTCTGGGCAATCCAAAAGTCAATGATTTCCTGTTCTGCCCAGAGGTGGGATAAATTAGCATATTAAGAGCAAGAAATTGCTGTCTTTGTGTTGTAACATCAACCTTGTCAGTGTGCAATTTCAATAAGTTTTCATACTTCAACGATTCTATTGCCAAATATTATTTTGGCAATAATTAGTCAATTTGTCCCACTAGAATGGTATTTTGAATAGTAAAGACCTTTCCTCAAGGCCCAAAGCTCAACTGAACTTTTATTAAGATCCACATAAAAGCTTACAATTTATGAGAAATTATCAGTGTAAAGTTTTAGTTTGACTAACACGATGAATCGGCTCTTCCATGCATCATGAGACATCCTGACTGTCTTTCTGAATCTGCTAGTGGGGCAATTTGACCAATGCACATGGTTGGTTGAGGACTATAGAGACAGAAGGGACATCCTCTACTAAATTGTCCCTACCAATATAAGAGCTGATACCTTAAGTATCAAAAACTTAGCAACAATCAGATTTGCAACCCGAGGCTGAACTGGTGATGCAGAAGAGAAGTAGCCAGTCACACACCAGTGCTCCAACACAACAATCACATCGAGGCAGACACACAAACACACTAAATACATGACCTGTGTGATCTACTCAAAAGAGCTTAGGAGGTAAAATGTACAGTTAATTGCACTGCTGTGGAGTGCTTTTAGGTCTCCCACCAATGTCAAAATCTGACCTAAGCCCTTGCAAAATACCTAAGCCTTGCAAAACTTTATAGTTCCCTAACTGGAATCATAACTGATTTCTTTGTGGAGATTGGCAAATGCAGATCCCAGACTGAAATATAGATCAAAAGAGACAGTTATTCAATTGTTCATGGTATTAAGGTGTTATTAATAATAGTAGTAATAAGAAGAACATCTATGTATATATTTGATGTAAGGCCAGTCATAACCTACAAGAAAGCCTTTATTGTTTTGCTGAAAATTGGTCATGGCAGAGTAATCATCAGAGTCTCTCTGATGACTTCTTGTATTTACAAATTAGATACAGTATGATGTGAGCTGCAGCTGGGCAATTACCAAAATTGATATTCAAACCAATCTTGACCTCTAAAAAAACTGAAAAAAAAGACCATTGCAAAATAAAGTTTGTTGTGGTGCATTTTATTTCATAATGATGCTCTTGTTTTCTAACAGATGATAGAAGGATAGCCTTAGGTCAAAGGGAAAGATTAAAAAAAATCCTTAATTGAAGCCTCCATTTCTTATCAGCACATACAGGCCCTGTGGTTGAATAAATTGAGTGAAATCCACCTTCAGCCATTTTAAAATCATATTGCCTTTCACAGCACATGCTATTTCCAGGTTTTTCTCAAGCTACCAGAGAGTGATATGGTGCATTTAACCTAGCTTTATCATTTACTTTCTTCATTTTCATGCTATATCACTCAATGGAAAGAAAAAGAAAAAGACGAAATTCTGCGTTAACTGACCTTTCCAGCGCCCCCAGCACAGGGCAGATCTGTCAAGATGGCATCTCGGAAAAAAAGGAAAAAAAAGAGAGAAATCAGAAAATGATGTTAATGCCACTTGGAGGATTTGGAGCAGTGACTCATGAGTGCTTCTCTAACGACAATATCAACCAGCTGTCGCCATGGTGCCGACCTTTACTGTGGCCCAGGGTGACCGGCGCTTTAGTGTCAACGTTAACTTGACCCCTGACATTTCCATGGCTCAGTGCCACTGCGGGCTGTGTGTGGGAAGAAGGGGGGTGGAGGAAAAGAGGGGGCAGCAATCAAGAGCAATGAGTCTGACATCGTGTGTGTGTGTGTGTGTGTGTGTGTGTGTGTGTGCGTGCACGTAAAAGGTTTTGTGTGCGTGTGTGTATGTGTGTTTGCATGTAAAAGGTTTTGTGTGCGTGTGTGTGCACGTAAAACGTTTTGTGTGTGTGTGTATGTGTGTGCACATAAAAGGTTTACAGGTTGCTTTCCAACAGTATCAATATTGCAACTGTGTAATGGATATGATTTTGACACATTTGACAGTATTCTTAAATTTTTCTCTTCCAAGTTGTAAATTATGTGATGATGATTCAGACATGTATGCAGTAATGGGTGAGTCTTTCAGATGGTTGCAGTTAGATGTCTTCAACTTGATAGTGTCACAACTAGGCTCAAACAGCTGTGGCAAAAGTAGAGACACCACACATACTTTGCAATAATACGGGATACATTTATTAAGAACAGAGTATGAATGTATGTATTTGGTCGGTCAGTAAGTCAGTATGTAGCGATGCCTGGATGACGGAATAAAGTTGGTGTATGTGTGAGAGAGAGAGCAGACAAAATCAGACAAAGGGATCGAGGAGGAGTCAGCCAGCCAGAGAGGGAGAGAGAGAGAGAGTGCTTCAGCTCCTATTAATCGCCTCCTGAGCTGCCACACCTGTTCTCAACTCCGCCCACAAATTGCCTGAAACAAAGAGTAAACAAAGACAAGATAGCAACCCCCTCAGAGGCATTATTTAAATTAATCAATTGTACCAAATGACACAAAAATTATGCAATTTAATCTGCTTTCTCCTCCATACATGGATTTAGCCTGTGAATAAACAGCTGTATGTAATGCCTGGGCTATGTCTAGTGTAGCTACTGAAAATGAAAAGAAGAAGAAGAAGAAAAAGAAGACAGCTGCATAACTGAACACACTCAGTTGGTGTAAATGCAGACAGCATCTGAGCTTGCCGTCCAAAGGAGGCCAGTGTGAGGCCATGTTTTCATTGCATTAGCCACAGAGCTAACCAAGGTAACTTTCTAATAACAGCTAACTGCAACAAAGACCAACAAACAAGAGCCACCTTGGGTGAGGAAAACTGGTTAATGTTGAATGTTACCTATTGTAAATAGTAAGGGACAGATCAGGGTACTCCACCTTGTCAAACTGGCTGAGGTCAGGTACAAACTGGCTTCTCTTCAGCTTGGAGGCTGCATCTCTACTTGGTGTGGCCAGTGAAACTCACCGCAGTTAGCAGGAAACTCTGCAAATCCCTGAAGGTTGAATAAGACTTGCTGAGGCTCATCAGAGGGAATATTTTGTTTTCTCCATAAAATATAATCCAGTTTAACCATATCAGTGAATCAAATAATACAGATGTATGTTTGTAAAGTATTAATCATTGAGGCTCCAACCTCAGATACTCCACTACTGCAGCGTTTTATGAATCATAATACAGTGCTTCTAAAAGTTAAGGCCGCTGCAGAATGAGTATTTGAAAAAAGAAAAATGACACCAGGTAAATGCAATCATAGCAGTGGCTATCAACCAGTCAGATAGTGAGATTTTTATTGTACCCATTGAATCACTGTCTATGTACAGTAGAGAGTGTAGTACAAAATACACAAAAAATATATTTTGACCTCTTAAGTTTATCTGTTCATTTATTCACACATTTCTCAAGATCTTTTCAAAACTTGTCACGAAAAAAATTGATATATGCAATTAACTTTGATCAATTGATTACAAAACTGTAATTTGACACCCTTAGTAACAACATGTAAATATGATAAAAATGATGTTGCTGAAATGATGATTATTGTTGTGTGTAGTGATGAGATGTAAATGGATCCTCACGCTGTCAACAATTTCACTCAATTTTCCTGTGACTAGTGATGATAACTTCAGTGATTCCTGACAGTGACAATTAGGATGTTCATTTTGATGATCAGAAAGATAAGCATTATTGTGCGCAGATGATCATATGATGATAATGAGATTTGGAATGTTTGCAATATATAATGATAATGAGAGCTAATATTATATTACATGAGTTGTTTACTGGATATTTCATCCATATTCCCAGTTTTATGGAACAGAGCATCCTACATGGAGTTCGCAACACTTGCTGGAAGTGAGAAAATACATGGTCAAGCTTTTGACATCATAGTAGTGAATACACATCTACAAAGCACAGCAATAATGTGCCTGAGTTTAAAATACTCCACTTGTTAACTACTTCTTACTATATGACTTTAATCCGGTTGAGGTAAAAATGTTTATCACTCTTTTATAAAGCGTGTTAACCTAAAAAAAAAAACAAAAAAACTTGCATTATGTGTTTGATTAAAGCTGCAAAAACCCCAGCAGGACTTTATTGTTCAATTCATGTCTGTCTATGGGGTCCACATCTACCACAAACTTGTGAAAAAGAATACTCCAAGTGTCTTAATGTGATTTTTGCTTAGGCTGATTATGATCTTGTTCAGGTTAGGATTGTTGATTGTTGTTTACTTACTACATACACGCAAGCATGGGGGGGTCACAGTTATTTTGCTAGTGTGGAGCTGGTTTCACAAAGTTTCATCAACAGACCTGACAATTGTTTCTACACACTGCAGATGGTACAGATGTCTACCACTATCGGATGGCTTTATAGAAAAAAACCTGTCGGCCTAGGGTGCTATCTATTGTAAACAGTAATGATAATTCAGTATTCTTAATAAAATTTCTCAGGACTATTGACATGATTAGACAAACACTACAATGGCATGGCGCTGCACAAATGTAGTTATTATTGCATTATTAGGGTAATGGTACCAGTAAAAGATGGTGGCATTAATGCTTCTTTTATGTGGATTAAATTAGAAAGTGTTCATAAATGGTGATGTAATATACCTAAAATTGACAGTTTTTTATCTTTAAAAAAAGGTCACATTCAATTATTATAATGATACAAGTGGATATCAATGATTGATCAATGATTATCTTGTGATGATGATTCACGTAAGAAAAAAGAAACGAAAAAAATAAGATGTGTCCTTTCTCCAGTAGAGAACTTGGGACAGAGGAGAGGACAGGGAGCAGGGAAGACAGAAATAAAGCTGCTGTACAAGTGAGGAAATAGCAAGGGAGCAAAGTTAGAAAGAAAGAAAGGCACATAGAGGGTCAGAAAGAGAAAATGCAAGCGGTAGTGGCCCAGAGACTGAGATAAAAGCTGTATTACATGAAATTAATGGGAGTCTTCACAAGAAGTACATGAATCACAGTCTTCTTTACAGTGAGAGGGAGAGCGCAAGACAGATGCAGACCAGAGAGAATGGAGCTGCCTACACAACTTCTTCCTACAACTTTAAAGGTCTCTCCATTTAACCAAACCACAACACCTCTGACAAAAGAAGATAGGAGGAGGGAGAGAGAAATCACACAGAGGACCAGAGGAAGCTGTCAAATATTAACACCAGTGACATTATTTACGATATTAATTTCATTGGGACTGACTTTTAGTGATTCACGGATTCTCATGGAGCTTTTTGAAATACATCTGGTCACTAGTGAGTCAAAAGACTTGTTGTTTCAGTTTAACCTACAGTATAGCCTCAGTTTAAGCACACTACAGGGTTTTGACACAATGAAGTGACTGCAACTGAATGACATCACATACTGTACACATACAAACACACACACACCAACACACAATACGATTAATGTCTGTTACTTACAGGGACTCTCACTTCAGGTATAAATACTATAATTATACAGTAGAGTGGAAACCTAGCTGCGTATACTCTGCCACACAACAAACACACTCCAAATCCCCCACACTGCGAGGCTGGGTCATAAAGACATGAGTTTTTTTTATTTTTCTTTCTTTCTTTCTTTCTTTCTCATCTGTGCTCCCTTGTTCTCTCGACTCTGTTCAGACCTGTTCTTCTGTGAATAAATCTCTGTAATTTGAAAGTGACAAGGTTGGAGATTTATGAAAGTATAAGTGCCCGTTTCTTGTGGAATTTATAGTGCAGAGCAAGGGATATGCAGATGAGAGTGCAAAGGGTGTTGCAGGTACAGGCAGATGTGTTACATATATATATATATATGTGTGTGTGTGTGTGTGTGTGTGTGCGAGCGCGTGAGGTATGACAAAGGGGCATACAACACTTAATCTTTCATGTGTTATTATACATGCCCTAGTAGTGGCCTAGCTACTGCAGTCTGGGTGTAAGAGAAGCAGACTTGTGTGATCTTTGCTTTGCTATCCTTGTGCAGTCCAAGACAATCAGAATGCCGGATGACGAACAGACTGTTGCCTCCACACACACACTAAAGAGATCTTGACCAAGGAGAAGCTCAGATAGTTACTATATATCTATATCTATATCTATACAGATATAGATATATCCTATATCTATATCTATCTATATCTATCTATCTATCTATCTATATCTATATATCTATATATCTATATATCTATATATATATATATATATATATATATATATATATATATATACATATAGATAGATTGATAGATAGATAGATAGAGATATATAGATATAGATATAGATAGGTAGATCTTTGAAGGGCCTGGCTACTGACCGATTTTTTTATTGAAATTTTAGATCAAACAGATCAACTCTGTGGTTCACACCTGAATTATCCAATTTGTTAAAGGATAGAGACAGAGTCTGGTCACATGCCAGACTCTCTGGGGATCAATAACAGTGGGCATCTTTTAGACAGCTTAGAAATAAGTGTACAGCAGCTGTCAGATCAGCCAAAATCAATTATTATTTGAATTTGGTATCTAGCTCTGCTTCAGATCCTGCCAATTTTTGGTAAGCAGTGAATTAAAAAAACAAAACTGCTGCTTCACTTCCATTAGTGATTAGAAATGGTGACTGTGATATTGGAGCTAAAGGAGATCTGTTCAGCTTTTAACAAACATTTTATGAAGCAGGTCATCTGTTCAAGAGGAGCCATGTAGGAAGATCAGATGGTTTTGGGCATAACCAGTCAGTGGAACATACATCTCAGTCCATCTTTTTCCAGCCACTCTCTCTATGTGTTGTTATTTATGTCTGGAGCACCACTGACATTATGAAATCAAGAGAATTCTCTGGAGAGAATAACCTGGATCCATTCTTTCTTAAACTATTTGCTCATCACAGCCATCAATTTATACATTTAATCTTTGCATGTGAACAGGTTGTGTCAAGTGTAAAGAAAATTTCTCATGCAATCCCTTTACTTAAAGTTGGGAAAAAATGATCTTAACAATTATCATCCAATCTTGAAACAGTTTTTTGTTCCTGTATATAATAGAGTCCTTGGTATATAACCAACTGAAACTATTTATTTCATTGTACTAAGTTTTGAATCCAAACCACTGTGGTTTCAGGGGAAAAAAAATAGTACCATATCAGCTGGCATTTCATTAGTTACTGATGTAGAGTATGATCTTGTCAAAAGATAATAATTCACTCCCCTATTTGTGGATCTATCAAAGGCATTTGATACTATTGAGTGGTTGTGCCATTTTGCACAACTTACATAGCACTGGATTTATAATAAAGGCCCAAAACTGGTTTCCAAACTATTTATTAGATAGACAAAGTCAGAGCGAAAGTAATACATGTGCACTCAGAATTTTTGTCATTAACAAAAGGTGTCCCACAAGGATCAGTTCTTGGCCCATTTCTATGCTGATGACATGACTATTTACTGTTTTGCTGACTCTGCACCACAGGCCACTGTGAATTGTGGGCACTGTGAACTCACTTCCAATACTCTGCAAGATGTACTCTTAGGTCTTAGATTGGTACTTGATGCTAACAAACCTAAATTTATGTTTTCACTAGGGATAGAAATGTTGATTTTTAAGGCCTACATATTCATACTGTAAACAGGTCTGATTTTGAAACAGTTACAACGTATAAATACCTTGGCCTATTGTCTCTTGTAGAGGAGAAAACGGAATACTACTGAATACTCCTGCCTTCTCAGGCAGTATGTGTGAGCGTGCTGGACAGATAGTGTTTCCTGCAGTGGAGAACACACATTCGATGGGTGTAGATCGTTAGCTGCCTCAATCTTGGTATTACTTACCTGATAGATAGTTGAGGGTCAAAGCCAGAGGAAGAGGCATCAGAGGAAGAGGCAATGGAGGAAGGCCGGCACAGTACGTCAAAGATAGGGAACTCTGTTGTTTCCACACCATGACCCCGGAGGTGTTTTAATCATGTTGGTCATGTACCTTCCTTTGCAAGATATAATCCTTTTGCAATTGTTGCACTGAGCAGACTTGTCATTTATTTTATTAAAGTTAAGCCATACTTTCAAGCGTCGTCGCACACTTTCCATGGCTGCACTCACACTTTTCGGCAGCTTCTTCTTCATTGGTGAATGGTGACTTCTTCGTCAAGTCGGTGGACTGGGTATCAAAACTAGAAATTGAAATTTAAAATTTTGAATGATTCTAGGAGAATCGGAATGTTAGTCCGGTTCCAACTGATACTTGATACTCAATGCCCAAACCTAGTCTTGGAGTATGGAGGTATAACTCTGTATACCACTCAGTGCTTATATTCCGCATCGGAGCCAGTTACGGTACTCACCACTGTGTCCTTTACAATAATTGAGTCCTCTTTCATGGAAAGATGCAATTTACAGTAGTATCTGTCCATATACAAAACCTTCAGTGGTGATCTCCCATTTCATATATATATATACTTTTTTTGAACTGGTCCTCCATATCTTACCACACTCACTCCAATGACTGTCTTTCACTTAGGTACCCACAGTTTATACTGAACTTGGGGGGACCACTTTTAGCTTTTATGCCCCAATACATGGAACAACCTATTTCTACTATAATTATCATTTTTATTATTGTATAATTATCATTGTTTGTTGCACTTTTTGATGTGATGTGCATTCTCAATGTCATTGTAAATGAAAGTTTACTCTCAATAGACTTTGAAGTTAAATAAGTGAATGTATGAAAAGATGGAATGAATTCAGTTTGCCATTAGAAATCACACCTAGAGAATAAACAGGCTACCAGTATAAAAACCCTTTTCCCCTAAAAGGGATTCATCTTTCATTGCTATAGAAGAAATTTATGTTATCACGAGTTTGACCACTGATCCTACATTAGCAAAAAATCTGAATATTTCCCCAGAAGGCCGTCAGACAGCATCTCCCTCTGTTTTCCAAAGTCTCTTCCCAGAAAAGTGACCGGGCATTTAACGGCTATGGACCCAGGGGGATGTTGGATTCATTCTGGGCATTTAAAATCAGCCTTGTGACTCTCACTGACCAAAACACATGACTACTTTCTTTCTGTGGCTCATAGTTCACAGACAGTTTAGGCCTAATCATCACTGATCAGCTTATGCAAAAAAAGATAGGAAGCATTTTTTTGTGACCTCAAAATAGCTATTTTCAAATTCAAATATATTTTCTGAACCGCAATCTTAGATTTAACCAAAAAAAAAACCACATCACTGTCCCTCAGTGCAAAATGATCCCTACAAAACCGTAAATAGCTGCCAATAATGCAGATTGTTGGCTTGTTGCTTCAATTTCTATTTTGAAACACTTACTTTCTGTTTTTTTTAATCAAAAACTTGCTTGTAACTAAATGCTCTTGTCCGTTGGTATCAATTGGATGTAAAAGTCCGTTTACGGGGCTTTTGTTAATGCAAGCCAGTTACCCTCTGTTGATAAGGGGCATTTTTTTCCTGCCTCTATGAAGGAAATCGATACACTTTTTCATGAGACAATTATTAAAGGCAGCTCGAGCCATTAGAACAATGCCACACAAAAGTGACATTATCACTTGAAATGGGACAAAAAGATTATATACAAGGGGAGAAAGGAAAGCTTCACATTTAACAGATTGACTACAAAAAAGAACTATATATATATATAATGGATGTGCAGTAATGAACCCAGATGGCTATGCAGCTTGCTGATTTTGATGTACAGAATATCACTTTAAACCAGGCATTACAGTCAGTCATCTGAGATTCAGCATGAATGATAAAATAAACTCAGCAGTGTTGGTGATCCATCACACGCACACAGTTCAAAGAGCAGCTCTCAGAGACCTCATATTAAGGCCTATCTTTACACATAATGACCGCGCCTGTTATTTGAGTCATTAAACACACAAACTTCCAATGTCATTTAAAACTGGTTCTAATCACATTCATCTGTTTAAACAGAGGCACACAGAGACCAAGTGAGAGGGGATGAAAGACATGCGGAGTGGAAGAGAGATTGTGGTGTGCAGCCTAATGAAAGAGTTGGTTGTGTTTACTCAAGCTGTGGAAAGTAGGCACTAGCACAGAGAAACAATGACACAAGGAGGGAAGCAGCATATATCCTAGCTGTTACATACTGTACATGGTTCCAGACACCTTAATTTAAAAAATAAGATAAAATAATGAACACTTATCATGTACTGTTTCTTCATCATATGTAGCAGCAATTAAAAATCCCTCCCAAACTTCCATGTCTAACTTTCTGTCATGTTATTTATTTTTTATTTATTAATTTTTTTGTGTGAAGAACAGAACTACTTCTTCCACCCAAACTGCCCTGGTCTTTGCTCCACCCCCTCTGCTACTCTGTGGAGCACTGCGATCTACCATATGTCTCCTCCGTCACATAAGGAGTTGTATCTTTTCATCTGATGCCATAAAGCTTAGCCTGGAGGGTGAAGGGCATGGGAAAATCACTTTAGTACCCTCTGTTCCCCTCTCAAACAGATGCCCTGACTGACCAAAGGAGGCGCTGGTGAAGCAACCAGCAATACCTTCATTTGGCTTCCCCACTGCAGAGACGCCCAACCAATCTGAAGAAACTTTGGAAAAATAAACTGGGAAGCCCCCAAGTATTTAATCATCACTGTAGACTCCTGCACTTCCTGGGCACACCTGGGAGGTTTTGCAGCAAGTAACCATTGACTCTTGTACACTGAACACCGCAAATCCAAATGTCTGGTGTTTGTTGTGTTTCTGCTGACAAAAGTGGTTATTTTTAACAAAATTTCTGAAGATTTTCAGCCATTAACCCAAATAACGATCTTTGTCCAACCCGACCTGTCAAAATGATGGTTAAATATTTCATTTTCTATTGAAAAGAATGTTAATTAATGGTATCTTGCTGTCAGTACCCACTGCACTGAATTGCTTAGCTGAGGCCTGAATTCAGCTGGCCCGTATAGCCCTGGACTAGCCTCAATCTCAGGAGTGGGAGACAAAAACACTAACCAGGTGGCAAAGTCCCTGTCTTATCTTGTGTGTTGCCATCATTTTGTACATCCAAAACTGAGACAAGCACAACGTGGCCAGCTCATGAGACTCTGGTAAAACAATCAAATATGCGGGATATATGACCTGTGCCTCACATCAGATATCATCAGGAACCTATACTATGTAATTTTGAGGCAGGGCAACAATGTAGGAGATGTCAGGAAATTTGGAACTGAATTCCAGGGGAAAAAAAATAAAAAAATTACAGGCTATTTTTAGTGTGACGGAGGGAAATTCATTTGTTCGTATTTTGTTCAAGACAATTGTTGCTGCGTTCTTGGTTACTAAACTGGATGTGAGAAATTTTTAGCTGCTGATATTCTGATCATCATTACAGTAATATACAATACGCAAATTACAGTCAAACACAATCATGCTTCAACTTCAATCTCTTGTCATTCAAGGAAGAGACCCTGTGATTGAGGTCATGGTGGGGAATAAGAGGTCTTTCTCACTCAAAGAAATGCAGCATTTAACATTTTGCAACATGAATTGCATTTTTGATGTGTAAACTTTTGGGACTTTCTAATTGAAATATGCCTTGTTGCAAAATCTTTGTTTGCATCTGCTCACACGGTCGTGTGCACCATTTCGCACGTACCTATCTATTTTATGTATGTGAGTATGTGCACAAGTAAGTGAGAGAGAGTGGGTTGGGGCATATTGTAATTACTCGCTGCATTAAAATCTCTCTGTGTTATGGATCACAGGGGGAATGGTGATGTTTGAAATGGCTGACGGCCGTCTCCTTCAGCGGTCATTACTCCATGTGACAGCAGACATCCAGCATGCAGCTCAGACAGAGGGCAGTATGAAGGGGAACCTGAAGGAAATTATATCAAGCAAGCAAGAGAACAGACAAATAAATAATTACTGGATATTCTGTGTTAATTATATCACCTTAACCCCACCGAGAAACCGCTTCAGATAAGTAAGTTTCCATTTAATATTCAAATGAATCTTAAGCAAACTGTGGCTATTTGAACATGAAGTTGGGTACGGTGGTAAGGCAATGTTTCACAAGGCTGTGGCTGTAAAAACAAAAAAAAAAACAAAAACAAACAAAAACTGTGTAGTAAAGCCATCCATCAATGAACAATGGCTTAAACCTTACCTTTAGTTGGACTTATCATAACTATTCTGAAGTATCAGCCAGTACTTAATTGACAAATACAAAGTTTGGAAATATATGTGAAGATGATGGCAGCAGAACAGGTGGTCATTCACATGAATTAAAGATTTGCTACTTGAGAGCTTATTCCAATGAGGGGTTTCCATCGCCCATTTTGCACATTTCCTCATCAAACGAGCATAAAAATGTTTTCCTTTTTTCTCAAATTTGGCAGAGGTTCATTTCTCTGCTCCAGCAACCTTTTTGTAATGTGATAATTCACATCATTTGCATTAAAAAACGTTTATGTAAACAGTTCAAATTCCAGATGAAACTAACTCAAACCTCTGATATTTGAGGAAACCATTTCTCTGACCTTAAGTGAAGAGTGATGACAAGGATTCACACAAAGACCATGACATTCAGCATGCTAAGTGGACTTTTCCACAGAAGTGGCCAGGCTGGGAGACATTCACCACAACAGCAGGGAAGAACCAGCACGGTGGTTCTAGGTGTGTGTCAGAGCTGGATGGACATGGGTGAGTTGCGGCTTGTTTTCATACGGCTGTTCTGCTGCATACATTATGTCAATGAATCACGTAGTGGGAAGTCATGGTGCACCGTAATGATGCAGCCACCGGACCCACAGTGTTCCAATTTAGTTTTTAAACAACGATTAATCACTGACAGTGTTGAGTTAAATAAATGAAGAAACCCTCCCAAGATATATATTCATTCCAGTCCTTTTTTTTTTTTTTAGTGTTGTTGTTGTGACTTTTTTTCTTTTTTTTTGGTATAAGTGAATGTTCTTTCCAGACAGAGCCTGTCAAGAAAGATAAATATCAGAGAAAAGTGTGTGACAATCACACTTTTGGCCAGTTACAGAAATAGCACAACCAATTATTCATGCAATAAAGTAATGTTATCTAAATAATAAGACATTGTTCTGAAAGAAAATCGTTAAACTTTATTCACAAAGCATTTTTCATACAAACAAAAAATTATTCTCGTCTTACTTCCAGAGTTTCTCTAAGCACGGTGTAATCTTCCTCGTGACACATCAGTCATCTATAAAAAAGGTGCTTTTCACATTTAAAAAAAAAATCTTCAAACCACACACCAAAAGAGAAATATAATTTTGATGAATAAACTAATCAGGAATAACAGCACACAATTTTAAAAAAGGAATTAAAAAATAACCTGAAGAAGTGCAAGCATCAATCCATTTGCAAAGAGGGAATACCAGTGATACAAAAAAAAGATGCTTAAATACACGATTAAATAAATTAAAAACACCAAAAAGATTCAACTAATTGGAAGAGTAACAGCAAAATATAAAATAACAAAATGATGGAACTAAACATGTGTATCAAAGTGAGTAAAACCAAAAGGGGCAATCCAATAAACAAATGAATAAAGAAAGTTACATTGAAAGGTGAATAAAAATGTTTAATAAATAAGTAGGTTTATAATCTTAAGAATCTTAAAATCAGTTTGAAGCACACAGTTAGTAGTTCAGAACCTTGAAATGGTTGGAATGTGTACGTTCTTTCTGGTCCTGTAATCAACACTATTTTTTTATATCAAAGAGTGACTTTTATAATATTTCTTTTTTCTGCAAAATTATTTTTCCTTTTTTTTTTTTGTCACAACTGTATCCTGCTCTTTATACAGACTTGAGGCGGTTTTCCAACATCGGGAGTTGGGGCACTCGCCAGGTGGTACAAACATTAATGGTCCGCTAAGTGGCCCTTCCAGCCATTGTGTTTTCCATCACTCAAAGAACTGATGTAATAAGTGCATGGCATGATTTTAAACACACAAATACAATGCTGCACACAAAGCATAGAGGAGCACATATAGAAATACAAGACACTGCAAAGAAGTTGTTACCTCTACCAAGGAGGTCATGTGATCAGCAGTGTTGGTCTGTCTATCTGTTGGCAGGAATACTCAAAAGTCTGGATGGGTTTTTAAAAAATGTTGATGATGATAGAACTTAGGTTGATCCAAAACTAGATCCAAAACTCATGATATATCACCTTGGTTGAGGGGTGTTCTTGAAGTGACTTCTGGTTGTTTTGAAGCTGGAGAAAAAATATTTTTTATCATCTTCTGATTCACAACCAATCTAGCTCAAGCAGTCCAGCAGATTTTCATGGTAACTCAGAGGGTCAGTGCTTATTTCTCCCACAAAATGGCACTGAAAAGGGACAATGACACAGGTTAGAAGAGAATGTACAATGACTAAAACATGCTATCACTGACCTGAAGAATCACTTGCCATTCACATGCCAATGTATGAGCAGACTCTACACATCCAGGGGAGAGTATGTGTCAGACTCCTGATGTGACCAAGCTGATGCTTAAGTCATCTCACTGTGCTGGACCAAGAGACTACCACAGAAGTTGCTTCGAAAAAAAAAAAAAAGTGTGGTGTTTGTGCTGGCTTGCTGTCCCTTGTCTCCAGTGAGAGAAAACAAAGCTAACCTTTCTTCTTGTTTACGCTCTCCACTGACAGGACCTGACGATAGTCCGGAACAAGGGAAGGGAGTAAGCGGAAAGATGGGAACGAGGAGGTGACCTCTCCAAAGTTTACACAGCCACGTCCCCCTGCCCTTATGTTCCTCTGGAGAGTCGGTGCCTGGGCCTTAATGAGGGACCCAGAGGAATTGTTGGGATGTCACCTCAAAGAGCACTGGGATGTTGAGACCGGCCAGGTGAGAGTGTGTGTGTGTGTGTGTGTGTGTGTGTGTGTGTGTGTGTGTGTGTGTGTGTGTGTGTGTGTGTGTGTGTGTGTGTGTGTGTATTTTGTCTTTGTTACTGGAGCAGCCTTTGTAAGGTACTCAGCCATAGTCACTGCGTGGAAGATTTTTGTTAAAGTTATCTTTTTCCAAATGTCTGTTTTCTCAATCTCAAGGCCTCCTCTCTCATACTCTTGCTAAAGAACAATGCTCAATGAAAAATATGACTGAGAAAGCAAACTGTCTGTTTAGCTCGCTGTGTGAAAAACCCTTGGAGCTTGAGTTTCTCAATTTCTATCAATTTTTTAATTGTGCCTTCACACTCAGCATCCACCTTTTGAATTACAGGGAAGTCTCAGATTTTAAATGATTGCATTGTGTTACGTTTGGAGTGTATATGATGTTACATGAAACAGCTTCGAGAGTTTTAAATGTTTTTAATGCCTTTGTCCCTTCAGGGTGGTGAAAGTGGAGAAAATGAGTTCTTGCTATAATGTCCGGTGAAGTTCAAACAGAGAATTTGAGAGAAAGGGGATGAATTATTTAAAGGTTCCAATGGTGATTCGTCTAGCTATTTTGAAATATTCCTGATTCTGTCAGACCTCAACATTCATTTTCTTACACGAACTGAAATTGTTTCTATTATTTTTGTTTTAATTTTTTTCTTCATTCAAACTTTTTGTTATTCTCCAGGAAAGGCAAATGTTTCAGGAAAAGATTTAAATTACGACCTGATGTCCATCCATCCATCCATTTTCTGGCGCTTATCCTGTGAAGGGCCACGGGGGGACTGGAGCCTATCCCAGCAGTGGATGAGAGGCGGGGTACACCCTGGACGGGTCACCAGTCCATCGCAGGGCCAACACATATAGACAGACAACCATTCACACTCAAAGCCATGCCTACGGTCAATTTAGAGTATCAATCAGCCTCGTCCCTTCTTGATGTCTTTGGACTGTGGAAGGAAGCCTAAGTACCCAGAGAGAACCCACGCAGACACAGGGAGAACATGCAGACTCCACACAGAAATATCCTGTGCCTGATCCGCGGCTCGAACCCTGAACCTTCTTGCTTCGAGGCAACAGTGCTCACCGCTGCACCACCGTGTGGCCTAAAAACTATTCATTATGTTAAATTTTTTTTTTGATGTTTCAGGTTATAAATCTACATTTAATTTTATAACCTTTGAGATTCCTCCTCTTAAACTGCACAAGTATACAAAGATGTTTCTCGTGATAAAGTTAAAAAAAGTTCTGTATAATAGTTTACATTTTCTGATTTCTGTTAACAAGTGCGAGTAAAGCCAGAAAGTAAAATACTTTAGATTTGTTTTTTTGTTTTTTTATCTCAGTTCTGAGATAACTTAAAGTCTTCTGTAAGCCCAGTTTTAATTTTAGGACTCGACAGAAATTGAGAAAAATATTTATTCAAAATTTTTTTGTTTTTGTTTTTGCAGCCAAACAAACTAAATAATGTATCAGAATAAAGATAGGAAGTATAGGAAGTTTGTCTTCATCATGTCTTTATTTGTTACATTCTTGTCTTCCTCCTGCAAAACGTCTTCTTTGAAACTGTCTCAAGACACTGAAGCCATCTGCTGCCTCGCTGACTACAAGAACTGGAAAAATATTTAACCAACTGAATTAAAGACCACAGACTATATATCGCTCTTTTTTTTCAGCTCCTTGAGGGGATCCTCCACAATGTGCTCATATGCTAATATACTCATACTCTCAAGGAAAGAACTAAGACAAAGATGTCTTTTAGAAGGTACCTTGGATTCCAAACGTTCATCGTCTTTGTTTGGCAAGCGTTTTGTAGAGATAAGAGTCAAACAAATACCTGGCTCCTTCAAAGTTTCTTTTCGAAGTTTGTTCACATTCTTTAACAAGAATATGGCTCTGTGTGTATGTTATGATTGATAGTACAATATTAAAAGGAATACAGAGGACAGCAGGTTGTGAGAGTTCTGACAAAATGCGAAATCCTTACTTACAGAATGAATACTGTCTTTTCAACAGATTCAGAGGGTTATGAATATGTTCTTTCTTTTTAAAAAGGATTCCTTTGTAAAAAAAAAAAGGAAAATTAAAAAGAAAAAAAAGAGCTTTTCAGAAGTGAACTCTTCGTTTGTCCTTCAGATTATACAAAACGAATTGCCACTGACATCAGCAGGTTTTTGTACAGTTGAAGTGAGGAGGTAAGTGAGAAAGTAAACTCTCTAACAAAGGAAAACTCTGAACATTCAACCTAAATTCACACTTATTTGTTTGAAGAAGTACAAAAGCTAATGTCTCCAAGGAATATGATGCAAAAAAAAACTTGAGAAGCAGAACTAAGTGCGCGGGGTGGAGGGTGAGACAATGGCTATAATGCCAGGTTATGAGTATGTGTGTGTGTGTGTGTGTGTGTGTGTGTGTGTGTGTGTGTGTGTGTGTGTGTGTGTGTGTGTTGAGTGTGTGGTATGACAAAGGGACATGCAAGACCTAATCTTTCATGTGTTATTTTGCATTGCCTAGTGGTGGCCTAACTGCGGCAATCTGGGGGTTCGAGTAGCCCACTTATGTGATCTTTGCTTTGCTATCCTTGTGCAGTGCAAGACAATCAGCATGCAGGATGACAAATAAACTGTTGCCTC